>NC_135974.1:3843505-4191005 GCF_053455715.1 Rhinoraja longicauda
TTAAGAAACAATTAGACAGGTACGTGGATAGACAGGTTTGGAGGGATATGGACCAAGCGCAGACAAGTGGGACTAGGGTAGCTGGGACATTGTTGGCCGGTGTGGGTGAGTTGGGCCGAAGGGCCTGTTTCCACACTGTATCACTCTCTGACTCTATGACTCTATGTATATTAACACCCATTTTGGATTTTTTAAAAAATTGATCTTGCCTTAATATCACTTGTGGGATCGGATCCAGATTTGGCCTGCACTTTATGTATGAATCATAAAATGGTGCAATACATTTCTCTCAATTCTGCATCAGCTCTTTTCAAAAGAAATGTGCTTTCTCTTTATCCCTATGGTTTTGGCTCTGCCTTCAAATATTTATCCATTGCCTTTTGATGAATTTGTAACCATCGCATTATTTGACGGTGCATTCCAAGTACTCACTACTAGTGCTGCTTACATTTTTTTAACCTCATATCAATTCTGATATTTTTGTTGATCACCTGCTGGGTTTTGACCATTTCAACGCTGGTACTACATTTTTGATGTGCAGATTGCAGTGCCAACAGATCAAAGCAAATTCTTTTGGACAAGCCGGCAAGTGGCGGGGTTGGTAAGGTTAGGAGGAGAGATTAAAATGGAGATAAAGATGTTTGATGAACAACATGGAAGATAACTGGCAAACTGGGAGATAATAAAACACCCGATCCATAAAGATCCCACTCGTGTATATCAGAACAAATTGGGGATACGACACAAATACACACAGAGGAGTGGAATGCCAGAGTTCAGGCAGACTGCTAACTGATACTGATGGAAGTGGAGTTAGATACAACTATCAAGAATTTGAATAATCTGAAGTAGGAATTGACCTCTTTAAGATCAACATCATCCTGTATACTAAAACTCTCGTTTGTTTGTTTGTTTGTTTGTTTGTTTGTTCCTGTACTACAGCTAAAACGGTACATGATAGCGTGACAATTTTAGGCCCACCTTACTCACCGTCGTCCCTTTGGTGCTAATGGAAGAAGTTTCATTGAAATCGGTGTTATATTTTTTAAGTTATTCACATTTTAAAGTCTAAATCTATCTGGGACGGAGGGAGAGAGGGACGGAGGGAGGGAGGGAGGGAGGGAGGGAGGGAGGGAGGGAGGGAGGGAGGGAGGGAGGGAGGTGGAGGGAGGGAGGGAGGGAGGGAGGGAGGTGGAGGGAGGGAGGGGGAGGGAGGGGGAGGGAGGGAGGTGGAGGGAGGGGGGAGGGGAAGGAGGGGAGGAGGGAGAGGGAGAGGGAGGGGGGAGGGGAGGAAGGGGAGGGGAGGAGGAAGGGGGAGGGGGAGGGGGAGGGGGAGGAGGGGAGGAGAGGGTGCTGCACCAATGCAGGAGAGGTTTGGGCCCAACGTGTCCACTTGATCTAGTTTTACCTAAAATTGGGCAGCACTTTGGGCATGGAAAAATATTAAACTCAGAATCAAGACCAGGATAATTGTTTACAAGGCGTGCATCTTGAGTACGTTACTGTACAGCAACAAAGCTTGCATGACTTACCTGGATGAAGAATGGAAAATAAGTCATTTTCATTTCTGCTGTTGTCTTCACACCCTGGGAGTTTCTTGGCAGGATAAAGTCACCAATGAACCTGTTCTCTCCCTGACCAGCATGCCGAGCAACCCTGCCAACCTCAAACAGTTGCATCTCCTTTGGCTTGGTCATAGACACTGGATGGAAAATGGACGCCTCTCCAAAGATGTCCTGCACGGGCGGCTGCCAATGAACGGAGGACAATATAGACAATAGACAATAGACAATAGGTGCAGGAGTAGGCCATTCGGCCCTTCGAGCCAGCACCGTCATTCAATGTGATCATGGCTGATCATTCTCAATCAAGAGGAAGACCAAAGCTTCGCCACAAGGACACGATTGAAAGTGAGATGACAAACTTTAACATTGACACTTTGACAACTGGGAAGAGGCTGATGAGGACCCAGAGAGGTGGAGAAAAGACCTCCAGGCGGTTGTGAAACACCACAACAGTGTCTGATTCAAGACAACGCCAATGCCACAAAATGGCCGTCGGCAATAGCAATCCCCAATCCAACAGCCGGACACAACTTCACCGGCGGAGGCTGTGGGAGGGTCTTGGGGAAAAAAACACTGCAGATGCTGGTTTAAATTGAAGGTAGACACAAAATGCTGGAGTAACTCAGCGGGTCAGGCAGCATCTCGGGAGAGAAGGAATGGGTGACGTTTCGGGTCGAGACCCTTCTTCAGACTGAAGAAGGGTCTCGACCCGAAACGTCACCCATTCCTTCTCTCCCGACATGCTGCCTGACCCGCTGAGTTACTCCAGCATTTTGTTTCTACTGTGGGAGGGTCTACCTGTCGACGATGGGCCTCGTCAGCCGCAACCACAGATGAAACATTCCCCTCTCCACGCAGGGACAAGGTCAAAGCCTCTCCATCAGCTCTGGCAGGCGGATGGATGCCAAGGTGGGCACACAAAAGGTGGTATGTGCATTTCCTGTTGTCCATGGCTGCATCGAGCCACAGCTCCATCTGCTTGCATCAACTTCACCACCCCAAATTGTGATTCTCAGAACACTTAGCAGTCCCACTCTGCAGAGACAACAAACACGAGGAGATAATGTGTCCATAGTGCTCGACGAAAGTAAAACAAATGTTGAATACAACTCGCTATGGTTTTGAAACATCTCTTCAGACTAAAATTCTTAAAGGCTTCTTGCAGACATTACGAAGTCACACTTTGCCTACCCACATTAATTACATATGTCCACATCAGAATCACATCCTTCCTATTTAAGTATCTAAATGCTTTTTGAATTCACCCGTTGCTGAGCCAGTGAGTTTCAGATATCAATCACTCTTTCTGTCTAAAAATTTTCCCCTCAAATCTCCTTTAAAAACCTTTCATCTCACCATTAACCCACGCTCTCTTGTTTATGATAATCCAAACATTGGAAAAGGATCCAGACTATCTACCCTTTAAAAATTCATATATATCTATGTGTAGAAAGGAACGGCTGATGCTGGGTTTATACTGAAGTGAGACACAAAATGCTGGAGTAACTCGGCGGTCAGAAAGCACCTCTGGAGAAAAGAAATAGGTGACTTTTCGGGCTGAGAGCCTTCTTCAGACGGAAAAGGAATAGGTGACGTTTCAGGTCGAGTCCCTTCTTCAGACTGAAGAAGGGTCTCGACCCGAAACGTCACCTTTTCCTTTTCTCCAGAGACGCTGAGTTACTCCAGCATTTTGGGGTTTTTCTTCATATATATCTATCACGTCATCTCTCAACCTCTTTCACTTCAGCGTAAAGAAACCCAGCCTCGTCCATCTCTCCCCATAGCTAATGTCTTTCAATCTGACAAAGAGTCAGTACAACCTTATCCTTCAGATAATTTAGTGACCAGACTACACACAATGCTCCAGGCTAACAGGTGTTTCAATATTACATCATGGCACAGTGGCGCAGCGGTAGAGTTGCTGCCTTACAGCGAATGCAGTGCCGGAGACTCAGGTTCGATCCTGACTACGGGTGCTGTACTGTAAGGAGTTTGTACGTTCTCCCCGTGACCTGCGTGGGTTTTCTCCGAGATCTTCAGTTTCCTCCCACACTCCAAAGACGTACAGGTATGTAGGTCAATTGACTGGGTAATTGTAAAAATTGTCCCTAGTGTGTGTAGGATAGTGTTAATGTGCGGGGATCGCTGGGCGGCGCGGACTCGGTGGGCCGAAGGGCCTGTTTCCGCACTGTATCTCTAAATCTAAAATCTAAAAATCTAAATCTAAAACAACTTTTATATTCCATGCCATCACCTATGAAAGCAGGCATGAAATGTGCCTTCTTCACTACCCTATTTATCCATGTTGCCACTTTCAGTGAACAATGTACAGCAGGCAGTGAAGAAAGCAAATGGCATGTTGGCCTTCATCGCGAGAGGATTTGAGTATAGGAGGAAGGAGGTCCTACTGCAGATGTGCAGGGCCCTGGCGAGACCACACCTGGAGTACAGTGTGCAGTTTTGGTCTCCTAATTTGAGGAAGGACATTCTTGCCATTGAGGGAGTGCAGCGTAGGTTCACCAGCTTAATTACTGGGATGGTGGGACAGACATATGTTGAAAGGTTGGATCGACTGGGCTTATATTCACAGGAATTTAGGATGAGCGGGGATCTTAGAGAAACATATGAAATCCTTAAAGGATTGGACAGGCTAGATGCGGGAAAAATGTTCCTGATGTTGGGAGAGTCCAAAACCAGGGGTCACAGTTTGAGAATAAGGAGTAGGCCATTTAAGACCGAGATGTGAAAAAGAAATTTCACCCAGAGAGTTGTGAATCTGTGGAATTCTCTGCCACAGAAGGAAGGGGAGGCCAATTCACTGGACGTATTCAAGAGAGAGTTAGATAGAGCTCATAGGGCTAATGTAATCAAGGGATATGGGGAGAAAGCCGGAACAGGGTACTGATTTTAGATGATCAGCCACGATCATATTGAATGGCCATGCTGGCTCGAAAGGCCAAATGGCCTACTCCAGCACCTATTTTCTATGTTTCTGATTCTAACCCCGATCTCTTTACATCAATATCCCTTTTACCCCAAAAAATGCATTAATTTCTAATTGTCAGGATTAACTTCAATCTACCAATGCTCCAACCAACTTTCCATCTGATCTATATCCTGTTGTATCCTTCGACGGTCTCCACAATCCATAATGCGAGCAATGTTTGTCTCATCAGCAAGCTTACTAATTGTGCCTCCACCATTCACGTCCTTAAAGTGCTGATGTAAGGGACTTCAAACTAAACCTCCTTCACTGATGCTGCCTGACCCTCTGAGTGCTCCCAGCGTTCTCTGCTTTCATATAAGCAATAATGTTATTCCATCTGCCTTCTCCGTTCCAATCTTGCCTGGTGGGGTCGCATAAGTGGAATCTAGAAAAGAAAGTCACCAAACTACCAGAGCCGTGTAGGAAGGAACTGCAGATGCTGGTTTAAACCGAAGATAGACACAAAATGCTGGAGTAACTCAGCGGGGCAGGCAGCATCTGCGGAGAGAAGGAATGGGTGACGTTTCAGGTCGTATGGTGAAATACTGGAGCGACTGGACTTGTATACACTGGAATTTAGAAGGATGAGAGGAGATCTTATCGAAACATATAAGAGTATTAAGTGGTTGGACACGTTAGAGGCAGGAAACATGTTCCCAATGTTGGGGGAGGACAGAACCAGGGGCCACCGTTTAAGAATAAGGGGTAGGCCATTTAGAACTGAGATGAGGAAAAACTTTTTCAGTCAGAGAGTTGTAAATCTGTGAAATTTTCTGCCTCAGAAGGCAGTGGAGGCCAAGTCTCTGAATGCATTCAAGAGAGAGCTAGATAGAGCTCTTAAGGATAGCGGAGTCAGGGGGTATGGGGAGAAGGCAGGAACGGGGTACTGATTGAGAATGATCAGCCATGATCACATTGAATGGCGGTGCTGGCTCGAAGGGCCGAATGGCCTACTCCTGCACCTATTGTCTTTTGTCTATTGTCTATTGTCTATTGAGACCCTTCTTCAGACTGGGACTACGGCTGAAAGCAGTCTGAGGCACCAAATATCCACTACTCTCTGAATGAAACAGTTGCCCTTTCAGCCATATAAAATCTCATGTCATAGTGATCTTGCTGAAGAAGGGTGTCGACCTGAAACATCGCCCATTCCTTCTCCCCGGGGATGCTGCCTGTCCCGCTGAGTTACTCCATCATTTTGAAATTCCCAGAGCTCACAGTAATAACCCATGCCTCTCCACTTATGTTGTGATGGAGGTCATTGGAGTGTGATTTGACATCAGTGAATGGCAAGGATCAATCTTCCACTGTCACTTGATGTCAATGAATGTGAGCAAGCAGAAACTAGTGATGGATGGCGGAAGACAATGCACATTCACAATGAATTTAGAGGATAATTCAATGTTATATTATACGGTCACTGCAGTTTGTAAAACAACTCATCTCTAGAAAGTAGTTTTCACCATCAATAAGCCTTTTTCAAAATCATTTAGTTTGATGGACTGGTTCACAGTTATTTATTTTTATCTTGCGCGGATTTTATCCAACAGCAAAAATGGATTAATTAGACTGGTTAAGGAGATGCTGCTTCTGCTGCTGAATGAATTAAGAATATTACCTTAAAATTAGCATGCGAAACAGCGAGATCAGGAGGCAGTCTGGCTCGCAATGGGACTAAGAATTTGGAATTGTCTCTCCAAACTAAGCATGAAAGGCCTGGAATAAGGTACGGTTATTAAAAGATAAATTGGCAGAGTTGAGTGGAGATCAGCTATGATGTGATGAAATAGCCGTACAGGTTCGAACAACCACGTGTGCTGTCTTCCTTCTGATACATTTAAGGAGGTTCCCTGCACAAAGTAGCTCGACTCAGTCGAGAGCCTCAAGATTCAAGATTCAAGATTCAAGATATCTTTATTTGTCATCCAAAAAACAAGTTTTTTGGACGAAATTTAGTCACCCACAGTCCAACAATAAAAGCAATAAAATAAGCAAATTACACAACCCCAACCAACACAAAAAAAAGAAACATCCATCACAGTGAGTCTCCTCCAGTCCCCTCCTCTCTGTGATGGAAGGCCAGAATGTCTTTTCCCTTCCCCTGCCGTCTTCTCCCGTGGTCAGGCTGTCGTGGTTGCAGGCCCCGCCGGACGGTGAAAGGTCCGCATCGGGCCGACCCAAGCCCTGCGATCCGGGGCGGGCGAACACGCTGCCGCTGCCGCTGTTGCTGCACGTCAGGGCGGTCGCGGCTCCCGACATTGAAGCCCCCGCCCAGCAGATAAAAATCCCGCGGCCTATTTCAGGCTGCGCCGGACGGTGAAAGGTCCGCGGCGGGCCGACCCAAGCCCCGCGATCCGGGGCGGGCGAACACGCTGCTGCTGCCGTAGCTCCCGATGTCAGCATCCACGCGGCCTGAGCCGAAGGCGAGTCGCAGCCTCCGAGGACGGCCGGATCCGCTGATGGTGAGTCCAGTCCGCTCCAGGAGTTGGGCCGGTGGTAGGCCGCAGCAGGAACAGAAACCCGACCCTGAAAACAAAGGTCGGGTCTCTGTTCGGAAGGGACAAATTTACAATTTTACAGATCCCCCCTCCCCCACACCCACACATAGTACTCAAACACAAAAACACGACATCACATCGACAATTAAGACACAAAAAAACAACAAAACACAAAGACAAACGGACCGCAGGTAAGCCGCAGCTGCTAGGGCAGCGCCGCCATTTTTTGCCACAACCTCCACCATGTCACAAGTTCAGCTGGGTGAAAATGAAAAGAAATAATCAAGAAAATGGTGTAGGAAGGAACTGCAGATGCTGGTTTGAACCAAAGATAGACACAAAACGCTGGAGTAATTCAGCAGATCAGGCAACATCTTTGGAGAGAAGGAATGGGTGACGTTTCGGATCGAGACCCTTCGTCAATCTGCCTGATGGTTAGCGAGGTTGGCTGGAGTTTCTTAGCTGTAACTTTAATCTATTTTTAGAATTCTCTGCTGGGTTCATGCAATTTCCTGGCTTTTTTACATCAAAATTTACACTTCTGCAACAAACACCCAACTGTTGATTATTTGCTTGTCTTCCTTGATGTGTCAGTTTGGGTGAACTGAGAGGTCCTTGTATTGCAGTATCTGTGAAGGCCATCCTGTACATGGGTCTATTGGGCACATGTCACTGCAGCCACACTACCCATAACCCACCAGTCATTGCCACACAACAAGTACCCACTTCCACAAACCACCACTCCAGAGCGGCACGGTGGCGCAGCGGTAGAGTTGCTGCCTTACAGCGAATGCAGCGCCGGAGACTCAGGTTCGATCCTGACTACGGGCGCCGTCTGTACGGAGTTTGTACGTTCTCCCCGTGACCTGCGTGGGTTTTCTCCGAGATCTTCGGTTTCCTCCCACACTCCAAAGACGTACAGGTATGTAGGTTAATTGGCTGGGTAAATGTAAAAATTGTCCCTAGTGGGTGTAGGATAGTGTTAATGTGCGGGGATCGCTGGGCGGCGTGGACCCGGTGGGCCGAAGGGCCTGTTTCCGCGCTGTATCTCTAAATCTAAATCGCCACCCAGCATGTACCCAACACAACTCTGTGTTGCCACTGCAAGCAACAACCGCGTTGTTCTATCTGGGACATTGTTCTTTGTGGACTTTAACATCGTGGAGCCCGTGGTCTCTGGGAAGAAGAGGCCGACTCGGGAGCTCCATGCCGCGGAGAGAGTTTCAATCGTCCCGACGCCAGAGTTTCAATCATCCCGACGCGAGGGCTCGGACATCGAACCGTCGACAGCGGCGACTGCGGACGGTTCAACAGCCCCGACCGCGGGTGAACAAAGAGGAAGATGCTTTGACTTTATTGCCTTCCATCACAGTGAGGATTGTGGATGGGATGTTTATGTTAAATTTTATTTTCTGTGGCTTGTTGCTTTTTACTTAGCATGGCTGTATGGTAACTCGAATTTCACTGCACCTGAAATGGTACACGTGACAATAAATTGAATCTTGATCTTGAATCTTGAATCTTGAATATAACAATAAAACACCATTGATGCTTGACATCCCACCACTCCAGTCCCCTACAGCACGTACCCATCTCAATAGACAATAGACAATAGGTGCAGGAAGAGGCCATTCGGCCCTTCGAGCCAGCACCGCCATTCAATGTGATCATGGCTGATCATTCTCAATCAGTACCCCGTTCCTGCCTTCTCCCCATACCCCCTGACTCCGCTATCCTTAAGAGCTCTATCTAGCTCTCTCTTGAATGCATTCAGAGAATTGGCCTCCACTGCCTTCTGAGGCAGAGAATTCCACAGATTCACAACTCTCTGACTGAAAAAGTTTTTCCTCATCTCCGTTCTAAATGGCTAAATCTCCTCAACCCACCACTCCAGTGGCACGCAGCATTTCCCTCTCAACCCCAAGGGTGCAGAGAGGATCTACTAGGACTCGAGGGCCTGAGCTATAGGGAGCGGTTGAGCAGGCTAGGACTCTATTCCTTGGAGCGCAGGAGAATGAGGGGTGGTCTTATTGAAGTGTACAAAATCGTGAAAGGAATAGATCGGGTAAATGCCCTTTTGCTTAAACGAAGGGAATTGAGAACCATAGGTTTCAGGTGAAGGGGGGCAAGATTTAGTAGGAACTTGAAGGTTGACTTTTTTTACACAAAGGGTGGTGGGTATATTGAACACGCTGCTGGAGAAAATAGTTGAAGCAGTTACTATGCAGGATTTAAGAAACATTTCGACAGGTACAAGGATAGTACAGGTTTAAGAGGGATATGGGCCAAATGCAGGCAGTGGGACTAGTGGAGATTGGATATGTTGACCGGTATGGGCAATTTGGGCAAATGAGCCCTTTTCCACACTGTATCACTCTATGACTCCATATAACATATAACCATATAACAACTACAGCATGGAAACAGGCCTGTTCGGCCCTACCAGTCCACGCCGACCATTCTCCCTGACCTAGTCTCATCTACCTGCACTCAGACCATAACCCTCCAATCCCCTCCTATCCATATACCTATCCAATTTACTCTTAAATAATAAAATCGAGCCAGCCTCCACCACTTCCACCGGAAGCCCATTCCATACAGCCACCACCCTCTGAGTAAAGAAGTTTCCCCTCATGTTACCCCTAAACCTTTGTCCCTCAATTCTGAAGCTATGTCCCCTTGTTGGAATCTTCCCCACTCTCAAAGGGAAAAGCCTACCCACGTCAACTCTGTCCGTCCCTCTCAAAATTTTTAAAACCTCTATCAAGCCCCCCTCAACCTTCTACACTCCAAAGAATAAAGACCCAACCTGTTCAACCTCTCTCTGTAGCCTAAGTGCTGAAACCCAGGCAACATTCTAGTAAATCTCCTCTGTACCCTCTCCATTTTGTCGACATCCTTCCTATAATTTGGCGACCAGAACTGCACACCATACTCCAGATTTGGCCTCACCAATGCCCTGTACAATTTTAACATTACATCCCAACTTCTATACTCGATGCTCTGATTTATAAAGGCAAGCATACCAAACGCCTTCTTCACCACCCTATCCACATGAGATTCCACCTTCAGGGAACAATGCACAGTTATTCCCAGATCCCTCTGTTCCACTGCATTCCTCAATTTCCTACCATTTACCCTGTACGTCCTATTTTGATTTGTCCTACCAAAATGTAGCACCTCACACTTATCAGCATTAAACTCCATCTGCCATCTTTCAGCCCACCCTTCCAAAAGGCCCAAGTCTCTCTGTAGACTTTGAAAATCTACCTCACTATCAACTACACCACCTATCTTAGTATCATCTGCATATTTACTAATCCAATTTGCCACACCATCATCCAGATCATTAATGTAAATGACAAACAACAGTGGACCCAACACAGATCCTTGGGGTACTCCACTAGACACTGGCCTCCAACCTGACATACAATTGTCAACCGTTACCCTCTGGTATCTCCCATTCAGCCATTGTTGAATCCATCTTGCAACCTCACTATTAATACCCAACGATTTAACCTTCTTAATCAACGTTCCATGTGGAACCTTGTCAAATGCCTTACTGAAGTCCATATAGACAACATCCACAGCCTTGCCCTTATCAATTTCCCTGGTAACCTCTTCAAAAAATTCAAGAAGATTAGTCAAACATGACCTTCCAGGCACAAATCCATGTTGACTGTTTCTAATCAGGCCTTGATTATCCAAATAATTATATAATATTGTCCCTAAGTATCTTTTCCATTAATTTTCCCACCACAGACGTCAAACTAATAGGTCTATAATTGCTAGGTTTACTTTTAGAACCTTTTTTAAACACAGGCACAACATGCGCAATGCGCCAATCTTCCGGCACCATCCCCGTTTCTAATGACGTTTGAAATATTTCCGTCATAGCCCCTGCTATTTCTGCACTAACTTCCCTCAATGTCCTAGGGAATATCCTATCAGGACCTGGAGACTTATCCACTTTTATATTTTTCAAAAGTGTCCGTACCTCCTCTTCTTTAATCCTCCTAATTTCCATCACTACTCTACTTGTTTCGCTTACCTCACATAATTCAATATCCTTCTCCTCGGTAAATACCGAAGAAAAGAAATTGTTTAATATCTCCCCCATTTCTTCCGGCTCAGCACATAGCTGTCCACTCTGACTCTCTAATGGACCAATTTTTTCCCTCACTATCCTTTTGCTATTGACATATCTGTAGAACCCCTTGGGGTTTACTTTTACATTACTTGCCAAAGCAGCCTCATATATTTTTTTCGCTTTTCTAATTTCCCTCTTAAGATTCCTTTTACATTCTTTATATTCCTCAAGAACCTCATCTACTCCCTGCCGCTTATATTTATTGTATATCTCCCCCTTTTTCCGAACCAAGTGTCCAATTTCCCTGGAAAACCACGGCTCTTTCAAATTATTATTCTTTCCTTTCCACCGAACAGGGACATAAAGACTCTGTACTCTCAAAATTTCACCTTTAAATATCCTCCATTTCTCTATTATATCCTTTTCATAAAACAACAATTTCCATTTCACTCCTTTTAAATCCTTTCTCATCTCCTCAAAATTAGCCTTTCTCCAATCCAAAATCTCAACCCTTGGTCCAGATTTGACCTCCTCCATAATGATATTGAAACTAATGGCATTATGATCACTAGACCCAAAGTGCTCCTCAACACATATCGCATAAACTATTTTCAGGAGACGCCAAGCTACCATCATTGGCGTCAAACCAACAGTCGCCGAAAATGTTTAAACATCTCAAAATCCAGTGGCGGCCAGAAAAACGCTACGACTCTTTGGAGACGACTCACGACCGTACAGGCGACACCCTGGCGACCGTGTGGTGACAGCCTAGTTGCCTGTAGTCGCCTAAAACCCGCCTAAGTGGGACAGGGGTTTAAAGGTTCATAGAAGGGAAAAGAAATAAACTGAGAATAAGAAATGATGGGTCCCTTAAATGTGTATATTTTAATGCTAGGAGCATTGTAAGAAAGGTGGATGAGCTTAGAGCCTGGATTGACATCTGGAAGTATGATGTTGTGGCGATCAGTGAAACATGGTTGCAGGAGGGTTGCGATTGGCAATTAAATATTCCAGGATTTCATTGTTTCAGATGTGATAGAATCGGAGGGGCAAGAGGTGGGGGTGTTGCATTGCTTGTCAGGGAGGATATCACAGCAGTGCTTTGGCAGGACAGACTAGAAGGCTCGATTAGGGAGGCAGTTTGGGTGGAACTCAGAAATGAGAAAGGTTTAGCAACACTTATAGGGGTGTATTATAGACCGCCAAATAGGGAACGAGAATTGGAAGAGCAAATATGTAAGGAGATAGCAGATATTAGTAGTAAGCACAGAGTGGTGATTGTGGGTGATTTCGGTGAATTCCATTGGCGACGACCTACGTCAACCGGCGACAGGCACCAGCGTCAATACCGGAGGCCAAAATGACGTGAATTGTCTTCAGTTGTCGCCGACACGGTCGTAGCTTGTCGTAGCTTGCCGCGGGCGGACGTAGGTTGACTTCAGTTGTCGCCTGTGTGGTCGTAGGTTGTCGTATGCGCGGTCGTAGGTGGACGTCCTAAGTCGCGACGATTGGGTCGCCGGTCGTCGGTAGCTTGCCGTAGCTTGACATCGACTAGGTGGCAGGTTGTTGTAGCGTGTTGTAGACATTATTGTAGGGGGGGGTCCAGTCGCCATTTTGTCGGCGAACTGCTACGACTATCGCAGTTGCCGGCAGTCGACTAAAAAAACGCCTGTGGGACAAGCCCCTTATGCCACTTTCCTGCTCCAACCTCATGACCCTGGAGACTTTAATATCTAAAAATCAATCGATCTCCGCCCTGGGTGTGATTGATCACTAAGTGGCAGAGTCTCCCCAGCCCCCTCGGTGACAGCATTGTGCAAAACCATTACCCCCTGGTGTGAGAGATTCATTCTCATCATGCCTGAATAGACAACCCTTTATTTTGATTCTCAGACCGCTGGTTGAAATGACCCAGCTGTTAAAAACATCCACCTCACATCTCACCTGTCAAACTGCATTAAAATATTGTACATTTCAAACGGGATCACCTCTCATTTTTCTAAACTCAACAGTCCGACAGTATTTCTTCATTTGACATCCCTGCCACCACTGGATTCAAACTGGTGAAGTCGCACTACTCTCCATGTATGGCATGTACTTCCTTCCATAGGCTGGAGGTCTGACTTATGCCCAATATCTCACATGCAATTTCAAAAAGACCCCATTTAATTTAGCAACATTGCATTGGAATCCTCTGTCATTAACACCCACCCTTTCTCAACCCTTGCTGAACAGGCACAGTGACATGTACAACAACTCCCAGGTCCTTTTGATCACCCATTCCTTCTCTCCAGTGATGCTGCCTGTCCCGCTGAGTTACTCCAGCATTTTGTGTCTATCTGTCATCTTGCCCCTGTCAGCTTAAACATATGTTCTCATGTTGCAAAACTGTGACTGATGAAGGCTAACGTATGAAAAGTTATCTTATATCAATATATGTACTACTGTTATCCCATATGCTCTATGATCAATAATTTACTATTTGAAATGTGTTAAGTACCAACTGTTCACTACAATTATATCAAAAATCTCCAGATGAACTGTGTTTGAATTACAAGGTTATGAATTCAATCTTAGGTTGTTTTTTTATGGGACTTACAGTGATTGAATCTGTTACTAAATGGTTTTGTTAATTGCTCTCCATTTTATTCCCCAATACCCCTCTCCCAAGCGAATCAATCTCTACCCCAAGCAGCCCCATGGAGAAAGACCAATCTGCTACGGAAGCAAGGAAATGTACTCACGTTGCTTATTGCAAATGTAATGTTTTTATGAAAGACTCCAGCCCTGTAAATGTGTTACCAGCATTTTCTATGCATGTACATTGGTGTGAGATCAATTAGCATCTGCATGGTCAAAGAATTATTTACACCTTTGCCATCTTGAGCTTAGATGAAACCTGCTTTCTTATTTGTAAATGGGGATCAATTCATCTACTTTCTGTGTAGGTGTTAATAGAACACATTAGCCGCTTATAAGTATAATAACAGTATAACAACACTTTATTGTCACTCGGCACAAACACCGAGCGAAATTTCAGCAGTCACAAGACACAAGACACAACAAAAAAGAAAAGAACACAGGACACACGACCCCAACACAAACATCCATCACAGTGACTCCAAACAACCCCTCACTGTGATGGAGGCAACAAAACCTCCCCTCTCTTCCCCCCGCACCCACGGACAGGCAGCTCGACCCCTACCGAGGCAAACGACACGCACAGCCCCCGCAACGTCCCGCAGCCACACCGGGCGATGTTAAGTCCAGCGGCCGAGCCGCACCGAGCACTGAAAATTCCAGCGGCCAAGCCGCACCGGGCACCGAAACGTCCTGTGGCCGAGCCGCACCAGGCACTGAAACGTCCCATGGCCGCACCGGGCGATGTTAAGTCCAGCGGCCGAGCCACACCGGGCACTGAAACGTCCCGCGGCCGCACCGGGCGATGTTAAGTCCAGCGGCCGAGCCATACCGGGCACTGAAACGTCCCGCGGCCGAGCCGCACCGGGCACTGAAACGTCCCGCGGCCGCACCGGGCGATGTTAAGTCCAGCGGCCGAGCCACACCGGGCACTGAAATGTCCCGCGGCCGAGCCGCACCGGGCACTGAAACGTCCCGCGGCCGAGCTGCGCTGGCGATGTTAAGTCCAGCGGCCAAGCCGCGCCGGGCACTGAAACGTCCCACGGCCGCACCGGGCGATGTTAAGTCCAGCGGCCGAGCCGCACCGGGCACTGAAACGTCACGCAGCCGAGCCGCGCCGGTGATGTTAAGTCCCGCAGCCGAGCCGCGCCGGGCGATGGAAGGCCCCGCGGGCGAGCTGCGCCCCGGGGAAGAGACCTAATAATGTCACAATGTCATTAAAAACATCACGTTAGGACGCAGAGAGTTGGAGTATCTCAGGCAGCATCCCTGGAGAACAGGGATAGGTAACGTTTCAGATCGTGACCCTTCCATGTGTTCTAGTATTCTGAAGAAGGATGTTGACCCGAAACGTCACCTATCCAGGTCCTCCAGAGATGCTGCCTGAGCCGCTGAATTACTCCAGCACTTTGTGTCCTTTTGTGTATTAACCAGCATCTGTAGTTCTTTGTTTTCACTTTACAAACATGTCCCTTGGACAACAATAAAGGAGGCTCCCATCAGTTTTGCAGGCATTTCTGAATCAATATTTTAAATATTCCCTGCTGAGATCACAGCCACAAAATCCTATTATTAATCTAAGCAGATGTGTCACCATGGCTCAAGAATTAGACCTTCGGTTTCTTGACCTTTCTGTTGGAAGTTTGAAAAATGTGAGTCAGCAAGAATGAGCTGGTGACTCATTGAAAATTGTTCAGCAGGGCCTTGCAATTTTCAATGGGAACATTTTTCTGAAGAATAATTTCAAACAGATAAGGTCATGTAGAAACATAGAAACATAGAAAATAGGTGCAGGAGTAGGCCATTCAGCCCTCTGAGCCAGCACGCCATTCAATATGATCATGGCTGATCATCCAAAATCAGTACCCCATATCTCTTTGATTCCGTTAGCCCAAAGAGCTATATCTAACACTCTTTTAAAAACATCCAGCAAATTGGCCTCCACAGATTCACAACTCTCTGGATGAAAAAAGGTTTTTCCTCATCTCAGTCCTAAATGGCCTACCCCTTATTCTTAAACAGTGACCCCTGGTTCTGGACTCACCCTAACATGCGGAACATTTTTCCTGCATCTAGCCTGTTCAATCCCTTAAGAACTTTATATGTTTCTGTAAGATCCCCTCACATCCTTCTAAATTCCAGTGAATATAAGTAAGCCCAGTCGATTCATTATTTCATCACATGTCAGTCCCGCCATCCCGGGAATTAACCTGGTGAACCTAGGCTGCACTCCCTCAATAGCAAGGATGTCCTTCCTCAAATGTAGTGCTCTGAATTGCATGTGACCTGTTGAGTCATTTGCTTTCTGGAGATCTTGGATGCAGCGGTAGAGTTGCTGCCTTACAGTGAATGCAGCGCCGGAGACCCGGGTTCGATCCCGACTACGGGTGCTGTCTGTACGGAGTTTGTACGTTCTCCCCGTGACCTGCGTGGGTTTTCTCTGAGATCTTCGGTTTCCTCCCACACTCCAAAGACGTGCAGGTATGTACGTTAATTGGCTTGGTAAATGAAACAATTGTCCCTAGTGGGTACAATGTGCGGGGATCGCTGGTCGGCGCGGACCCGGTGGGCCGAAAGGGCCTGTTTCCGTGCTGTAACTCTAAAAATCTTAATGTGTAACTCAACCAACTAAACAAGAATATTTGTGATGCAGCAGAAATAGTGCAAAATGGGGTATCATTTGGCAGAGCCTCTTGCATCCTTTTTAATGGTTTGAAATGGCTGTGTACTTTGGCTGGCTTAAAGCATGCGTGGAATTGCATCTGACAAAGGTGAGGGGAGGACACGGGATTAATCGTAAATAAATACAACTGACTATTCCTCCGTGAGTTGTGGGCATCTTCGCTGAGCCAGGATTTATTACGTATCCAATGTTGCCTCTGCGTGGGTATAGGCTGCTTCAGGGAACACTAAATCCCACAAACATTTCAGTCACTCTGGAGTCACATAAAGATGAGGGTGGTAGAGTTCCTTCCCTGAGGAACACCTGTGATTTATAACTATCCAGTGGGCTCATGCTCAATGGTGATTTTTCAATTCCAGAATCATCTAAGTGAATGCTAAAAAAAAAAAACATCCACAACTGAGGGGATGAAACGAAATTCATTAGGTTTTGAGATCTGCCCTTTGGAAGTGAATCCTGTAGCCACTTCAATATTATAAAGCCAGTTCAGAAAACAGATGAGGTGACAACGATTCACCTTACCCCTAACCAATCCGAAGAAGGGCCTCGACCCGAGACGTCACCCATTCCTTCTCTCCATTCCTGCCTGTCCCTCTGAGTTACTTCAGTGTTTTGCATCTATCTTTGGTTTAAGCCAGCATCTGCACTTCCTTGCGACTGCAGAACGTGCAATTGTGAAATAATGGCATAAAATCTTGAAAATACTCAACATGTTGGGCAGCTTCTGTGTGTGTGGGGGGGGGGGGGGGTGGGGGTGGGAGGGGGGGGGGTAGGAACAGGGTCAATGTTTTAATTTAATGACCTGCCATCCCATGAAATATAAGAAAATAACTGCAGATGCTGGTACAAATCGATTATTCACAAAATGCTGGAGTAACTCAGCAGGTCAGGCAGCATCTCAGGAGAGAAGGAATGGGTGACGTTTCGGGTCGAGACCCTTCTTCAGACTGATGTCGGGGGTGGGACAAAGGAAGGATATAGGTGGAGACAGGAAGATAGAGGGAGATCTGGGAAGGAGGAGGGGAAGAGAGGGACAGAGGAACTATCTAAAGTTGGAGAAGTCGACGTTCATACCACCGGGCCGCCAACTGCCCAGGCGAAATATGAGGTGCTGTTCCTCCAATTTCCGGTGGGCCTCACTATGGCACTGGAGGAGGCCCATGACGGAAAGGTCAGACTGGGAATGGGAGGGGGAGTTAAAGTGCTCGGCCACCGGGAGATCAGTTTTGTTAATGTGGACCGAGCGCAGGTGTTCAGCGAAGCGATCGCCGAGCCTGCGCTTGGTTTCGCCGATGTAAATAAGTTGGCATCTAGAGCAGCGGATGCAATAGATGAGGTTGGAGGAGGTGCAGGTGAACCTTTGTCTCACCTGGAAAGACTGTTTGGGTCCTTGGATGGAGTTGAGGGGGGAGGTAAAGGGACAGGTGTTGCATCTCGTGCGGTTGCAGGGGAAAGTGCCCGGGGTTGGGGTGGTTTGGGTAGGAAGGGACGAGTGGACCAGGGAGTTACGGAGGGTACGGTCTCTGCGGAACGCGGAGAGGGGAGGGGATGGAAGATATGGCCAGTGGTGGTGTCCCGTTGTAGGTGACGGAAATGTTGGTGGATGATATGTTGGATCCGCTGGCTGGTGGGGTGGAAGGTGAGAACGAGGGGGATTCTGTCCTTGTTGCGAGTGGGGGGAGGGTGAGCAAGTGCGGAGCTGCGGGATGTAGAAGAGACCCTAGTGAGAGCCTCATCTATAATGGAGGAGGGGAAGCCCCTTTTCTGAAGAACGAGGACATCTCAGAAGCCCTAGTGTGAAACACCTCATCCCGAGTCTATCCCCTACTCCCAATTCCTCCGTCTACGCCGCATCTGCGCCCGGGATGAGGTGTTATTATTATTATTATTATTCTGTTGTGCTACTGCAAGTAAGAATGTTATTGTTCTATCAGGGACATATGACAATAAAACACTCTTGACTCTCGACTCTTGACTATATTTCTTGCTCTGCAGGTAGTCTCTGACCTGACAGATATTTCTAGCATTTGCTGATTTTATTGTATTAGAGCCAACGGCCTGGAATGGGACTGGAGTCATGCAGAATGGAGTAGAAGTGACAGTAATGGACTGGGAGTCAAGGGGGGGACATTGAGTAGTGGTGGCTAATTTGAGAACAGGAAATGGGAGCAGTAACAGGCCACGGCATCTGAGGAACCGGCTCTGTCATTCAATAATATTTTGGCCAATCTGATCTTAGAGCTTCCCATATCTTTAATCTCCTTCAGGGCGGCACGGTGGCGCGGCGGTAGAGTTGCTGCCTTATCCAGTGCTTGCAGCGCCGGAGACCCGGGTTCGATCCCGACCATGGGTGCTGTCTGTACGGAGTTTGTACGTTCTCCCCATGAACGCATGGGTTTTCTGCGAGATCTTCGGTTTCCTCCCACACTCCAAAGACGTTCAGGTCTGTAGGTTAGTTGACTTGGTGTGTGGGTAAATTGTCCCTGGTGTGTGTAGGATAGTGTTAATGTGCGGGGATCGCTGGGCGGCGTGGACTCGGTGGGCCAAATGTCCTGTTTCCGTGCTGTATCTCTAAACTAAAGTAAACTAAACCAATTCACCTAGAGAACAAAGATCAGACATTAGCACATCCGATGATTCAACCTGCTTATCCTCTGGACTGGAAAATTCCAACAACTTTCAACAGTCTGAGAGAAGACATTCGTCCTCTCTGATTTTAAATGAATGTCCGTCACTCTGAGACTACGTACCCCAGGGGGTGGGGGGGGGGGGATCACTCTCTTTGCATCTGCTCAGTTAGCCCCGCTCAGCATCTTGCTTGTTTCAATAACAGAAGTAGTGAGGTGCCGAGGATCCACAAACCAGTGTTCATCAATAGGTCGGCAGTGGAGAGAGTCATCAACTTCATGTTCCTGAGGCCGCTGATCTCTGAGGATCTGCCCTGCGCCCAGCACTTTGGTTCAATCGTAAGGAAAGCCTCTCAGCGTCACTACTTCCTCGGAAGCTTGATGAGATGCGGTGTATCGACGAATACTCTCTTGAACCCCCGCAGGTGTACAGTACAGAGCGTATTGACTGATTGCACGGTTCAGGAACTCGAACACCAGGGATGAAGGAGATTGCAGAAAGTGGTGGACACTGCCTGATGCATCATGGGTACTGGCCTCCCCACCAGAGAAAGCATTTTATCGGGATGCAACTCAGCTTGGTTTGGGAACAGCTCCATCAAAGACCGCAAGAAATTGCAGAGAATTGTGGACGCAGCCCAGACCATCACACAAACCAACCTCCCTTCCATTGAGTTCACTTATACCTCACGCTGCCTCGGCAAGGCCAGCAGCATAATCAAGGATGAGTCTTACCCCGGCCACTCCCTCTTCTCCCCTCTCCCATCGGGCAAAAAGTTACAGAAGTGTGAAAACGCACAGCTCCAGATTCAGGGACAGTTTCTTCCCAGCTGTTATCAGGCAACTGAATAGACAATAGATAATAGACAATAGGTGCAGGAGGAGGCCATTCGGCCCTTTGAGCTAGCACCGCCATTCAATGTGATCATGGCTGATCATTCTCAATCAGTACCCCGTTCCTGCCTTCTCCCCATACCCCCTGACTCCGCTATCCTTAAGAGTTCTATCTAGCTCTCTCTTGAATGCATTCAGAGAATTGGCCTCCACTGCCTTCTGAGGCAGAGAATTCCACAGATTTACAACTCTCTGACTGTAGGATGAATCATCGTACCACAACCAGAGAGCAGTGCTGAACTACTATCTAACTCACTGGAGACCCTCGGACTATCTTTGATCAGACTTTACTGGGTTTATCTTGCACTAAACATTATTCATCTTATTCCCCTTATCATGTATCTGTGGACTGTGGATGGCTCGATGGTAACCATGTGTGGTCTTTCCACTGACAGATTAGCACGCAACAAAACTTTTTCACTGTACCTCAGTACACGTGACAATAAACTAAACTCAAACTCAAACCATCACAGGGATCTATAGGAGGTGCTGCCACAAAAAGTCAACCACCATCATTAAGGATCCACACCACCCCGGTCACACTCTCATTTTACTCCTGCCATTGGGAAGAAGGTACAGTAGTCTGAAAACAATGACTACCAGGTTCAAGAACAGCTTCCCACCAACCTTCAGGCTCTCGAACAACATAAACACCAACTCAACCATGTACTGTCTTGAATGCACGATGGACTTCCGGCCTTTTTGGGACTATTATTCTTTTCTTTTTATTTATTGGACTTATTTTTGTTTGTTAGGTTATCTATGAGTACAATCTTTACAGACCGTGCGGCACGGTGGCACAGCGGTAGAGTTGCTGCCTTACAGCGAATGCAGCGCCTGAGACTCAGGTTCGATCCTGACTACGGGCGCCGTCTGTACGGAGTTTGTACGTTCTCCCCCTGACGTGCGTGGGTTTTCTCCGAGATCTTCGGTTTCCTCCCACACTCCAAAGACGTACAGGTTTGTAGGTTAATTGACTGGGTAAAATGTAAAAATTGTCCCTAGTGTGTGTAGGATAGTGTTAATGTGCGGGGATCGCTGGGCGGCGCGGACTCGGTGGGCCGAAGGGCCTGTTTCCGCGCTGTATCTCTAAATCTAAAAAAAATCTAAAATCTAGATCTGTTATGCTGTTGCAATTCAGAATTTTCGGTCCATTTGACAATTAAACACTCTTGACAACTTTTATGTTATGCAATAAAAAACATATTGAGATGATCTAATTCCTTGCTCTACCTGAATGCTCCCATTCTGTGCTTCGGGGTTTGTGGAAGCTCAGGACTTTCTGTCCAGGAGCATTCTGTGCTCTCTTCATTTTAGCACCACTCTGCGTTTCAATTCTTCCAACCAAAGTGGAGCACCTTTCATTTAGCCTACCTGCCAATTGTTTGCCTCTCCAATTTACGTTATTGATATTCCTTAACAGACTCTTTGTGTAATCCTTATAACTTGCTTTCCTAATTACTTCTGTGTTGTCAGAAGGCTTGGCAACGGAATATCCCCGTCAATAACATAGATTCTGGAAAGGACATTCGTGGCCAACTGACGATTTGCAACAATCCGTCTTCCTCGCGGTTACTTTTCCTTGCGACTCCAGTTCATTTCCTCCTTTCTCAGTTTTGAATTCATAACCTTCTGCACCTGATAAGGTGAAACATTCAGATAGACACAAAGTGCTGGAGTAATTCAACGGGACAGGCAGCATCTCTGGATCTGAAAAAGGATCTCGACCCGAAACGTCGCCCATTCCTTCTCTCCAGAGATGCTGCCTGTCCCGCTGAGTTACTCCAGCATTTTGTGCCTATCTTCGGTAGCACCTGCAGTTCCTCCCGACACATGTGAAGCATTCACTCCAGGTAGAGATTCACTGAATACAATGACTTTTTACAATCTTTTATCCATAGTAAGACCACAGTGAGGATATTCGCTGATGATTGCAATATGTTCATTTCCACTTACCACTCCTCAACAAATAAAGCATCCTCTGCCTGCATGCATTGGACCTAGACAACATTCACCCCTGGCAGGCTTGCCGATTGTTTCGGTGAACGCCTCCACTCAGTCTGCCTAAGCATACCTGATCTCCCGGTTGCTCAACACTTTAATTCCCCCTCCCATTCCCACACTGACCTTGCTGTCCTCCATTGTCAGAGTGAGGCCCAATGCAAATTGGAGGAGCAGCACCTCATAGTTTGCTTGGCCAGCTTACACCCCAGCGGTATGAGCATTGACTTATCTAACTTCAGGTAACCCTTGCTTTTCCTCTCTCTCCATCCCTCCCCTTCCCAGTTCTCCCACCAGTCTCACTGTCTCTGACTACATTCTATCTCTGTTTGCTTTGTTGTTGTTTGCTTCGCCAGCCATCAATGATCTATTCTACATTTCCCTTGATCTACATTCCCTTTGTCCTATTTTCACACCTTTACACTTCCATATCTATGTATCTCCCCCTCCCCTGACATTAGTATGAAGAAGGCTCTCGACCCGAACTGTCACCCATTCCTTCTCTCCAGAGATGCTGCCTGTCCCGCTGAGTTACTCCAGCACTTTTGTGCCTATCTTCGGTTTAAACCAGCATCTGCAGTTCCTTCCTACACATTCAGTCATGGCAAGTAAGATTCATGTTGTATCAACTACAAGGCATAAAGTCGGAGCATGATAAACTAAATCCTGCTTGCCTGGATGAATATAACTTATATTAGATGTTGGTGTGGACACACTTGGGGTACTGAGTTCAGATTTGCCACCCTGCCATGTAAAGATCCCATTAACCTGGAAAGAGTGCAGAAACTATTGATGAGGATGTTGCCAGGACTCGAGGGCTGAGCTACAGGGAGATGTCGGGCAGGCTAGGTTTTTAATCCTTGGAGTGCAGGGTAACCTCATAGGGATAACCTTATGGAAGTGTAAAAAATCATGAGGGGCATAGACAGGGTGAATACACCTGGCCTTTTCCCCAGGGTTGGAGAATCATGAACTTGAGAGAGCATGTTTAATGTGATGGGATAGATTTAACAGGAACCTGAGGTACCATTTTTACACGCAGAGGGTGGCATAAACATGGAATTAGTTGTCAGTGGGATTTGAATTGGCACACAGATAGAAACCATTTCAAGGAATATGGGTCAAACATGGGCAAATGGCACTAGCTTAGATGGGTCCTCTTGGTCAGCATGGATGAGTTGGGCCGAAGGGCCTGTTTCCATGCCGCCTAACTCTCTGACTATTTCACTCTCAAGAAGCTCAACACGGCGGCACGGTGGCACAGCAGTAGAGCTATGGCCTTACAGCGCCAGAGACCCGGGTGTGATCCTGACTACGGGCGCTGTCTGTACGGAGTTTGTACGTCCTCCCCGTGACCTGCATGGGTTTTCTCCAAGATCTTCGGTTTCCTCCCATGCCCCAAAGACGTACAGGTTTGTAGGTTAATTTAGTTTAGTTTAGAGATACAACGCGGAAACAAGTCCTTCGGCCCACCAGCCAACCAGCGATCCACGCACATTAACACTATCCTACACCCACTCGGGACAATTTTTACATTTACCAAGCCAATTAACCTACAAACCTGCATGTCTTTGGAGTGTGGGAGGAAACCGAAGATCTCGGAGAAAACCCACGCAGCTCATGGGGAGAACGTGCAAACTCTGTACAGACAGCACCCGTAGTCGGGATCGAACACGGGTCTCCGGCGCTGCATTCGCTGTGAGGCAGCAACTCTACCGCCGCGCCACCAGTGCCTTGCATTAAATGTAAATTTGTCCCTAATGTGTAGGATGGTGTTAATGTGCGGGGATCGCAGGTCAGTGTGGACTCAGTGGGCCGAAGGGCCTGATTCCAAGCTGTACCTCTCAACTGAACTAAACAAAACCTTCCAGAAGACAGTGGTCCATTTGTCTGGCACCTCATGAAACACTAAACAGTCATTCTCCCCACAACCAGTAGCAG
The DNA here is from genome assembly GCF_053455715.1 of Rhinoraja longicauda. Lineage (NCBI taxonomy): Eukaryota > Metazoa > Chordata > Chondrichthyes > Rajiformes > Arhynchobatidae > Rhinoraja > Rhinoraja longicauda. Next base: position 3,867,431 of record NC_135974.1, read on the forward strand.
CAGTGAATGCCATTTATAAAATGCACGCCATTTACCCATCCCCTCGGTTCTGCAGTTCCCATGCCGTTCTTCCTCATGATATCACCTTTGTCGCCAGAGAAGGAAAAGGCCTCAGGGTCACTGAAACCCATTACCTTCACATGGGGTTGCCAACTTCCTCACTCCCAAACAAAGGACAAAGGGTGACGTCACCCGCCCCGCGTCCCACGAGACCTCACCCAGCCAGCGGCCACGTGCTCCCCGCTCCATCAATGGTGGCCGCAGGACTACAGCAGTTCAAGTGGGTTACTCAGCACCATCTTCCCGAGAGCAATTCTAAGATTACTTAACTACTGTCTTTTTAAAACAAACTCCGTACAGACAGCACCCGTAGTCGGGATCGAACCCGGGTCTCTGGCGCTACATTCACTGTAAGGCAGCAACTCTACCGCTGCGCCACCATGCCGCCCATACTGACTGTGGTGTGAGTTTCTACATGTACTGACTAGTGTGGGTGTCAGCGTGTTCTTACCGTGGAGTAGATTTCCGTATGTTCTTGCTGCAGTATTTTTCCTCACTATGTTATTGTCTATTGTCTATTGTCATAAGATCATGTGATAGGAGCAGAAATAGGCCATTCGGCCGATCAAGTCCACTCCGCCATTCAATCATGGCTGATCTATCATAAGATCATAAGTGATAGGCGTAAAATTAGGCCGTTCGGCCCATCAAGACTACTCTGCCATTCAATCATGGCTGATCTATCTCTCGCTCCTAACCCCATTCTCCTGCCTTCTCTCCATAACCCCTGTCACCCGTACTAATCGAGAATCTATCTATCTCTGCCTTTGATATGATCCTTTGACTTGGCCTCCACAGCCTTCTGTGGCAATGAATTCCACAGATTCGCCACCCTCTGACTAAAGAAATTCCTCCTCATCTCCTTCCTGAAGGAACGTCCTTTAATTCTGAGGCTGTGACCTTGGGTTCTCAACTCCCCCACCAGTGGAAACATCCCTCTCCACATCCACTCTATCCAAGCCTTTCACGATTCGGTAAGTGTCAGTGAGATCCCCCCTGTTCAATGTTCTGGCTGTAGTGTGGAGCTCGGTGTGTTGTGACAATGCTGTCTGTTTCTCTTGCTCTCTTACGTATATGGCCACTGACTCCGCATTACAGAGACCCTGGTGCATGATATGTTTCATCGTCTTTCAGTTACTGCAGTAAAGATGGGTGATGCAAACAGAATGGAGACGCACTGAGACCAGTTTCTGTGATTGCCTAACAGATCCGCTTTCATTCATCACAAGCCTATCAGAATATTATTGGATATCTTCTTTTCAAAAGGCCATCTGAGTTAAACATGTGTGCAGAACAATTATAATTAAATATTCAAATGATTTAAAAATCTTTATTAAATATATGTGCCATTTGGCCAGATTGCCCACATCTCATCTAATTGTGTGTTTTTTAACACATGGTCCTGTGTAACTGCGTTGTACGTTGATGGCAGCAGGAGGTTGACAGGTCTATTTGTTATTCTCAGTAACTATCTCAGCCACCTGCTCACCTCCAGTAGCTCAGGTGTAAATATTTAATGAGGCAGCAGATGCTGTAAAGCACAGGCTAGGTGTAAATGCTTTTCAGAGACCCCTCCGACTATCATCGATAGGTTAGAGCACAGGAGGAAGCCACTCGGCTCATCGAGTTCGTGGCAGCTCTCTTCCAAAGCGACCCACTTCCCCCACCCCTCAGCTCTCACCTCTATTGCCCTGTGGAGTCATGGAGTGACACAGTGTGGAAACAGGCCCAATCGCTCCAACTTGCCCACACCGTCCCAGCTACACTAGTCCCACCTGCCAGCGTTTGGTCCACATCCCTCCAAACCTGTCCGATCCATGTACCTGTCTAACTGTTTCTTAAACGTTGGGATAGTCCCAGCCTCAACTACCTCCTCTGGCAGCTTGTTCCTTACACCCACCACCCTTTGTGTGAAAAAGTTACCCCCTCAGATCCCTATGAAATCTTTTCCCCTTCACCTCAAACCTATGTTCTCTGGCCTGTATCTACCGAATTCCCTCCTGCAGATTGCAGTGGAGCCTGTGTCCACCACATCTGCAGGCAATGCATTCCAGATTCCAACCACGTGCAGGACAAGAAAGATTTCCTTCATGTCCTCCTTAATCTTATTCCTCCTTATTTTATACGTGTGACCTCTAGTCCTCGATCCTTCTACAAAGGGAACCTCCTCCCCATCCAGGCCCCTCATCACATTACACACTTCTATCCGATCTCACCTCCGTCTTTTCTTTTCTAAAGGTCCCAGAGTCTCTAATTAATCTTTGTAGCTGTATTCCATCATTCCAAGAACCTTTCTCATAAATCTCCACTGGACAGTGTCCAATGCCACCATACCCTCCATGCAATAACGCGGCCAGAATTGAACACCACTCTGATTGAGGCTAGATCAGCTTTTGCTAAATGTTCAGCATGATTTCCACTACTTGGTGCCTCCAACAGCTTGTTCCATGCACACAGTGGCTGCCTCGCCAACAGTCTGTCTGTCCTTTCTACTGTTTTTATTATTTTAAGTATGTGTTAAAGTATGTTTTAGTGTTCCTTGGTTTGTTTTATGTGTGGGGGGTGGGGGGGGGGGGGGGGGGGGAATTGGGGGAAACATTTTTTCAATCTCTTACCTCGACACAGATGCGATTTTTCTCCATGTGGTATCCCCGTCCCCACTGCGGCCTAACATCGCGGAGTTGGCGGCCTTTCCTGGAGACCGGCCTGGCGCTTCAAGCCGCGGGCACGGCACGGACTTTAACATCGCGGAGCTGCGATCCTTTGCCGAGGGTCGACTGTGGAGAGCTCCAACCGCGGGGCCTGTGGACTTTAACATCGTGAAGCCCCCGGTCTCTGGTAGGAAGAGGCCGACTCGGAAGATCCATGCCGCGGAGAGTTTCAACCGACCCGACGCGGGGAGTTTCGATCATCCCGACGCGAGGGCCTCGGACATCGGACCGTCGGCAGCGGCGACTACGGATGGTTCAACAGCCCCGACCACGGGTGAACAAAGAGGAAGATGATTGAGCTTTATTACCTTCCATCAGAGGCCCAGGAGCGGTTGGAGCGGTTGGAGCAGCTTCCGGGTGGTAGGTTTAAAAACCGAGCGCGGGGCTTTGTTTTCACAGAGGCCCAGGAGCGGTTGGAGGCGGTTGGAGCAGCGTTGGAGGCGGTTGGAGCAGCGTTGGAGCAGCGTTGGAGGCGGTTGGAGGCGGTTGGAGCAGCGTTGGAGCGGTTGGAGGCGGTTGGAGCAGCGTTGGAGCGGTTGGAGGCGGTTGGAGCAGCGTTGGAGGCGGTTGGAGCAGCGTTGGAGCGGTTGGAGGCGGTTGGAGCAGCGTTGGAGCGGTTGGAGGCGGTTGGAGCAGCGTAAAAACGTTCCATCTCACTTCAAAATAAGTGGTCTGGAGGAAGCCGCTGATTGGTGGAAGCGGACTAGAGGAAGCAGCTGATTGGGCGTAACCCCGGGGTTGTATTTCTGCTTTTTGTTCGTACTTTTAGTTAAGGGTTCAGTGAGTTAAGGGTTCAGTGAGTTAAGGGTTCAGTGAGTTAAGGGTTCAGTGAGTTAAGGGTTCAGTGAGTTAAGGGTTCAGTGAGTTAAGGGTTCAGTGAGTTAAGGGTTCAGTGAGTTAAGGGTTCAGTGAGTTAAGGGTTCAGTGAGTTAAGGGTTCAGTGAGTTAAGGGTTCAGTGAGTTAAGGGTTCAGTGAGTTAAGGGTTCAGTGAGTTAAGGGTTCAGTGAGTTAAGGGTTCAGTGAGTTAAGGGTTCAGTGAGTTAAGGGTTCAGTGAGTTAAGGGTTCAGTGAGTTAAGGGTTCAGTGAGTTAAGGGTTCAGTGAGTTAAGGGTTCAGTGAGTTAAGGGTTCAGTGAGTTAAGGGTTCAGTGAGTTAAGGGTTCAGTGAGTTAAGGGTTCAGTGAGTTAAGGGTTCAGTGAGTTAAGGGTTCAGTGAGTTAAGGGTTCAGTGAGTTAAGGGTTCAGTGAGTTAAGGGTTCAGTGAGTTAAGGGTTCAGTGAGTTAAGGGTTCAGTGAGTTAAGGGTTCAGTGAGTTAAGGGTTCAGTGAGTTAAGGGTTCAGTGAGTTAAGGGTTCAGTGAGTTAAGGGTTCAGTGAGTTAAGGGTTCAGTGAGTTCAGGGTTCAGTGAGTTCAGGGTTCAGTGAGTTAAGGGTTCAGTGAGTTCAGGGTTCAGTGAGTTAAGGGTTCAGTGAGTTAAGGGTTCAGTGAGTTAAGGGTTCAGTGAGTTAAGGGTTCAGTGAGTTAAGGGTTCAGTGAGTTAAGGGTTCAGTGAGTTAAGGGTTCAGTGAGTTCAGGGTTCAGTGAGTTAAGGGTTCAGTGAGTTAAGGGTTCAGTGAGTTAAGGGTTCAGTGAGTTAAGGGTTCAGTGAGTTAAGGGTTCAGTGAGTTAAGGGTTCAGTGAGTTAAGGGTTCAGTGAGTTAAGGGTTCAGTGAGTTAAGGGTTCAGTGAGTTAAGGGTTCAGTGAGTTCAGGGTTCAGTGAGTTCAGGGTTCAGTGAGTTAAGGGTTCAGTGAGTTCAGGGTTCAGTGAGTTAAGGGTTCAGTGAGTTAAGGGTTCAGTGAGTTAAGGGTTCAGTGAGTTAAGGGTTCAATGAGTTAAGGGTTCAGTGAGTTAAGGGTTCAGTGAGTTAAGGGTTCAGTGAGTTAAGGATTCAGTGAGTTAAGGGTTCAGTGAGTTAAGGGTTCAGTGAGTTAAGGGTTCAGTGAGTTAAGGGTTCAGTGAGTTTAAGGTACAGTGCTTTTTAGTAAAGGTACAGTTTAAAGGATTAAGATTTTTAAAGTGGGAGTGAGTTGATTTAATTTGGGGGTAAGACATGTCAGTTGAGATCGGCTCCGTGGATTGCTCATCCTGCAACATGTGGGAGATCAGGGATATTGTCGGTGTCCCTGATGACTACGAGTGCAGGAAGTGTGCCCAGCTGCAGCTCCTGGCAGACCGCATTGAACGGTTGGAGCTGCGGTTGGACTCATACTGGAGCATCCACGATGCTGAGAAGGTCATGAATAGCACGTACAGTGAGTTGGCCACACCGCAGGTAAAAGATAAGCGGACAGAAAGGAAACGGGTGGCCACTAGCCAGCATAACAGTAGGCAGGTAATGCAGGAGTCCCCTGCGGTCATCTCCCTCCTAAACAGATATGCCATTTTGGATACTGTTGGGGGAGATGGCTCATCAGGGGAAGGCAGCAGCAGCCAAGTTCGTGGCACCATGGGTGGCTCTGCGGCAAAAGAGGGGAGGAAAAAGAGTGGAAGGGCTATAGTAATAGGGGATTCAATTGTAAGGGGAATAGACAGGCGTTTCTGCGGCCGCAAACGAGACTCCAGGATGGTATGTTGCCTCCCTAGTGCAAGGGTCAGGGATGTCTCTGAGTGGCTGCAGGACATTCTGGAGGGGGAGGGTGAACAGCCAGTTGTCGTGGTGCACATTGGCACCAACGATATAGGTAAAAAACGGGATGAGGTCCTACAAGGTGAATTTAAGGAGCTAGGAGATAAACTTAAAAGTAGGACCTCAAAGGTAATAATCTCTTGATTACTACCAGTGCCACGTGCTAGTCAGAGTAGAAATAGGAGGATATTTCAGATGAATACGTGGCTTGAAAAATGGTGCAAGGGGGAGGGATTCAAATTTCTAGGACATTGGAACCAGTTCTGGGAGAGGTGGGACCAGTACAAACAGGACGGTCTGCACCTGAGCTGGAATGGAACCAATGTCCTTGGGGGAAGTGTTTGCTAGTGCTGTCGGGGAGGATTTAAACTAATGTGGCAGGGGGATGGGAGCATGAGCAGAGAGACAGAGGGGTGTAAAATGAGGGTAGAAGCAATAGGTAGCAAGGTGAAAAGTAAAAGTGGCAGGCAGACAAATCCAGGGCAAAAATCAAAAAGGACCACTTCTCAACATAATTGTATAAGGGGTAAGAGTGTTGTAAAAATAAGCCTGAAGGCTTTGTGTCTCAATGCAAGGAGTATACGTAATAAGGTGGATGAATTAAATGTAGAGATAGTTTTTAATGATTATGATATAGTTGGGATTACGGAGACATGGCTCCAGGGTGACCAAGGCTGGGAGCTCAACATCCAGGGATATTCTATATTCAGGCGGGATAGACAGAAAGGAAAAGGAGGTGGGGTAGCATTGCTGGTTAGAGAGGAGATTAAAGCAGTGGAAAGGAAGGACATTAGCTCAGAGGAAGTGGAATCGATATGGGTAGAGCTACAAAACACTAAGGGGCAGAAAAGTTAGTGGGAGTTGTGTACAGGCCACCTAACAGCAGTAGTGAGGTTGGGGATGGCATCAAACAGGAAATTAGAAATGCGTGCACTAAAGGTGCAGCAGTTATAATGGGTGACTTCAATCTACATATAGATTGGGTGAACCAAATTGGCAGGGGTGCTGAGGAGGAGGATTTCTTGGAATGTTTGCGAGATGGTTTTCTAAACCAACATGTCGAGGAACCAACGAGAGAGCAGGCCATTCTAGACTGGGTATTGAGTAATGAGGAAGGGTTAGTTAGCAGTCTTGTTGTGCGAGGCCCCTTGGGCAAGAGTGACCATAATATGGTAGAGTTCTTCATTAGGATGGAGAGTGACAAAGTCAATACGGAAACAAGTGTTCTGAACTTAAAGAAAGGTAACTTTGAGGGTATGAGGTGTGAATTGTCCAAGATAGACTGGCAATTGATGCTGAAAGGGTTGACGGTGGACATGCAATGGAAGGCATTTAAAGGTCGCATGGATGAACTACAGCAAGTGTTCATCCCAGTTTGGCAAAAGAACAAACCAGGAAAGATAGTGCATCCGTGGCTAACAAGGGAAATCAAGGATAGTATTAAAACAAAAGATGAAGCATACAGATTAGCCAGAAAAAGTAGCGTACCAGAGGACTGGGAGAAATTCAGAGTCCAGCAGAGGAGGACAAAGGGCTTAATTAGGAAAGGAAAAATAGATTATGAGGGAAAACTGGCAAGGAACATTAAAACTGACTGCAAAAGCTTTTATAGATATGTGAAGAGAAAAAGATTAGTTAAGACAAATGTAGGTCCCTTGCAGTCGGAAACAGGTGAATTGATCATAGGGAACAAGGAGATGGCAGACCAATTGAACAACTACTTTGGTTCTGTCTTCACTAAGGAAGACATAAACAGTCTGCCGGAAACAGCGGGGGACCGGGGGTCAAATGAGATGGAGGAACTGAGGGAAATCCAGGTTAGTCAGGAAGTGGTGTTAGGTAAATTAAATGGATTAAAGGCAGATAAATCCCCAGGGCCAGATCGGCTGCATCACAGAGTGCTTAAGGAAGTAGCCTCAGAAATAGTGGATGCATTAGTGATAATTTTTCAAAACTCTTTAGATTCTGGAGTAGTTCCTGAGGACTGGAGGGTAGCTAATGTAACCCCACTTTTTAAAAAGGGAAGGAGAGAGAAAACGGGGAATTATAGACCAGTTAGCCTAACATCGGTAGTGGGGAAAATGCTAGAGTCAGTTATTAAAGATGTGATAGCATCTCATTTGGAAAGTGGTGAAATCATCGGACAAAGTCAGCATGGATTTACAAAAGGCAAATCATGTCTGACGAATCTTATAGAATTTTTCGAGGATGTAACTAGTAGAGTGGATAAGGGAGAACCAGTCGATGTGTTGTATCTGGACTTTCAGAAGGCCTTCAACAAGGTCCCACATAGGAGATTGGTGTACAAACTTAAAGCACACGGTATTGAGGGTTCAGTGTTGAGGTGGATAGAAAATTGGTTGGCGGACAGGAAGCAAAGAGTAGGAATAAACGGGTCCTTTTCGGAATGGCAGGCAGTGACTAGCGGGGTACCGCAAAGCTCAGTGCTGGGACCCCAGTTATTTACAGTGTATATTAATGATTTGGACGAGGGAATTGCATGCAACATCTCTAAGTTTGTGGATGACACGAAGCTGGGTGGCAGTGTTAGCTGCGAGGAGGATGCTAGGAGGCTGATTAGTGACTTGGATAGATTGGGCGAGTGGGCAAATGCATGGCAGATGCAATATAATGTGGATAAATGTGAGGTTATCCACTTTGGCGGCAAGAACAGGAAAGCAGAGTATTACCTGAATGATGACCGATTAGGAGATGGGGAGATGCAACGTGACCTGGGTGTCATGGTGCACCAGTCATTGAAAGCAAGCGTGCAGGTGCAGCAGGCAGTGAAGAAAGCGAATGGTATGTTTGCATTCATAGCAAGAGGATTTGAGTTTAGGAGCAGGGAGGTTCTACTGCAGTTGTACAGGGCATTGGTGAGACCGCACCTGGAGTATTGTGTGCAGTTTTGGTCTCCTAACCTGAGGAAAGACGTTCTTGCCTTAGAGGGAGTACAGAGAAGGTTCACCAGATTAATCATATGAAGAAAGACTGGATAGACTAGGCTTGTACTCGCTGGAATTTAGAAGACTGAGGGGGGATCTTATAGAAACATATAAAATTCTTAAGGGGTTGGAGAGGCTAGATGCGGGAAGATTGTTCCCGATGTTGGGGGAGTCCAGAACCAGGGGTCACAGCTTAAGGATAAGGGGGAAGTCTTTTAGGACCGAGATGAGAAAACATTTCTTCACACAGAGAGTGGTGAGTCTGTGGAATTCTCTGCCACAGAAGGTAGTTGAGGCCAGTTCATTGGCTATATTTAAGAGGGAGTTAGATGTGGCCCTTGTGGCTAAAGGGATCAGGGGGTATGGAGAGAAGGCAGGTACAGGTTACTGAGCTGGATGATCAGCCATGATCATATTGCATGGCGGTGCAGGCTCGAAGGGCCGAATGGCCTACTCCTGCACCTATTTTCTATGTTTCTATGTTTCTATGTTTCTATCACAGTGAGGAATGTGGAATCCGCTGTGGTGGATGGTCACGTTAAATTTTATTTTATGTGGCTGTGTGTCTTGTTGCTTTTCACTTAGTATGGCTGTGTGGTAACTCAAATATCACTGAACCTTAATTGGTACACGTGACAATAAATTGATCTTGAAATCTTGAAATCTTATGATAAATTCGAACATAATGTATGTGTCATTAATGGTTTTATCAACTTGCCCTGCCACTCTCAATGATTTGTGCAGTCACGCCCCAGGTTTCTCTGCTCCTGCACTCTATTGAGAATAGGGTCCTTTGTCCCGATGTTGCTTCTTCTTATTCTTCTTGCCAAAATTATTCATCTCACCGTTCTCGACTTTAAACTGTATCTGCCTTGCATCCGCCTATTTCACGAGCCTGCTTCTATACCGTTCCAATTTATCACAATCATTAGGACATAAGTGATAGGAGCAGAATTAGGCCATTTGGCCCATCAAGTCTAGTCCGACATTCAATCATGGCTGATCTATCTCTCCCTCCTAACGCCTTCTCCCCATAACCCGCATTTATCAGGAATCTATCTATCTCTGCCTTAAAAATGTCCACATCCTTCTGCGGCAAAGATTTCCACAGATTCTTCCAAATACCTCCTCATCTCCTTCCTAAAGGAACGTCCTTTAATTCTGAGGCTATGACCTTTAGTCCTAGACTCAGCCACTAGTGGAAACATCCTCTCCACATCCACTCTATCCAAGCCTTTCACTATTCTAACACAATCTTCTCCAGTTCACAGTTTTGTGTTGTTTGCAAAGTTAGAGATCATACCTTGGTCTAAACAATTAATACAGATCCAAAATAAAGCTTCGCCACAGGCCCTGGATGATAATTCACCTTCCTCCACTCTGAGAAACAACCATTCACATATCATTCTACAGTCTGTCACCGAGCCAACTTTGTAATTATACCATCAATTGCCCTTTTAACTCATGTGTTTCAGCGTTGCCTATGATCATGTGACACTTGAAATGTCTTCTGGAAGTTCACACACATCACATCAACAGCATTGCCTTCATTATCTCTGCCCACTCCCTCGTCTAAAGATTCTATCACATTGGTTAAAGGTGACGATAGACATAAAAAGCTGGAGGGACAGGCAGCATCTGTTGCTGTCTTGCTTTAATTAATCCATGCATCTCCAGTTGACTATCAAGTTGACTATCTCCAGTTGACTATCAACATTGTCTTGGATCAATGTGACTCAAAGCTTTTCCACACTGGGGTTAAACTGGCTGCTAGTGGATGCTGGGCTTATCCTTAAACCCCATGTTGACCAAGGGAGTAACAGTTACCATTCTCCAGACCACTTGTGCCATCCCCCATATTTTTTTCACACAGAGAGTGGTGAATCTGTGGAATTCTCTGCCACAGAAGGTAGTTGAGGCCAGTTCATTGGCTATATTTAAGAGGGAGTTAGATGTGGCCCTTGTGGCTAAAGGAATCAGAGGGTATGGAGAGAAGGCAGGTACGGGATACTGAGTTGGATGATCAGCCAGGATCATATTGAATGGCGGTGCAGGCTCGAAGGGCCGAATGGCCTACTCCTGCACCTATTTTCTATGTTTCTAAAGGGCTTTGAATCTATGTCATTGGTGACTCTCTGACCATCTTTCATCTTTGATCGGACGTTACTGGCTTTATCTTGCACTAAACGCTATTCCCTTACCATGTATCTGTACACTGTGAATGGCTCGACTGTAATCATGTGTTGTCTTTCTGATGGCTGTTTAGCACGCAACAAAAGCTTTTGAGTGCACGTGGCAATAAACTAGACTGAACTGAACTGAGAGACTGCTACAGCCGATGAAGCCTTCCATTGCCTTCACCAATGTCCTTCCAGGTTCCTTGTACTGCTGATGCAACACTCCTCCAAACAAATGCAGAAAATTCCATTACAATTCTTTGGGTCTGGACATTTTGAAGTAATCAGGGAGTGTACCTTTAATTGCACATCATCCACTTACAACAGGAGTAGGATGGCACGGTGGTGTAGCGGTAGAGCTGATGCCTCACAGCGCCAGGTTCGATCCTGACCTTTTTTTTTTTTTTCTTTTTTTTTTATATATAAAAGTTTTATTCCAAAGAAAAACATACAAACATACTAAGCAAAATGTGATCAAACAAAAGCCGCCTGTATCGGCAGTTTACAAATTAAACAATTATCACATTAAAATCCCGCCATCTCTGTCAACAATACATTCAACCCCCCGCGGCGACCAGCGTTCCCGGAAGGCTTCTAGAGTCCCCATGGACACCGCGTGTTCCCTCTCCAGGGACACGCGGGCACGGACGTAAGCCCGGAACAGGGGTAGGCAGCCGACTTCTGTGAGGCCGTCGACTGCCCGCTGCCTGGACCCGCGGATGGCCATCTTGGCCAGGCCCAGGAGCAGACCGACAGGGAGACCCCCTCCTCCCTCCTGACCCTCCCCCCTCTGTACCGGGTGCCCAAAAATTAAAAGCGTAGGGCTAAAATGGAGCCAGAACTTGAGGAGCAGCCCCTTCAGATACTGGAACAGGGGCTGTAACCTCACGCACTCTGTATACAAATGGTACACGGTCTCCTCCTCACCGCAGAAGCGACAGGCGGCAGACGAGACCGTGAACCGGCTCAAGTACCTGTTACAGGCTATAGCCTTATGCAACACTCTCCACCCCAGGTCCCCGATGTAAAGCGGGAGGACCCCCTTATAGAGAGACCTCCACTGGGGACCGCTCCCACCGTCAGGTGGTAACACAGACCGCCAGGGCGTGTCCGGACGGAAGACGAGAGCGAGGAAGTGGAGAGTGTGCAGGAGCAGCCTGTACAAAACGCGCCTCTCCGCGTCACGGAACGGCACGCTGGGCATCTGGGAAAGGCGGCTCATATTGCGTGGGGCCGGCTCTCGGGAAGGGACCCGTGCCGTGGGCCCAATGAGCAATTCCGACGGAGCGGGGGTAAGCCCAGTCGGAATCGCTCCACGCACACGCCTCTCCTCGACACCCACCGTGACAGGGTGAGGACCGGCCCCCCTCACAACCACAGCACCCCCCTCCCCCTGAGGAGCAGCGCCCTGGCTGAAGGTGACCAAATTCCTGGCTCTCAGGAGATCACGGTAAAAACCAGGCAACTCCCGCCTAGCGCGCTGACTCATGCCCGCTACCGGGAGCCGTGATCCCTCCTGGAGGCAGCGCCCCTGGCAGAAAAAGTACGTGGCCAGCGAGTGCCATCTGGGAGGGCACTCGGAGTACACGTACCTCCGCAAGGTCCTGAGTCGGAGGGCTGCCACCTGAGTGCGGACGCAGACCAGCGCCTGACCGCCCTCCTCCAACGGGAGACTCAGAACCCCAGCAGAGACCCAGTGGTTCCTCTCACCCCAGAAGAAGTTAACTAACCTCCTCTGTATCATGGCGATGAAACGAGAGGACGGGACCAGAGTGGCCAGCCGGTACCACAGCAGAGAGGCCACCAGCTGGTTTATGACCAAAGCCCTACCCCGATATGATAACACACCAAGGAGGCCTGACCAGCGCCCCACACGGGCGACCACCTTCGCCTCCAGCTCCTGCCAATTCGCCTGCCAAGCCCCCTCAGTGGGACTCAGGTAGATCCCCAGATAGAGGAGGTGCGTGGTGCTCCACGCAAAAACTGCCATCTCCTCCGGCAGGGAGTCCACCTGCCACTGACCCACCAAGAGCCCAGCACACTTCCCCCAGTTGATCCTGGCGGAGGATGCGGCTGAGAACACCCGCTGGCACTCACGCATCCTCCGCAGGTCAACCGGGTCGGTGAACATTAGTAGCACATCGTCGGCGTAGGCCGAGAGAACCACCTCCACCCCCGGCCCCGGCAAATCAAAACCTGCCAGCCGCCTCCGTAGGAGACACAGGAATGGCTCCACACAGAGGGAATAAAGCTGGCCGGACATGGGGCATCCCTGACGAACCCCCCTCCCAAAGTGAATGGGAGCCAACAAAGAGCCATTGACCTTGACCAGGCACTCTGCGGCAGCGTATAGGAGCCGGACCCGGGCCACAAAATGGGGTCCGAATCCAAACGCCCGCAGAGTCCCGAGAAGGTAGTCGTGTCCCACGCGGTCAAACGCTTTCTCCTGGTTAAGGGAGAGAAAGGCAACGGACTGACCAGCCCTCTGGCACAGATGGATCAGGTCCCGGACCAGATGGAGATTGTCCTGGATGGACCGGCCCGGGACTGTGTAGGACTGGTCAGGGTGGATCACATGGGACAGCATGGGCCCCAGGCGATTGGCCAATGCCCGTGCAAAGACTTTGTATTCCGTACTGAGAAGAGAGACCGGGCGCCAGTTCTTCAAGAGGCGGAGATCGCCCTTCTTGGGCAGCAGGACGACGACTGCCCTTCGCCACGAGAAGGGCATCTCCCCGGTCGCCAGGCTCTCCCCCAACACCTTCACATAGTCGCCCCCCAGGACACCCCAGAAGGCTCGAAGAAACTCCACAGTCAGCCCATCCAGCCCCGGAGACTTGCCCCTACTGAGATGGTGCAGGGCACCAATCAACTCCTCCAGAGTTAGGGGATCATCGAGGCGCTCGGCCACCTCCCTGCACACTACGGGTAAGCCCTCCCACAGCACCCCTTGTGCCTCCCCACTAGATGTTCCCTCGGAGAACAGAGTGTCATAGAACGACCTAACTGAGGCACCGATCCTCTCTGGATCCGTGACGGGGGAGCCATCGTCCGCAAGCAACTGAACAAACTACCCGCGGGCACCTCGGCACTTCTCCAGGAGGAAGAAAAAGGGGGAGGCGCGGTCCAGATCGTGCAACATCTGGACTCGCGACCTCACATACGCGTCCCGGGACCTCCCCAGCTGCAAGTCCCTCAGTGCCCCTTTCTTCTCCTGGTACTCCTCCCACTCACACGAGTCCCCCTCCGTCTGACCCAGGCGAGACTCCGAGTCGAGCAACTCTCTCTCAAGCCGTCCGATCTCGGAGTCCCGCCCCTTGGTCGACCCCCTCGTGTAGTCCTGGCAAAACAGACGGACGTAAGCCTTCCCTACATCCCACCACTGCCTTATGGAAGGGAAACGCCCCTGCCTTTCCCTCCACTCCGCCCAGAACTGCTTGAATGAGTCCCGGAACCGGCGCTCCTCCAGCAGCCGGTTGTTGAAGTGCCAGTACGCGGACCCTGCCCGTGTGCGCGTCGGGATAAAGTCCACTCGCACCAGGCAGTGGTCCGAGCACGGCTCCAACCGCATGGAGGCTGCCGAGACACAGGACACATAGGCCTTAGACACATATACACGGTCAATACGGGAACCACCCCCCTTAAACCTGTATGAGAAGGCGCCGGAGTTGGGATGGAAATTCCTCCAAGCATCTACTAGCTCAAAAGAATCCACCAACTCCCTTAATGTCTTGACCGCTGCCGGATCGCGCTGAATGCCAGAGCGATCTCTCGCCTCAAGGGTACAATTAAAATCACCCCCCAGGAAAACACACTCCCCCCGATCGATGGTGTTCAACAGCGCGGTCACTTCTTGTGTTAACCGCGTCTGCATAGCACCGCTCTTGGGGGCGTACACATTAATAAAATGTAATGGCACGCCATCCAGGCACACGGCCAGATACAACAGCCGGCCTGGTACAATGTCCTGCACCTTGACAATCTCCGGCTGGAAAGATGGGGCCAACAGGAAGGCCACTCCACTCGAAATGGAGGTGAGATGGCTCATGTAGACCCCCCCTTCCCACTCCAGGAGCCAGGTGGGCTCGTCACTAGCCACAGTGTGTGTTTCCTGCAGGAAGCTCACCGCGTACCTCCCGTCCCTCAGCACCGAGAGATGGTGAAACCTACGGAGAGACTCCCTGGCCCCATTAATATTCAGGCTGGCTATAGTGAGCTTCATTTTGAAAGGGCACAAGAACTTTTACCATCCCCCTTGACGGAATGGAGCCTCCCCGAGCCCTCTGCCCTTTCTTTAGGGACTTAAAAAGCTCTTGGAGCTGGCGCCGCTCATTTTTCAATACACCTGCCATGTTCCCCTCCTCCTGAAGGATGGCATAAATGGACTGCAAGGGTACCGTCAGGTCTGACCAGAGGTCGACAGCCAGATCTGCCTTATTCCTCTTCCCTCTGCTGTCCTTCAGAAACTTCCGGAGTTCCCAGATATCAACAAGCCGAGACACAGGGCTGCGGGTGGGACAGTCCATCAACTCACTGTCGCTGGACTCCACGTCCCCCTCCTCCTCCCACTCAATGTCTGAGCCCGAGTCTGGATAGTTCTGACTCCCATCCGCCTCGCTCACCCCTCCCTGTGAGGTGGGCGGGTCGGCCACATCACCCGGTCCCTCCTCCGTCACCATCCCACCCCCAGGATCAGTGACGGGGGCAGGTACCAGTACCTCTAACTGTAGCAAGCTGCCTGGTAAATGGCCAGGCTCCTGCACACCCCCACCGCCCTCTGTAACCGGATTGGGGGCAGTGATGTTGGAGGAAGTCTCCGGGGCGGGCAGTGAGAGGGTACGTCTGGAGTCCGACTGAAGGACACGATCCGAAACGACCATGTCCTCCTTCGCACCCAGGGCACCCGGCCCAGCACCGTCACCCAGAGAGTCCCCGTACCCCACCACCAGGGGAACCACCTCGCTCTGGCCCTCAGGGGGCGATGTTCCCGGAGTCTCCCCTGCTCCCTCAGCCGATGGGGCAGCACACCCCTCAATAGGACTCGTAGCCTCAATGGGGAGCATGGGCTGGGGACCCACCCCCACACTCAAGTCCCCCCCATCAATCTTCCCCTGGTCACCCTCTAAGCCAGCGGACGCAATCCCTGGGGGAACAGCCCCCTCGGGTAGTGTGTCACCACTCTCAGGTGGTCCCTGCACTACAGAGGCATCCTCCTGCCCAGAGGAAGCGTGTACTGGGTACTCTGCCTCAACAGGGGAGAAACACCTCCCTTCAGGTCGCCCCTGACCTTCAGGGCCGTTCTCCGTGTCAGAGGACCCGTGCCTCCTCCTCTTATAACCACTAGCGTGCGATGGTACAGTCAGCTCCATTGCTGAAGCCTGTTCCTCCGCCCCGCCATCTACCTGCTCATCCTCTCCAGCCTTCAGACCCTCAGGCTCAGAGGCGAGCTCGATAATATCTACTGCCGGGGGACCCTCATTAAGGTGACCTTCTGCCTGGCGTCCCGCTTGAACGTTCTTCTTCTTCCATTTAGCTTTCTTACTCTTCTGTCTCTCCCAGTGCCCCTCATCCACCCCCCACCCTGCACCGGCATCCTCCGCCACAGGTACGGGACATGGGGGTGGTGGGGGAATGGAGGATGGGAGCAAGGGAACAAAGTCATCACGGGCCACCGTGGTAGAACCAGCAGCCCCAGATGGGCCAGCACTGCCTTCCTGGGCCACCTTGGTAGAGCTAGCAGCCCGGTGCTTGGGACAATTCCTGCGGAAATGCCCCACCTCTTTACATGCATGGCAGCGTGCTTGGCCCGTGTTCCAAAACACGCGATAGCAGAATCCTTCCCATTCAACCTCAAAACTCCCCTCCATATCAATCCCCTGTGCCAGCTGTATGTACACGCGGCGATTGAACGTTAATACATGCTGCATTTCGGGATCATCCAACCTATGCAACAGTTTGGTGGGCCCAGACCGCACCTCCCCCAGCTTAGTTACATGTGGGAGCAGGAGCGCGTCCGGAACATAAGGGGGAACGTTGGACAGCATGACCGGCAGCACGGGCCGTCCCCATGGGTCCACCGCCATGTAAATCCCAGCCACCGTGATCCCCCTTTCCAGTACGGTAGCCACCGACTGCTCAGTCTTTAGGATGACAACAGCCTTCCCACTGACCACCGCGCCTGCGATTATGGCCTTCTTGCCAACAGTCTCCCCCAGCGCGGTTAGCACAGCCTTGAAGGTAATGTTGCCCTGCAAGGTCACTTTCACCCCATGTATACGCCCCAACGACTCATGGCCCTTAGTCACGGAGACTGCCGACTGTACGGCAGCTGCATAATTCTTGGGGGCCGCCATCTTTAGGGCGTGGAGCAAAACAAAACGTCTCAGTATTTTATAAGTCAAAGCAGTCTTTCTGCTATTGCTGCACCTCCACGCATTTGCAGCAGTTTAAAGTCTTGTGAAGGCTTTCCTGGCAAAGCAACAGAAGCAGTCTCCTCCTGATAAGATAGGGAAAAGTCCGTGCCAATCCTCCCGTCATAGAAAATGGAGCTTCCGGAGGCTTCTTCCCCAGGTCTCGGTCGCCCTCCTGGCTTCAACGAAAATCCAATGCACTGTTGCCGTACTTACCCGGCACACCTGGACCGGGCAAAGTCGGTGTGGGAGGGAGCTTTCCGATGCTACAGACCACAAACACCGCTCTAGACTCAGCTCCCACCAGTTCAAGTGCAACTTGGCCTTCCGCCAGCCACTGCCGCTCCTACGACTTTCAGAAAACACGAACAAATCCTCCCCAATTAGAGGACTCTTTCAACAAAGAGAGTCTCTGCCTTCCGACAGAAGTCCAAAAAGCAAATTCTGACTGCTTTTGTTTGTCCTCGCCAAACAAATCCTTCGAAAATAATCAAATCCTCACAGCCAGCGCCACACACCCACGTCCGATCCTGACCTTGGGTGCTGTCTGTGCGGAGTTTGTACGTTCTCCCTGTGATGGCGTGGGTTTTCTGCAGGTTCTCAGGTTTTCTCCCACGTTCAGGTTTGTTGGTTAATTGGCTTCTGTAAATTGGTCCTGGGTGTGTAGGATAGAACTAGTGTATGGGCGATCGATGGCAGGTGTGGACTCAGTGGGCCAATGGGCCTGTTTCCGCGCTTAGCATCTCTAAGCTAAACTAAAGTAGTTATCTGTCAGGTCCAAGCAGATTTCATTTCTAGTCACTGGGTTGCGGATGTCAGATGGCAGGGCATTCAGTGATGGGATGTGGTTGAATGTCGTGTGGATGCAGTTTGGATCTCCTTGGCTGGAAGAGATGTACTGTAACTTCCCGGCAATTGTGTCGCAAAATAGCTGCTTTCCATTTACGAATGCAAGCCTAATGATCACCCAGCAGATATAGAGTCGCAGAAGAAGCATGGAAACATGCCCTTCAGCCCAAAGAGTCCGCACCAACCATCGCCAATCCCACACCAGTCCCCTTTTATTCTCCCCAGATTCTACCTGCAACTTGCAGCAGTGAGTGAGGAAACCCACGTAGTCAAGGGTAGGACAAGCAAACTCCACACAAACGGCATCCGCGGTTAGGATCAAACTGCGGCCAGCTGGGGTTGAGCGGCAGGAGCACTCCCAGTTGCACCACCGAACCACCCCGAACGCAAACATGAACTGCTTCATTATCTGAACTTTGCTTTCGATACGATACGATACGATACATGATATATGATATATGATATATGATATGATATGATATGATATGATATGATATGATATGATATGATATGATATGATATGATATGATATGATATGATATATGATACGATATGATATATGATACGATACGATATGATATGATATGATATGATATGATATGATATGATATGATATGATATGATATGATATGATATGATATGATATGATAGAATATTTATCCCAGGAGGAAAGCTGGTCTGCCAACAGTCATAAAACTATTCATTTAAGAGCTTCAACAAAGGAATATTCCTTGAGTGAGATTCAACTAAGTGAGAAGGGATCTTCCAAGTCTAGAGAGGGTCTCTCCTCCTTCACTCGCCCCTTCTCCTCCTCCTCTGCTTCCGTTGTCTCTTTCTCCTCCCACCTTTTTGGTGGTCAGTGCAGGCCAGGGGTAGTTTTCACATACATGGTCAGGATGCTGTCAGGCACAATGCAGTGAGAGAGCTTCGGCCAACATTCTGGTCAACGCCCTCACCAGGCTCTGGCCATCCAAATCCTTCTCTCTGAGTGCAGGCCGTTGTCTTGGCTTCTGCTGTGGCACCTGCAAGGCTCAGACTGCGAGCTCTCGAGCTTAGTGACCGGATTGCTGATTACATTCAGACGCCATATGCCACCGTTTGATGCTGCATGGTGGCAGAAACACAGCGGGCGCAACTGAGGAAGAATATTTTCAATGCGTGGTCCTACAAGATTTATATACAGCCTGAAACCCCTTGCAGTTTCAGGATAACTCTGGCTGTGACAGAGATACAATCAGTCACCCTGCCCACGATATTGGAAAAGCCCTCTGCGCAGAAGCAAGGAGAAGCATTTCCCAGAGACACAAGAAACTGCAGATGCTGGAATCTTGAGCAAAACACAAATTGCTAGAGGAACTCAACGGGTCAGGCAGTAACTATGGAGGTCGACACAAAATGCCAGAGTAACTCAGCGGGTCAGGCATTAACTATGGAGGTCGACACAAAATGCTGGAGGAACTCAGCGGGTCAGGCAGTAACTATGGAGGTCGACACAAAATGCCAGAGTAGCTCAGCGGGTCAAGGCAGCATCTCCGGAGAGAAGGAATGGGTGACGTTTCGGGTCGAGACCCTTCTTCAGACTGATGTCAGGGGAGGGGGCGGGACAAAGATAGGATGTAGTCGGAGACAGGAAGACTAGTGGGAGAACTGGGAAGGGGGAGGGGAAAGAGAGGGGAAGCCGGGACTGCTTTAAACCAGCATCTGCAGTTTCTTTTCCTAAGTAACTATGGAGGGTATGGACAGGCGATGTTTCGGGTCACAACCCTTCTTCAGACCAATTCTGTGAAGAACTCCTCCGTATCTGTCACCTCTCTCAAAAAACCAGTAAGCTACAAATTTCAATGTCCTTATATTCCCAGTGAAACTCTCAGTTTCACCCATAGAGTTGTGGATCTGTGGAATTCTCTGCCACAGAAGGCAGTGGAGGGCAATTCACTGGATGTTTTCAAGAGAGAGTTAGATTTAGCTCTTAGGGCTAAAGGAATCAAGGGATACGGGGAGAAAGCAGGAACGGGGTACTGATTCTGGATGATCAGCCATGATCATATTGAATGGCGGTGCTGGCTCGAAGGGCCGAATGGCCTACTCCTGTACCTACCTTCAATGTCCCACCTGCCCCAGTAACAATCCCAATGATCCAGGGACCGAGAGCCTACCCCTTGCACCATCTCATCAGCCACAGACTCATCTGACCTATTGTAGTATATCCACACCTGCTCATGGGACTGCAGCAATCCAGTGGTTACAACTTTGAGGTTCTGGTCTTTAAACGGTGACGAAGCTCCCAAAATTTTTCTTGCAGGGTCTCACCCTTCTCCTCCCTATGTCATCGGTGCCAACATGCATGACGACTGCTACCAATGCAAGGATTGCACACTAACGCCACCCTACACACACTCGGGACAATTTGACAATTTGACATTTACACCAAACCAGTTAACCTACAGACCTGTACGTCTTTGGAGTGCGGGAGGAAACCGAAGATCTCGGAGAAAACACACGCAGGTCACGGGGAGAACGTACAAACTCCGTACAGACAGCACCCGTAGTTGGGATCGAACCTGGGTCTCTGGCGCTGTAAGGCAGCAGCTCTACTGCTAGGTTAGATGATGTACCATAGTATGACATGTTGCATTATTTGAGAGAGTTTACCGATCCTATTTAGCTTGACCTACCAGTGCATGGCTGTGAGGGAGGAGATGTGGAACTACACTGTCAGTGATGTTGTTTGTCAAGAAGACCTAGCAGGCCAGGCTGCATCTCTAGAGAAAAGGAATGGGTCCCGCTGAGTTACTCCAGCATTTTGTGTCTATCTAAGATTGGAGTGGAAGCAAGTGCATGTTTCCCCCAGAAACTCCTTTTCCAAATGCAATCCAACACCATTGCACTTGTCAGTCTCAACCAAGCTTAACTATATTATAGAAAGATAGGCAGAAAATGCTGGAGTAACTCAGCGGCTCAGGCAGCATCTCTGGAGAGAAGGAATGGGTGACCCTTCTTGGGTCTGAAGAAGGATCTCGACCCGTAAACGCCACCCATTCCTTCTCTCCAGAGATGCTGCCTGAGCCGCTGAGTTACTCCAGCATTTTGCGTCTGTCTTGGGTGTAAACTAGCGTCTGCAGTTCCTTCCGACACTTAACTATATTATGCTGTCAGCAGGGTTTGTGATCCCTAGATCAAGCCTGCGCTCTGCTCTGCTCTGCTCTAATCTGCTGCAATATTAACGGATGGGTGCACATCCTTGCCACAAAAATGTTTCAGCTTGTGCATGGTTAATTAAGCATGAAATTCTAATTAAGCTTACCGTTGTAGGGATATCTTGCAAACAAGCAGAACTTATGAAAATGGTCTGTTGTGCAATAACCAAACACGGTCAACATGACTGCACCTCAGGTCTGACTTCAGCGAAATTAACAGAAATAAATTGTTGCAGCTTCAGTTTAGCAGTAATTCTCCCTCTGCAGCAGAAGTCACAACTTGGGTAACTCAGCTGAAAGAAGGCGGAGGGGTCTCGACGCGAAACGTCACCCATTCCTTCTCTCCAGAGATGCTGCCTGTCCCGCTGAGTTACTCCCGCTTTGTGTGTCTACCTTCGATTTAAACCAGCATCTGCAGTTCCTCCCGACATACTTCCATACCCTCTCTCTTTTGCCCCAGCCCCATGTCCCCCCCCCCCCCGACACTGAACTCCATTCACTACAGCCCCCACTCCAACTCCTCTCGGCCCCTACTCCTGCCTCACCGATCCCTCAGCTTCCCACTCCACCTCACTCGTCTCTCATGGGCCTCTCGACTTGCCCTTCACAGACCCCTCACTGTCTCCTTGCCTCGTCGGTCTCCCTCACTCCCCTTCGAACCCCCTTAATCTCCTTCATTGACCTCTCATTCTTCCATCTCTTCCTGCTTTCCACCGTCGCAACTAGGGTTGCCAACTATCTCACTCCCAAATAAGGGACAAGGTGATGTCACTGCCCCGCGCCCCAAGTGATGTCACCAAGCCAGCTGCCACGTGCTCCCGCTCAATGGCGGCTGCCCGGGCCGGGAGGCGGGTTGCTACGCAACCTCCGTTAGGCGGCGCCCGGGCCTCCGGACCTACACTGTGAACCTACACTGTCCGGACCTACAGTTTTCGGACCTACAGTGTCCCTGCCTACAGTGTCCAGACCTACAGTGTCCAGGCCTACAGTGTCCGGGCCTACAGCGCCCCCCCCAGGCCTACAGTGTCCAGGCCTACAGTGTCCAGGCCTACAGTGTCCAGGCCTACAGTGCCCGGGCCTACAGTGTCCAGGCCTACAGTGTCCGGGCCTACAGCGCCCCCCTGGGCCTAGAGTGTCCTGGCCTACAGTGTCCGACAGCGCCCCCCGGGCCTACAGCGCCTCCTGGGCTTAATACGGGACAAGGGCGGTCCTGTATGCGACAAATCAATTTAGCCCAAAATATGTGTCCCGGTTAATACAGGACAGTTGGCAACCCTAATCGCCACCTCCTCACTCCCCATCACACCACTCACTCCCTCCCATTATCCTTCACTCCGTCCTCACTGTTTAGTTTAGTTTAGTTTAGAGATACAGTGTGGAAGCAGGCCCTTCGGCCCACCGAGTCCGCACCGACCAGCAATCCCCGCATACAAACACTATCCGATATCAGGATTGAACTGGGGTCTAGGGCGCTGTAAGCGCTGTGAGGCAGCAACTCTACCGCTGCACTGGTAGAGCTGATCTATCGTGCCACTGGTGTTGGACGGTGACAGATTTAAACCTACACTCTCTGGCCTGAGACTCCACCAACAGGGAGAGTTGTTCCTTACCATCCACCTTATCGATGCACCTCATGACTTAGTGACCTGCCTCCGAATAATTTGAAGGAGGTGGCTGTGCAGGCAGTGGGTGCACTGGGTGTCTTGCTCCAAAATGCCTTTGCATCCAGAATGGCTTCTAAAGATTGGAAGGCTGCAGGCACATCGCTCGCACGGTGGCGCAGGGGCAGAGTTGCTGCCTTGCAGCGTTTTCTGCCGTTCCTTCCTACACCATCTGCAGTTCCTTCCTACACGAGCAAACGCAAAGCTGCCCACAGGCAGGCGAGGGTGAGAGGCAATGGTTTACCATGGTCCCATGAGGTGTGATTTGGGACTCAGACAAGAGATGGCTTGGTGGAAAAATCCAGAGGAAAATCTCTAGAGAAGAAACACGCTGCAAGGGTTGAAAATGGTTGGAAATGGGGCAGCAGCTTGAAAGGGTAGAGGTGAAATTTGTTACGACATTGTGCCATGTGTTCATATTGCTCCCTCAAACAGCTGAAGGCCACTTTGTTAGAGGAAGCATAGAAACTTGTAACAATCTACTATTGGTTTTTTTTTGCTGTGGGATGTAAACAAAAGATATATTCAATCTGAGAAGGGTCTCGACCCGAAACATCACCTCTTCCCTTTCTCCAGAGATGCTGCCTGACCCGCTGAGATACTCTAGCTTTCTGTGTCCGTCTTTGGTTTAAACCAGCATCTGCCGCTGTTCCTTCCTAAACAAAGATTTATTGCTTGGTTTCTGCACTTCCAGGCCATTACTGAGCTCACTCCACCAGTGGTATCCTGGGATACAAACACAGGGATGAGTAAAGTTGTAAATTTACCCGGTGTGGGACGAAGAAAGGAATATATTATTATTATTATTAAAATGAATGAGTATTCCTTTTAGCTGTTCCTGTGCTCACAGAGATATATCAAGAATGTCGATTCATTATAATTCACCATTCCAGTCAATTTAAGTAAACAGATGCAATCAGTGACATTTATTTTGTTTAGTTTAGAGATACAGCACGGAAACAGGCCCTTCTGCCCACCGAGTCCGCACTGACCCGCACATTAACACTGTCAATAGACAATAGACAATAGGTGCAGGAGGAGGCCATTTGGCCCCTCGAGCCAGCACCGCCATTCAATGTGATCATGGCTGATCATTCTCAATCAGCAGCCCATTCCTGCCTTCTCCCCCATACCCCCTGACTCCGCAATCTTTAAGAGTTCTATCTAGCTCTCTCTTGAAAGCACCCAGAGAACTGGCCTCCACTGCCTTCTGAGGCAGAGAATTCCACAGATTTACAACTCTCTGACTGAAGAAGCTTTTCCTCATCTCCGTTCTAAATGGCCTACCCCTTATTCTTAAACTGTGGCCCCTGGTTCTGGACTCCCCCAACAATGGGAACATGTTTCCTGCCTCTAATGTGTCCAATCCCTTAATAATCTTATATGTTTCAATAAGATCCCCTCTCATCCTTCTAAATTCCAGCGTACACAAGCCTAGTCGCTCCAGACTTTCCTGTCAGGACTGCCCGACACACACTCGGGACAATTTACATTTATACCAAGGCAAATTAACCTACAAACCTGTACGTCTTTTTTGGAGTGGGGGAGAAAACTGAAGATCTCAGAGAAAACACATGGGGTCACGGGGTGAACGTACAAACTCCGTACAGACAGCACCCAGAGCTTCTGTCAATTTATGCCAATTGTGGGACGTTGCGATAGTTTTAACTGACCATGGACTGTGCACTCTCTGTACATTCGCATATTAAACAGTGTAATGAATCGGTAGTGTATGTGTGATAAACCTGGGTCCAGCTCTCAACGGAATATCAGTCTGACCAACCACTATCCTGAAGCAGTCTCTGTGAAATGTGCAACAAGGAATGACAGGCATATTCGTCGGTATACTAAATCGTCACCAACCTTAAGGAAGTAGAGACACTGATGAGCTTTCTTTGTGATTGAATCGATGTATTGACTCCTGGACTGATCTTCCGATGTACGCAGCATGTGTAGGAAGGAACCGCAGATGCTGGCTTGAACCGAAAATAGATACAAAAAGCTGTGTGAGTAACTCAAGCGGGCCAGACAGCATCTCTGGAGAAAAGGAATAGGTGACGTTTCGGGTCGAGACCCTTCTTCAGACCGGGGGTCAGGGGAAAGGGAAACGAGAGATATAGACGGTGACGCAGAGAGATATAGAACAAATGAATGAAAGATAGGAATATTGTCGAGCAGCTTTATATTTTGGGGAAATACTCGTCTAGGTGGCAATAGCCAGCCGCAGATGTCACAGTGACCCATTGGAAGGTCCCATCTCCGCTACACAGAGCAGCCCAATGTTCTTCTGGAACATTGATTTGCCAGCAAAGCGTGCTTCAGTTCCTCAGTGGGTTGAGACAGACAACCCCTGCATGAACTCATATCAGCAGCAGAGACCCATGCAGCCCATTCATTCAGAGAGCAGTGTTCTGCTCATTCTGCACAGCAAGCCAGACTCTTGCATACCAATGTGTGCAATACATTGCGATGGATGGCCATTACTCTTAGCGGCGATGCTGAAAAGAGAAGATACATTAGACTGTGTGAGAAGGAACTGCAGATGCTGGTTTACACAGAAGATAGACACAAAACGCTGGAGTAACTCAGCGGGACAGGCAGCATCTCTGGAGAGAAGGAATAGGTGGCTTTTGAGTCGAGACCCTTCAACAGACTGAGAATCCCCTCTGACTGCAATCCCTCTCAGTCTGATAAAGGGTCTCAACCCGAAACTTCACCCAATCCTTTTCTCCAGAGACGCTGCCTGACCCGCTGAGTTACTTCGAGATATATTAGACTGAAACCTGGAAAAGGTATGCTGTCCCCTGTAGGAAATACTGGACAGGCCGCATCCAGCATTTAACAAGGTACCATTCATCAGGAAGTGAAGAGATGTTATAAAACTTCAGAATGATGGGAGCAGAGATTAATTTCTTGATATGTGACTGATAACACACGAATGCACAGGGACAAAGCAGCAAGTGAGGAAAAATAGTGGTTGATCCAGGGCCTAGGTGGCGCAGTGGTAGAGTTGCTGCCTTACAGTGCCAGAGACCTCAATCCGATCCTAACTACGGGCGCTGTCTGTGCAGAGTTGGTACGTTCTCAGTGCGACCATGTGGGTTTTCTCCGGGTGCTCCGGTTTCCTCCCACATTCCAACGACGTGCAGGTTTGTAAGTCAATTGTCTTTGTAAATTGTCCCTGTGTTGGACAATTGTGGAGGACGGATGTAGTGTACGGGCTATCGCTGATTGGGCGGACTCGGTGGGCCGAAGGGCCTGTCTCCTTGCTCTATCTCAATAAACAATAGGTGCAGGAGTAGGCCATTCGGCCCTTCGAGCCAGCACCACCATTCAATGTGATCATGGCTGATCATTCTCAATCAGTACCCCATTCCTGCCTTCTCCCCATACCCCCTGACTCTGCTATCCTTAAGAGCTCTATCTAGCTCTCTCTTGAATGCATTCAGAGAATTGGCCTCCACTGCCTTCTGAGGCAGAGATTTCCACAGATTTACAACTCTCTGACTGAAAAAGTCTTTCCTCATCTCTGTTCGAAATGGCCTACCCCTTATTCTTAAACTGTGGCCCCTTGTTCTGGACTCCCCCAACATTGGGAACATGTTTCCTGCCTCTAACGTGTCCAACCCCTTAATAATCTTATACGTTTCGATAAGATCCCCTCTCATCCTTCTAAATTCCAGTGGTCACGACATCCCCATTTGAGCCATCGCTGTGCTTCTCTTCCTCCTGCTTCTCCTTCCCTTCTGCTGGTGCCTCCTGTTTGTTCTTTCCCGGTCTCCATTTATGAGAGCTTGCAGGATGCAACATCGACACTTCTGTACTAATTGGCCGATTGGGGGCAATGGAAACCCTGACAGATGGAGACATCTCAATATAATTTCTAGGAGCCCATTGGCAGTCTCCACCAATATCTCATTGCTATTTGGTTCTCACTGCATCAAACAGCGCGGCAGTGTGAATGTGCACAGGCAGCAAACGCCATGGATGTAGAGGGCTATTCCCCACATGCATTATCCAGATCAGCACAATCTGCTGCAAATGTCCAGCAGTGCAGACTACCAAAGGATGAAGAAACATAGAAACATAGAAAAAAGGTGCAGGAGGAGGCCATTTGGCCCTTCGAACCAGCAGCACCATTCATTGTGATCATGGCTGATCATCCACAATCAGTAACCCGTGCCTGCCTTCTCCCCATATCCTCTGCTTCCGCTAGCCCCTCGAGCTCTATCTAACTCTCTCTTAAATTCGTCCAGTGAATTTGCCTCCACTGCCCTCTGTGGCAGAGAATTCCACAAATTAACAACTCTCTGGGTGAAAACGTTTTTTTATAATTTTATACGTCTCTATAAGATCCCCTCTCATCCTTCTAAATTCCAGTGAATACAAGCCCAGTCTTTCCAATCTTTCCTCATATGGCAGTCCTGCCATCCCGGGGATGAACCTTGTGACATTGGGGAAAGGGCTCCTGTCATTCTATCAGCCTGGTAGTCCTGTTCTGCAGATTTCTGTCATGGCACGTTTATGAATGACAACAGTCATGAAACATACTTCCCACATGAAGTTACGGGTTAGAATTATTCAAGTAAAGGGTAGTGCAGCGGCAGAGAGTTGCTGCCTTACAACGCTTACAGCACCAGAGACCCGGGTTCGATCCCGACTACGGGCGCTGTCTGTACGGAGTTTGTTCGTTCTCCCCACGACCTACGTGGGTTTTCTCCGAGATCTTCAGTTTTCTCCCACACTCCAAAGGCGTACAGGTTTGTAGATTAATTAGCTTGGTATAAATGTAAAAAAATGTCTTTCGTGTGTGTAGGATAGTGTTAATGTGAGGGGATTATAGGTCGGTGCGGACTTGGTGGGCCGAAGGGCCTGTTTCCGTGCTATATCTCATAGCTAAACTAAAGTTAAAAAATGTTATAATTTGGACCTTTTACTGCTTTGGCACAGTTGCGTGAATGGATGACCTGCCCAGAAAAAGCTGATCAATACCACCCAGGCACGTTAGCATCAGGCATCGGTAGCACTGTGAACAAATTGCTGGACCAGTAGCAGATTATTATTTACTGGGGACATAAGAATTTAAATGGAAAATTTAAATAAATCCAAAATAAATAGCATCAGTAACCGTGATCATGAAATAAAATGGAAAATAATGCCCTCCAAAGGTAACAAATTTACCGTCTTTCCCTGTAGCTTATGAGATTTCACATCCATCAATGTGGTTGACCCTCCATCGCCACTGTAGATGTCACAGCTTCTGAATAGTTTTGGGGCAACGTAGGGAAGGTGTGCTTCAATGGTGGCCGATTAGGAAAAGGGGAGATGCAACGAGACCTGGGTATCGTGGTACACCAGTCATTGAAAGTAGGCATGCAGGTGCAGCAGGCAGTGAAGAAAGCGAATGGTATGTTGGCATTCATAGCGAGGGGATTTGAGTATAGGAGCAGGGAGGTTCTGCTGCAGTTGTACAGGGCATTGGTGAGACCACACCTGGAGTATTGCGTACAGTTTTGGTCTCCTAATCTGAGGAAATACATTCTTGCCATAGAGGGAGTACAGAGAAGGTTCACCAGATTGATTCCTGGGATGGCAGGACTTTCATATGAAGAAAGACTGGATAGACTCGGCTTGTACTCGCTGGAATTTAGAAGATTGAGGGGGGATCTTATAGAAACTTACAAAATTCTTAAGGGGTTGGACAGGCTAGATGCAGGAAGTTGGGGAAGTCCAGAACAAGGGGTCACAGTTTAAGGATAAGGGGGAAGTCTTTTAGGACCGAGATGAGAATGTTTTTTTTCACACAGAGTGGTGAATCTGTGGAATTCTCTGCCACAGAAGGTAGTTGAGGCCATTTCATTGGCTATATTTAAGAGGGAGTTAGATGTGGCCCTTGTGGCTAAAGGGATCAGGGGGTATGGAGAGAAGGCAGGTACGGGATACTGAGCTGGATGATCAGCCATGATCATATTGAATGGCGGTGCAGGCTCGAAGGGCCGAATGGCCTACTCCTGCACCTATTTTCTATGTTTCTATGTTTCTATGTTTTTGTGCCTTTTTTCCTGACCTCTTTCTTTTCCATTAATATTTTATTCATCCAAGGGATATGGCTTTGGTAGGCTGAGCCAGCATTTAATTGCCCCTGCTCTGTTGCCCTTGAGAAGGTAATGGTGAGCAGTCTCCTTCAACCACTGCAGTCCCTGAAGCCGGGTTATACTCTGCCGATTCACATCTCCAGCAGATGGTTCAGCTGCAAGCAGCAAACATTCACCCATCTTTCAACATACACACACCACTTGCGTTATTAATCCCTCCTGACATATGATGAAAGAATAGATCGACTGGGCTTATATTCACTGGAATTTAGAATGATGAGGGGGGATCATATAGAAACATATAAAATTCTTAAAGGATTGGACAGGCTAGATGCAGGAAACATGTTCCCGGTGTTGGGGCAGTCCAAAACCAGGGGTCAAAGTTTAAGAATAAGGGGAAGGCTATTTCGGACTGAGATGAGGAAAAACTTTTTCACCCAGAGAGTTGTGAATCTGTGGAATTCTCTGCCACAGATGGCAGTGGAGGCCAATTCACTGGATGGTTTCAAGAGAGCGTTAGATTATAGCTCTTAAGGCTATGAGAATCATAGGATATGGGGAGAAAGCAAGAACGGGGTACTGATTTTGGATGATCAGCCATGATCATCATGAATGGCGGTGCTGGCTCGAAGGGCCCAATATCCTACTCCTGTACCTATTTTCTATGTTTCTAATTCGCCACCGTAACACCGACAGTTCTGATGAAAGGTGATCAAACCTGAACATTCAGTGACATTTATTTAGTTTGGTTTAGAGATACAGCACGGAAACAGGCCCTTCTGCCCACCGAGTCCGCACTGACCGCACATTAACACTGTCAATAGACAATAGACAATAGGCAATAGGTGCAGGAGGAGACCATTTGGCCCCTCGAGCCAGCACCGCCATTCAATGTGATCATGGCTGATCATTCTCAATCAGTACCCCGTTCCTGCATTCTCCCCATACCCCCTGACTCCGCTATCCTTAAGAGCTCTATCTAGCTCTCTCTTGAATGCATTCAGAGAATTGGCCTCCACTGCCCTCTGTGGCAGAGAATTCCACAAATTCACAACTCTCTCTGGGTGAAAACGTTTTTTCTCACCTCAGTTTTAAATGGCCTCCCCTTTATTCTAAGACTGTGGCCCCTGGTTTTGGACTCGCCCAACATTGGGAACATTTTTCCTGCATCTAGTTTGTCCAGTCCTTTTATAATTTCATATGTTTCTATAAGATCCCCTCTCATCCTTCTAAACTCCAGGCTTCTATGAAAGGCTCATCATATGCTAACTTAGTAGTGTAGGAAAATAACTGCAGATGCTGGTACAAATCAAAGGCATTTATTCACAAAATGCTGGAGTAACTCAACAGGTCAGGCAGCATCTCAGACTGAAGAAGGGTCTCGACCTGAAACGTCCCCCATTCCTTCTCTCCTGAGATGCTGCCTGACCTGCTGAGTTACTCCAGCATTTTGTGAATAAACATCATATTGTAGCGACCATAGAGAATGGTCCAGGTCGTCGAACCCTCAGATTGGCCAGCGAGGTCACGTGGGAACGCGACCATGGGGATTGGTCCAGGGAGCGACATCGCTGATTGGCCAGCGTGGTCATGTGCGCTTTTGGCGCCCGAAATGTTCAGTTCGGCGAAGTCTTCGAAGAAGACAGTAAGTTTTTGATGGTTGTCCTTTACCTTGTTGTTTAACTCTGTATTCGAATATTGCGGCTGCAATAAACTTCTTCTACAACCAACAAGTTTTCGGACTCGCCATATTGGTGACCCCGACGTGATCTGGACGATCACCGACTATGCAGGGACACGACGCCTCGTTGTTGATTGCCGCGCCTGGCACACCGGAGTTAAGCGCGGTAAGCGTTCACCTTCCGTTGTTTTGGACACATTCACCGCAATCTTGGTTTGTCCACACCGAAGCTCAATTTCATATAAAGAAGATATCGGACGACTCGACGATGTATTACTACCTCGTCAGCGCTCTATCACCGGAGACGACCACACGCATGATGCGGTTCATCGTTAATCCGCCTGCGGAAAACAAGTACGAGGCCATGAAGAAAGTGTTACTGCGAACCTTCGGGTTTAATAGGCATGATTGCGCTGCAAGACTTCTGCACCTACCGGACCTCGGAGATCGACGGCCTTCCGTTCTCATGGCCGAAATGATGATGCTAGCCGGTGAGCATACGGATTGCCTCATGTTCGAACAGGCATTCCGAGAGAAGCTTCCTGAGGATGTCCGACTGCTGCTCACGGATTGTTCTTTTAAGGACCCCGAAGCATATGCAGCGAAAGCGGATGCGCTCATAGCGGCTAAAAACAAGGCAAGCGGTTCGATCAACAAGGTCTCGACATCAGTGACCACGCCACAGCGACATCAAGATGGCGCCGCATCTCCTGCCATTTCTCCGAAAGCCCGCCAAAAAGATCCGCACAAGCGCGGCTGGTGCTATTATCACCTACGATGGGGTAGCGAATCCCGCAACTACCGCTCACCTTGTACCTTCGCGGGAAATGCCTCGGCCGATCGTACATAGGGGCAGTTACGATTGGCCAGAACCGACGCCTCTACGTCCATGATCGATTCACGGACACAGAATTTTTGGTGGACACGGGAGCCATCGTCAGTATAGTGCCGCCGACCGACCTCGAAACCAGAACGGGTAAGACAGGTCCCACCCTCATCGCGGTTAATGGCAGCCCCATTCGCACTTTCGGTATACGGAAGATGTCCCTTGTGTTAGGCCTCCGCACGTACGAATGGCCATTCATCATAGCCGACGTCAGACAAGCGATCCTGGGCGCAGATTTTCTCTGGGCTTTTTCACTGGTCCCTGATGTCCGCGGTAACGACCTCCGACCCTCCGCCTGAGAGGAGCCCGTCGCTCCGACAATCGCCTCCCCGCCCAGCCCTACTGTCCAGGCCGTCGTCGCGGCCCCTGACTCGTATGCTGAGATCCTGGCGGAGTTTCCAGAGCTGCTCATCCAACGTTTTGACACGCCTTCGGCCAAGCACGGCGTGGTCCATCACATCCGCACTGAAGGCCCTCCCGTTTTCGCTCGGGCCAGGAATTTAGGAAGATGGAGGAAATGGGAATTGTCCGTCAGTCCGACAGCCCGTGGGCCTCGCCGTTGCATATGGTCTCCAAGGCATCTGGGGGGTGGAGACCATGTGGCGATTATTGGCATCTCAATGCTGTCACCACGGCTGATCGCTATCCCATACCGCACCTACAGGACTTTTCGTCTGGGCTGGAAGGAGCGGTGGTGTTCTCCAAAATCGATTTGGTGCGAGGATACCACCAGATTCCGGTGCGACCGGAGGACATACAGAAAACTGCAACGATTACTCCGTTCGGGTTGTTTGAATGGTTGCGTATGCCTTTCGGTTTAAAGAACGCGGCACAGGCTTTCCAACGACTGATGGACCGTGTGGGCCGGGGTTTACCCTTTTTGTTTATTTATTTAGATGACATCCTGGTTGCCAGCCCCTCAGTGCAGGAACACCAGGTCCACTTGCGGACTGTGTTCCAGCGGCTCCAAGACCACGGGCTCATAATCCAACCCTCCAAATGTCAATTCGGCCTCCCTTCTCTTGATTTTTTAGGGCACAGAATTACCCCTGCCGGCGCCTCCCCTTTGCCCGAGAAGGTGGAGGCTATCCGGGCATTTCCCAGGCCCACCACAGTAAAAGGACTACAGGAGTTCGTAGGCATGGTTAACTTCTACCATAGGTTCGTTCCGGCAGCTGCGTGGGTCATGCGCCCGCTTTTCCAGTGCCTTGCAGGAAAACCGGTAGAGTTGATATGGTCACCGGCCGCAGAGTCGGCTTTTACAGCAGCTAAGGCAGCATTAGCAGACGCCACCATGTTGGTCCACCCGAGCCCCTCCGCCCCCACTGCCCTGACGGTTGACGCCTCTGACGTGGCGGTGGGCGTGGTCTTGGAGCAGCAGGTCGGTGGCCGTTGGCAGCCCTTGGCGTTTTTCAGCCGGCAACTAAATTCGGCTGAGCTGAAGTATAGCGCATTTGACCGAGAGCTTCTGGCCCTCTATTTAGCTGTTCGTCATTTCAGGTATTTCCTTGAGGGCCGCCCATTTGTGGCCTTTACGGACCACAAACCATTAACATTTGCATTTTTCAAATTGTCTGACCCATGGTCGGCCCGCCAGCAGCGGCACCTGACTGCTATCTCTGAATTTACCACCGATGTCCGTCATGTCGCGGGTAAGCTTAATGCCATTGCTGACGCCCTGTCTAGACCTGCTTTTTCCCCTATTTCAGCGGTGGACTGCGAGGTGGATCCCCAGGAGCTTGCGGAGGCACAGCTTCTAGCGGATACCGTTTCGGCATACCAGTCCACCACTTCGGGATTGAAGTTGGCTCAGGTAGCCTGCGGGTCGGAAGGCACAAAAGTCTGGTGCGATGTTTCTCTTCCCCGTCCCAGGCCGGTAGTACCGCCCTCCCTTCAACGCCGGGTTTTTGATGCCATTCATGGGCTGGCGCACCCGTCCATCCGCTCCACCTCTGCTTTGGTAGCAGCTCGGTTTGTCTGGCATGGCCTACGGAAACAGGTAGCGGGTTGGGCGCGTTCCTGCGTTCCCTGTCAGACCGCTAAAGTCCAGCGCCATGTCCAGCCCCCCGTACAGGAGTTCGAGGTCCCAGCAGTTCGTTTTTTCCACATCCACGTGGATTTAGTCGGGCCTTTGCCTTCCTCCCGGGGCTACACCCACCTCCTCACGGTGGTGGATCGGTTCACCCGGTGGCCAGAGGCTTTCCCATTGTCTGATATTTCGTCAGCGTCTTGTGCCAGGACTTTGGCCCTCCATTGGGTAGCTCGTTTCGGGGTCCCGGCAGTTATTACCACGGACAGGGGGCCGCAGTTCACTTCGTCCCTCTGGGCCGCGCTCGCAGAACTGTACGGTTCCAAGTTACAACCCACTACTGCATATCACCCCCAGGCAAATGGACTTGTAGAAAGGTTCCACCGTCAACTTAAGGCGTCTCTCAGTGCAAGGCTTGAAGGCCCGGACTGGGTAGACCAGCTCCCCTGGGTTCTTCTGGGCATCCGGACTGCTCCTAAGCTAGATCTCGGTGCATCGTCCGCGGAGCTAGTATATGGCTCGACACTTCGAGTACCCGGAGATTTGTTTCCGGACCCTTCAGACCAGCTGCCTGCAGTCCCATCAGTTTTAGCATCTCTCCGGGCACGGGTGGGTTCCCTGGCTCCAGTTCCGACTTCACGTCATGGGTGTCCCATGGTACATGAACCGCCTTCCCTGAAGGACTGTGAGTTTGTTTTTCTGCGAAAAGATTCCCATCGCGCCCCGTTGCAGAGGGTCTATCAAGGGCCGTTCCGGGTTTTGCGTAAGGGAACGGCTACCTTCACCTTAGACATGTGCGGCAAGAGTGAGCTCGTCTCGGTGTCCCGGCTCAAACCTGCACACTTGGATCCGGATCAACCAGTCCTGGTCGGCCAAACCCCTAGGAGAGGCCGACCTCCGTTAGTTCCGCTCAGTCCAGGACCCCCCGTTCCGGCAGTTCCTCCAGGACCCCCCGTTCCGACAGTTCCTCCAGGACCCCCCGTTCCGGCAGTTCCTCCAAGTCCGGAACCCCCGGCTCCTGTGGTTCAGGCTGCCCCTCTCCGTACTCGTTATGGTCGCGAAATCCAGCTCCCTGCTAGGTTCCGTACCTCGGGTTCTGGGGGGGGTCATGTAGCGACCATAGAGAATGGTCCAGGTCGTCGAACCCTCAGATTGGCCAGCGAGGTCACGTGGGAACGCGACCATGGGGATTGGTCCAGGGAGCGACATCGCTGATTGGCCAGCGTGGTCATGTGCGCTTTTGGCGCCCGAAATGTTCAGTTCGGCGAAGTCTTCGAAGAAGACAGTAAGTTTTTGATGGTTGTCCTTTACCTTGTTGTTTAACTCTGTATTCGAATATTGCGGCTGCAATAAACTTCTTCTACAACCAACAAGTTTTCGGACTCGCCATAATATGCTAACCCACTCTTTCCTGGAATCATTTTTGTAAACCTCCTCTGGGCCCTCTCCAGAGCCAGCACATCCTTCCTCAAACACACCGGGATGAAGGAGGCTACAGAAAGTGGTAGACATGGCCCAGCCCATTATGGATATTGACCTCTCAGTCAACGAAGATGTTTACAGAATGCACTGCCTCAAAGAGGCAGCGAATATTATGAAAGACCCACACCGCCCTGGCCACGCTCTCGTTCCTGCTGCTACCATTGGGAAGAATGTACAGGATCCTGAGAACTAGGACCTCCAGGTTGAAGAACAGCTTTTTCCCAGCAACGACTGGGCTCTTGAGTAATGTTCAAGGTTCAAGGTTCAAGGTTCAAGGTCTTTTCAAGTCAAGTCAAGTTTATTTGTCACATACACATAAATGTGCAGTGAAATGAAAGATTACCAACAGTCCTTCTTGTTATTGTCACGTACCAATTCTTCTTCTCGAGTCCACGTCACAAGATTCGAAATTGTTAAGCCAGAGCTGAGCACACTTCTCAGCGTCCGCAAACAATGGCGTCTTGCGCCTCTTGTGCTTCTTGTGCGTAGTGGTGGAAAGATTGGTGGAAACAGGGCCGCGACGTAAACGCTCTTTCCTTGACCCCATGTAGCAATTAAGGTACAGTGATATTCGATTTACCATACAGCATACTAAAATAAAGCAACAAGACACACAACTACATAAAAGTGAACATAAACATCCACCACAGCGGATTCCCCACTACCTCACTGTGAGGTAATACAGTCCAATAATCTTCCCTCTTGTGCAGTAATTGACACAGCACAACCCCACCACAACCCTCCCTCCGCAAAGATCTACCATGGACTTTCTTGTGATTGCACTGCATACTTCAGTTTTGCACTATCACTGATTATCAATTTATTGTATTGTAGATATACTTATTTGCTCATATTCATGTAAAGTAGCAAATATGAATTTTATTGTTGCATTCCTGATGCAACAGGGCTGCACGGTGGCGCAGCGATCGAGTTGCTGCCTTACAGCGCTTAAAGGCCAGAGACCTGGGTTCCATCCCGACTACGGGTGCTGTCTGTATGGAGTTTGTACGTTCCCCCCGTGACCTGCGTGGGTTTTTTCCGAGATCTTCGGTTTCCTCCCACACTCCAAAGACGTACAGGTTTGCAGGTTAATTGGCTTGGTGTATGTGTTAATTGTTCCTGCTGTATAGTGTTAATGTGCGGGATCACTGGTCGGTGTGGACTCAATGGGCCAAAGGGCCTGTATTTCTAAAAACTAAAAACTAAAACAAAAATGTATTTAACAATGAAATACTCGTTCCTCTTCACTGTTCACTTTTACAATAGACAATAGGTGCAGGAGTAGGCCATTCGTCCCTTCGAGGCAGCACCACCATTCAATGTGATCATGGCTGATCATTGTCAATCAGTATCCCGTCCCTGCCTTCTCCCCATACTTTTGAAATATTTAATGCATAAGGCTGTAGTTTAATCAGTTTAGAGGAAGGCATGGCAAGTTAAGATTACTGGGAAGTTTATTTCTGATCCAGCATGTGCAGTTTATCAATTTTCAAGTTGCTTGGAAAGATGTATGAATTGAAATAATCACTGGGTGCATCCTCAGAAGGACTTGAGGAAGAGAAGCTCGTGATTAGCTGTCAAGATTTCCCTGATCAACCATCAATGCTCCACAGAGGATGGGCAAAATTTCTTGGACCGATACACAATGTTGTTTCCCACCAGCGATGTGCTGGCCAAAAGACAGAACGCCCAGGAGAAATTCTGACATTAAGTACAATAATTATGGTCCATCTGTTGGATACAGTGATGAGAAATACTAGAGGTCTATTTTGGAAGGAGCTACTCATTCAAATAATAGCCAATTTGTCAGTTTGCTACAAGGATACAGAGACAAAATGTGAATGTCATCATTCCTATTACAACTTCTCTAGAATGTACAAACTTACTTTGGTTACTTTGATTAGTTGGAGACCATTCATTTCACAGGGTTCAAATTGTGCTTGGATCGGATGGGCTGGATTTGTTTTTCCTTGTGCCAAGGAGGTTGAGGGGTTTACGAGAGGAATTTCGTTAGTCAGAGGGTGGTGAATCTGTGGAATTTATTACCGCAAAAGGCTGTGGAGGCCAAGTCAATGGGTATTTTTAAGGCAGAGATAGAGAGATTCTTGATTAGTACCAGTGTCAGGGCTTATGGGGAGAAGGCAGGAGAATGGTGTTAGGAGGGAGAGATAGATCAGCCATGATTGAATGGTGGAGTAGACTTGATGGGCCGAATGGCCTAATTCTGCACCTATCACTTTAGTTTGGTTTAG
The DNA here is from genome assembly GCF_053455715.1 of Rhinoraja longicauda. NCBI lineage: Eukaryota > Metazoa > Chordata > Chondrichthyes > Rajiformes > Arhynchobatidae > Rhinoraja > Rhinoraja longicauda. Next base: position 3,904,533 of record NC_135974.1, read on the forward strand.
TTTAGAGATACAGCGTGGAAACAGGCTGATCTGTTTCCCACCGAGTCCGCACCGACCAGCGATCCCCGCACATTAACACTATCCTACACACACTAGGGACACTTTACGCATACACCAAGCCAGTTCACCTACGTACCTGGACGTCTTTGGAGTGTGGGAGGAAACGGAAGATCTCAGAAAAAACCTTCACGGTCACGGGGAGAGGGTACAAACTCCGTACAGACAGCACCCGTAGTCGGGATGGAACCCGGGTCTCGCTGTAAGGCAACAACTCTTTCCCTGCACCACTGTGGCTGCCCTCTTATGAACTTATATAGCCTGATAGAGGTACATAACATGATGAGAGACTGCACCTCCACAGACTCCTCTGTCAAGCTCCTCAAGTTTGCGGATGACACTACCCTGATTGGATGATCCAGGATGGGGAGGAATCTGCCTACAGACGGGAAGTGACACAGCTGGCGTCCTGGTGCCATCGCAACAACCTGGAGCTCAATGCTCTCAAGACAGTGGAACTGATTGTAGACTTTCGAAGAGATTCCCCTCCCCCCACTCACCATCAACAACACCACAGTCACATCTGTGGAGTCATTCAAGTTCCTTGGAACCATCATCTCCAGGGACCTTAAATGGGGGGCCACCATCGACTCCACAGTCAAAAAGGCCCAACAGAGGATATACTTCCTACGGCAACTGAGGAAACACAATCTGCCACAGGCAATGATGGTCCAATTCTATACTGCTATCATTGAGTCTGTCCTCACCTTCTCCATCACGGTCTGGTTTGGCTCAGCCACCAAGCACGACATCCGGAGGCTGCAACGGATCGTTCGCACAGCTGAGAAGGTTGTTGGCTGCAACCTTCCCCCCATTGACGAACTGTACACTGCAAGGGCCAGGAAGCGAGCGGGCAAGATCATCTCTGACCCCTCTCACCCTGGCCACAAACTCTTTGAAGCACTTCCCTCTGGAAGGCGACTCCGGACTGTCAAAGCAGCCACAGCCAGACATAAAAACAACTTTTTTCCACGAGCAACAGCAATTATGGTTGCCATTGTTCAAGCAATAATTACTTCTACTATGGGCTGTTTGCAGGAAATAAGCTGAACTTTCCATGGTGTGGCTTGGTTTGTTATGAATTTGGAAGAAACATGACCCTGACATTCATTAGCTGAGGTTAAAAGGCACGATTTAAGCAGGAACAGCACTAAATTGGCAGATGAAATAGATGAGACATATTTGAATGTGCTCTAATTTTGCCCACCGATCACAAGGTTAATTCATTTGATTTCATTCTTCACAGAGAATGTGTAAATTATAATGTTTTATTCTTAATTGTTTACCGTATGTCGTGTTGTTAATTGCGAACAAAGCACCAAGGCACATTCCTTGTATGTGTACATACTTGGCTAATAAAATTTATTCAATTCAATTCAATGATACATACTATCATCCTTTTCACCTGGTAGGGCGGTCTAAAATGAGAAGGCATAGGTTTAAGATGAGAGGAAATAGTTTTAGAGGAGACAAGACCAAGTGGACCCATTGGGCCCAAACCTCTCCTGCAGCACCCTCTCCACCCCCCTCCCCCCCCTGCCCCCCTCCCCCTTCACCCCCACCCACCCTCCTTCCTCACCTCCCTCCTACCCCCCTCCCTCCCTCCCTCCCTCCCTCCTCCCCTATCCCTCCTTCCCCCCCCCCCCCTCAAAGGGATGACGGTGAGTAAGGTGGGCCTAAAATTGTCGCGCTATCGTGTACCGTTCTGGCTGTAGTTCAGGAATAAATGGGTCCTTTTCGGAATGGCAGGCAGTGACTAGTGGGGTACCGCAAGGCTCAGTGCTGGGACCCCAGTTATTTACAGTGTATATTAATGATTTGGACGAGGGAATTGAATGCAACATCTCTAAGTTTGCGGATGACACGAAGCTGGGTGGCAGTGTTAGCTGCGAGGAGGATGCTAGGAGGCTGCAGAGTGACTTGGATAGATTGGGCGAGTGGGCAAATGCATGGCAGATGCAATATAATGTGGATAAATGTGAGGTTATCCACTTTGGCGGCAAGAACAGGAAAGCAGAGTATTACCTGAATGGTGACCGATTGGGAGAAGGGGAGATGCAACGTGACCTGGGTGTCATGGTGCACCAGTCATTGAAAGCAAGCGTGCAGGTGCAGCAGGCAGTGAAGAAAGCGAATGGTATGTTGGCATTCATAGCAAGAGGATTTGAGTTTAGGAGCAGGGAGGTTCTGCTGCAGTTGTACAGGGCCTTGGTGAGACCGCACCTGGAGTATTGTGTGCAGTTTTGGTCTCCTAACCTGAGGAAAGACGTTCTTGCCTTAGAGGGAGCACAGAGAAGGTTCACCAGATTAATCCCTGGGATGGCGGGACTTGCATATGAGGAAAGACTGGATAGACTGGGCTTGTACTCGCTGGAATTTAGAAGACTGAGGGGGGATCTTATAGAAACATATAAAATTCTTAAGGGGTTGGAGAGGCTAGATGCGGGAAGATTGTTCCCGATGTTGGGGGAGTCCAGAACCAGGGGTCACAGCTTAAGGATAAGGGGGAAGTCTTTTAGGACCGAGATGAGAAAACATTTCTTCACACAGAGAGTGGTGAGTCTGTGGAATTCTCTGCCACAGAAGGTAGTTGAGGCCAGTTCATTGGCTATATTTAAGAGGGAGTTAGATGTGGCCCTTGTGGCTAAAGGGATCAGGGGGTATGGAGAGAAGGCAGATACAGGCTACTGAGCTGGATGATCAGCCATGATCATATTGAATGGCGGTGCAGGCTCGAAGGGCCGAATGGCCTACTCCTCCACCTATTTTCTATGTTTCTATGTTTCTATAAACTAACAAACAAAAGTTTTAGTATATAGATGAAAGGGGAGCGTTTTTTACACAGAAAGTGGTTGACATCTGGACTGCACTCCAGAGGGGCTGGTGGAATCAGTTACAGTTTATACGTTTAAGAGGCATCTAGGCAGTCATTTTAATTGGCAAGGCATGGAAGGCTGCAGACCTATTGTGGGCATATACTGTAGAATGAATGTAGATAGGTCCAATGGTCAGCATTGTTATAGTGGGCTGAGGAGCCTGTTTCTATACTGCATGGCTCGATGACTCTTTAGAGAACAAATGAAGAATGTAATTGCAAATCGAAGGTATCGCAAAATGCTGGAGTAACTCAGCGGGTCAGGCAGCATCACTGGAGAGAAGGAATGGGTGACGTTTCGGTCTCGACCCGAAACGTCACCCATTCCTTCTCTCCAGTGATGCTGCCTGACCCGCTGAGTTACTCCAGCATTTTGTGATACCTTCGATTTAGAAACATAGAAACATAGAAACATAGAAAATAGGTGCAGGAGGAGGCCATTCGGCCCTTCGAGCCAGCACCACTATTCATTATGATCATGGTTGATCGTCCCCAATCAATACCCCGTGCCTGCCTTCTCCCCATATCCCTTGATTCCACTAGCCCCTAGAGCTCTATCTAACTCTCTCTTAAATCCATTCAGTGAATTGGCCTCCACTGCCCTCTGTGGCAGAGAATTCCACAAATTCACAACTCTCTGGGTGAAAACGTTTTTTCTCACCTCAGTTTTAAATGGCCTCCCCTTTATTCTAAGACTGTGGCCCCTGGTTCTGGACTCGCCCAACATTGGGAACATTTTTCCTGCATCTAGTTTGTCCAGTCCTTTTATAATTTCATATGTTTCTATAAGATCCCCTCTCATCCTTCTAAACTCCAGTGAATACAAGCCTAGACTTTTCAATCTTTCCTCGTATGTCAGTCCCGCCATCCCAGGGATCAATCTCGTGAACCTACGCTGCACTGCCTCAATTACAAGGATGTTCTTCCTCAAATTAGGAGACCAAAACTGTACACAATACTCCAGATGTGATCTTACCAGGGCCCTATACAACTGCAGAAGAACCTCTTTACTCCTATACTGAAATCCTCTTGTTATGAAGTCCATCATTCCATTAGCTTTCTTCACTGCCTGCTGTACCTGCACACCAACTTTTAGTGACTGGTGTACAAGGACACCCAGGTCTCGCTGCACCTCCCCCTTACCTAACCTAACTGCATTGAGATAATAATCTGCCTCCTTGTTTCTGCCGCCAAAGTGGATAACCTCACATTTATCTATATTATACTGCATCTGCCACGCATCTGCCCACTCACTCAACCTGTCCAGGTCACCCTGCAACCTCCTAACATCCTCTTCATAGTTTACACTGCCACCCGGCTTTGTGTCATCTGCAAACTTGCTAGTGTTTCTTCTAATTCCCTCTTCCAAATCATTAATATATATGGTAAAGAGTTGTGGCCCCAACACTGAGCCTTGCGGCACTCCACTCGCCACTGCCTGCCATTCTGAAAAGGACCCGTTTACTCCTACTCTTTGATTCCTGTCTGCCAACCAATTTTCTATCCATGTCAACACCCTACCCCCAAACCATGTGCTCTAATTTTGGTCACCAATCTCCCGTGCGGGACCTTATCAAAGATTTGTACCAGCATCTGCAGTTATTTTCCTAATACAATTGCAACTAAGTTTTAAGGGAGTTCCTTCCCTGAGTTTTTCATCACCGACTGAACTTAGCAGAGTGGCAGAGTATTATCGTTCAAGATGTGATTAATTTTTTTTATCTGTAAGACCAATTTTTCAAACAATGTTATTTTCTAGTCAACAATACAATTTTTCCTCAGACACCTAGCAGATGTTGTTTGCTTTGTGTGCTGAATGGATACAATATCCTCTATAAGACAAAAGGAAAAAGTAACACCAAGCACTGAACAGAAGACAAAGTAATCAAATCAAGAAAGACATTCAATACCTGTCCCTGATGGAGTTTCACAATATGACTATCCAGAGCAGAAAAGAGAGTTCCAATAATACACTTACATTACATATTAGCATCGAGTAGCAAGAAGGGGCTTACATCTGGTGTCTTGAGCAAAGAATTCAAAGTCCATGCAGAGTGTACTCATGTGGATTGGGGCAATGTACCGCACACCGAAATTCAAATGTATCTGGTAGCGCAAGTGAGAACAAGTCTATAGTTTAGTTTAGAGATACAGCGCGGAAACAAGCCCTTCGGCCCACCAAGTCCGCACCGACCAGCGATCCCCGCACATTGACACCATCCTACACGTACTAGGGACAATCTACACTTACAGTGTACCAATTATACAAACCCAAGCCAAGTTACCTACAAAAACCTGTACGTCTTTGGAGTGTGGGAGGAAACCGAAGATCTCGGAGAAAGAGTGGGAAGCCAGAGGATTGGGAATCTTTTAAAGAGCAGCAGAAGATAACTAAAAAGGCAATACGGGGAGAAAAGATGAGGTACGAGGGTAAACTAGCCAATAATATAAAGGAGGATAGCAAAAGCTTTTTTAGGTATGTGAAGAGGAAAAAAATGGTCAAGGCAAATGTGGGTCCCTTGAAGTCAGAAGCAGGGGAATTTATTATGGGGAACAAGGAAATGGCAGACGAGTTGAACCGGTACTTTGGATCTGTCTACACTAAGGAAGATACAAACAATCTCCCAGATGTTCAAGTGGACAGAGATCCTAGGGTGACGGAGGAACTGAAGGAGATTCACATTAGGCAGGAAATGGTGTTGGGTAGACTGATGGGACTGAAGGCTGATAAATCCCCAGGGCCTGATGGTCTGCATCCCAGGGTACTTAACGAAGTGGCTCTAGAAATTGTGGATGCATTGGTGATCATTTTACAATGTTCTATAGATTCTGGATCAGTTCCTGTGGATTGGAGGGTAGCTAATGTTATCCTACTTTTTAAGAAAGGAGGGAGAGAGAAAACGGGAAATTATAGACCAGTTAGTCTGACATCAGTGGTGGGGAAGATGCTGGAGTCAATTATAAAAGACGAAATTGCGGAGCATTTGGATAGTAGTAACAGGATCAGCATGGATTTACAAAGGGGAAATCATGCTTGACTAATCTTTTGGAATTTTTTGAGGATGTAACTAGGAAAATTGACAATTGATTAAGAAGGCAGTGGAGGCCAATTCTCTGGATGCTTTCAAGAGAGATAGATAGAGCTCTTAAGGATAGCGGAGTCAGGGGGTATGGGGAGAAGGCAGGAACGGGGTACTGATTGAGAATGATCAGCCATGATCACATTGAATGGTGGTGCTGGCTCGAAGGGCCGAATGGCCTACTCCTGCACCTATTGTCTATTGTCTATTGTCAAAAACCCACATGGTCACGGGGAAAACATCCAAACTCCATGCAGACAGCACCCGGATCCAAGCCGGGTCGCCGGCGTTGCAAGCACTGTAAGGCAGCAACTCTACCGCAGCACCACCATGCCGCTGTTTATTAGACGATGCTACTGATGCAGCTGCAGGTACAAATAACATACGGAAAATGTGTTTACCGACAGGTGGGCAAAAGGCAAGGGGATCAAAAATGATTCAAAGGTATCTGCAAGTGCAAGTGAGGACAAGTCTTTATTAGACTCAGTGCTCCTGATACAACTGCAAGTACAAATAAAATAAGGAAACAGGGCAGTTATGGGGGGGGCGGAGAAGCTCCAAGCATGGCTGAAATGTTGAGGATTTCTCGCCCCCCCGAGCATACTTCTAGCTAATGTTCAATCATTCAAGAACAGGCTTCAATAACTGAAAGCAAGGCTGATGTTTCAAAGGGAGATCAGTGACTGATCTGTTCTTGGTTTGTGTAGGAAGGAACTGCAGATGCTGGTGTAAGCCAAAGATAGACACAAAATGCTGGAGTAACTCAGCGGGACAGGCAGCATCTCTGGAGGGAATGCCATTCCTTCTCTCTGGAGATGCTGCCTCTCCCGTTGAGTTAGTCCAGCATTTTTGTGTCTCTCTTCAGTTCACGGTTTCATTGAAACATGGCTCTCACCGGCTGTCTACTGCTGCACAGAGGCTGTGAACACACGAGAATGCAGCTGCCCCACCAGCAGGTACACCTTTCACTCCATCCGTCACCCTCATTGCCGTCAGGCAGATCGTCAGTCGGTGCTGCTTCTGCCCGACGACAAACACTGAAGCACAAGGTGCCAATGAAGAACAGTGGTCTGAGAAGACCAACTGAGAAGGTCTACTCGAGGGCAGCCTTGGATGAAAACGAAAGTCTGCATCATCTCACCATCTCACACATAGGTTTAAGGTGAAGGGGGAGAAGGAAAAAAAAGATTTAATAGGAATCTGAGGGGTAACGTTTTCACAATTAATGGACAAGTACGGGGCAAATGTTTTACGCAGATAAGGGACCTGGCCGGGTGAGCTCACCGCCCCGCGCCTCACGCCCTGCGCCACACGCCCCTCGCCCCACGTGACCTCACCCAGCCAATGTGCGGGGGTTGCTGGTCGGTGCAGACTCAGGTGGGCCGATAGGCCATTTTCCGCACTGTATCTCTAAAACTAAAATTAGAAACACAATGAATATTTCAGTGAAAGACCCTACCTCAGAATCATTTACTGTGCTTTCCTGCCTGATGTGCTGTGTATTTCCAACACTTTTCCGTTTATATTTCAGATTTCCACCATCTGCACTTTATTAATTTTTGACTCCAATTATTCTGCTAAAGCACGATGATATTTTAAGTAAATTTGTTCATAGTTACAACTTTCAAAAGACATTTGGGCAGATGGGTGAATAGGTCCGAAGAAGGGTCTCGACCCGAAACGTCACCCATTTCTTCTCTCCTGAGATGCTGCCTGACCTGCTGAGTTACTCCAGCACTTTGTGAATTAATACCTTCGATTTGTACCAGCATCTGCAGTTATTTTCTTATACTGGGTGAATAGGTAGGCTTGAGATGAATATGGGCCAAATACAGGCAAATGGGAATAGCCCCAAATGCCTGCTTGGTCAGCGCGGACAAGTGGGGCTAAAGGGCCCATCTGTATGCTGGGTAATTCTATAATTCGGTGACTTGTGTTATTCATTCGTAGATTTGATTCGTGCTTCTTCGCATTCCAGTGACAGCTCTTTAAGATTTTCCCATCAGAATGGACTGGGCAATGGATAACGTTGAATAATTCAGAATGACATCGGGTGAGCCCCCTTTAAGGGCCATGACTTTGAGTGATAAGCCAAGGCGATCGGTTGCAATCCCATGAATCCTTTGTCATGGATTTGTTCAAGTGGACCAGCATGTGTCAAAACCATAACTGGCAGATTTTAGTAATTCTGACAAAGGACAGGAATCCAATTACATGGTACACTTCTCCCCTCTGCTCTGTGTTTAAATCACAAGAAAGACGTATCTCTCGATGCGAGAACAGCTTAAAGTCACTAACCTACCTGTTGGGGACTGGAACACATTAAATCATTTACCAGTCCGCAGTTATACTCAGTCTCAGGTTTGTATTTGTAAACATGGCCTGATAACAGGATTAAGCAACTTCTTTGCCCTTGCCTGAAATATTAACTCTTCCAGTTTTTCCAGTTCGATCTTAGAGTCATAGAGTCATAGAGTCCTACAGCACAGAAAGAGGCCCTTCGGCCCATCGTGTCCGTGCCGCCCGTTACCAAACACAGTCTAATTTTAATCCCATTTTCCCGCATTTGGACCGTAGCCCTGTATGTTGTAGCATTTCAAGTGCCCATCCAAATGCCTCTTAAACATTGTGAGTGTTCCCGCCTCCACCACCACCCCCAGGCAGTGAGTTCCAGACTCCAACCACCCTCTGGGTGAAAAAGTTATTTCTCACATCCCCCCAAAACCTCCCTCCCCTTACCCTGTATCTATGTCCCCTCGTTGTTGAACTTTCCACCAGTGGAAGAAGTTCCCCGCCATCTACCTTATCTATGCCCCTCATGATCTTGTACACCTCGATCATGTCCCCTCTCAGCCTTCTCTGCTCCAGGGAAAACAACCCCAGTCTGCTCAGTCTCTCCTCATAGCCGAGGCCCTTCATCCCTTATCAAAACTTATAAGATTATTAAGGGGTTGGACACGTTAGAGGCAGGAAACATGTTCCCAATGTTGGGAGAGTCCAGAACAAGAGGCCACAGTTTAAGAATAAGGGGTAGGCCATTCAGAACTGAGATGAGGAAAAAACTTTTCAGTCAGAGAGTTGTGAATCTGTGGAATTCTCTGCCTCAGAAGGCAGTGGAGGCCAATTCTCTGAATGCATTCAAGAGAGAGCTAGATAGAGCTCTTAAGGATAGTGGAGTCAGGGGGTATGGGGAGAAGGCAGGAACGGGGTACTGATTGAGAATGATCAGCCATGATCACATTGAATGGCGGTGCTGGCTCGAAGGGCCGAATGGCCTCCTCCTTGTCTATTGTCTATTGGCTGTCTCGGTTATGTGTAAATGTATTAATAAAGCAACCAGTTTCCAAGGTGGCAGGAGTGGGAAACTAGAAACAAACCTAATCTGCCAACAGAAAGTACAGGGGGAACACGTCGTTCATCCAGCTAGGTGCAGTAATGTTTCAGCTCGATGCGAGACTTCTCTCATCTCTTGTCATTAACCCCATCGACAAATCTTTCAACACCTGTTTCAGCCGAGTCAAAGGGTCAAAGAGTCACACAACATGGAAACAGACCCTTCAGCCCAACTCATGTGTGCTGAGAGACACAAAAAGCTGGAGTAACTCAGCGGGTCAGGCAGCATCTCTGGAGAAAAGGAATAGGTGACGTTTCGGGTCGAGACCCTTCTTCAGGCTGAGAGTCAGGGGAAAGGGAAACGAGGGATATAGACGGTGATGTAGAGAGATACAGAACTAATGAATGAAAGATATGCAAAAAAATAATGATGATAAAGGAAACAGGCCATTGTTAGCTGTGGGCTAGGTGAAAACAAGTGACAGACAGTGAGACTCAACAAGATGACTTTGAAACTAGTACAACGTCTTGGTTGGGGGAGGGATGGAGAGAGAGGGGATGCTCTCTCTTGAGAATTACTTGAAATTAGAGAAATCAAAATCATACCGCTGGGTTGTAAGCTGCCCAAGCGAAATATGAGGTGCTATTCCTCCAATTTGCGTTTGGCCTCACTCTGACAATGGAGAAGGCACAGCACAGGTCATTTTCTCCAGAGATGCTGTCTGGCCCGCTGTGTTACTCCAGCTTTTTGTGTCTATCGTGCTGAACATTTGACCAATATCTCTCAAAACATTTTCTATCCATATACCTGATCAGATTTCTTTTAAATGTGTTATTACATCTACTCAATCACATTTCCCATAAACATACCATGCCTTGTATGAAAAAGTTGCCTCTCAGTTTCCTATTAAATATTTCCCTTCTAACCTTAAACCTATGTCCTCTAGTTCTTGATTCCCCAACCTTGGGGAAAAAAATCTGTGTGCATTTACCCTAACCATACCCCTCAGGATGTTATACACCTCTATAAAATCACTCCATATTCTCCAATGTTCCAAGAAATAAACTCCTACTCTGTTCAGCCTGTCCTCATACCTCAGTCCTTTGAGTTTGATATCCTTGTAAATATTATCTCCGCTCTTTCCAGCTTAGTTACATCCTTCCTGCAGAATGGCGACCAAAACAGAACACAATATTCCAAGTGTGGCCTCACCAATGTATTGTACAACTGCAACATAACATCCCAACTTCTGTACTCAATTCCCTCATGAATGAATGTCAGCTTGCCAAAAGCCTTCTTCACCATCCTGCTTACCTGCGATGCCACCTTCCAGAAACTATGTACTTGTACTCTGAGGTCCCTCTGTTTAATACATCTACAGGAGCAAGAAGATTAATCACATCTTGAAAGTAGTTGTAGTAAACTACTGGCTAAAACTACTGGGGAACTACTGAGAAAGTAGTAAACTACTGGGGGAAGGACTGGATTTTGAAATTGTTATCCCAGGAAGATGTTGTGGGAAATGGAATGATTGCGTTGAAGATGGATTTCAGAAGAGGAGAAAGCAGTAGCAAGTATGTCCAATGGGGTTAGACGAGGGAAGAAAGCAGAGGTCCATGCAGGGCTTAAAGGCCGTAATCATGTTCCAGACCCCTAGGTACCACCAGCAACACCACGTGAGATTAATTGGTTCTGATACGAACAGGTAAGAATATGGTGTAGTAAGGAACTGCAGATGCAGGTTTAAGCCGAAGATAGACACAAAATGCTGGAGCAACTCAGCAGGACAGGCAGCATCTCTGGAGGGAAGGAATGGGTGACGTTTCAAGTCGAGACCCTTCTTCAGAACGTCTGAAACATCACCCATTCCTTCTCTCCAGAGATGCTGCCTGTCCCGCTGAGTTACTCCAGCATTTTGTGCCTGTCTTCGGCTTAAACCAGCATCTGCAGTTCCTTCTTGCACATGGTTGGCACAGATGAGTTGTTTCCATACTGTATTGCTCTGTGGCAATAAAATGTTGGATATACTCAACAGGTCAGGCAGCACTACGAACGTTAATGTTTCCGGTCAATAACTGATCATCAGAATTGACCTGAAATCTTAATTCTGTTTCTCTCCCCATTGATGCTGCCTTGCCAACTGAGAATTTCCAGCTCTGTTTGTGTTTCAGATTTCCACCATCAATAGTTTTCTTGCTTTTCATACCTGAGGTCTCTTAAATCTGCACCCATCCATGTACATCAGAGAAGAAAGATAAGATTATTGCAACGTTATCCAGAGTTTGTGCTATTGGGGGTGAGAGGGGACGGTGATTTTACAACCGCAAAAGTGCAGCAACCTGAACTAAGACGAACATGTCAAGCCAATCAATGAATTGACATATCAAGCCATTGAGTCACAGTGATACAGCGTGGAAACAGGCCCATCGGCCCAACTTGCCCACACTGACCCATCTACACTAGTCCCACCTGCTTGCATTTGGACCATCTATATACTAAAACTCTCGTTTGTTTGTTTGTTTGTTCCTGAACAGCAGCCAAACCGGTACACGATAGCACGGCAATTTTAGGCCCACCTTACTCACCGTCGTCCCTTTGGTGCTAATGGAAGACGTTTCATTGAAATCGGTGTTATATATTTTTTTAATTCATATTTTAAAGTTTAAATCTATCTCCGAGGGAGGGAGGGGGAGTGAGGGGGGTGGAGGGAAGGGGAGGGAGGGAGGGGGAGGATAAGGGAGTTTGAGGGGGAGGGAGGGGGAGGGGAGGGAGGAGGAAGAGGGGAGGGGGAGGAGGGAGAATAAGGGGGTATGAGGGGGAGGGAGGGGGAGGGGAGGGGAGGGGGAGGGGAGGGGAGGGGGAGGAGGGAGGGGGGAGGGAGGGGGGAGGGGGAGGAGGGAGGATAAGGGGGTTTGATGGGGGAGGGGGGAGAGGGGAGGGGAGGGGGAGGAGAGGGTGCTGCACCAATGCAGGAGGGGTTTGGGCCCAACGGGTCCACTTGGTCTAGTTCCCTCTAAACCTGTCCTATCCATGTACCTGCATAAATGTTTCTTAAACGTTGCGATGGTATATCTACAAGCCTTCATCTGTAATTGCATCCTGTCAGTCACAAATTCTGAGATCAGGCCATCTCTGAGAATTTGGGATCAAAATAAATAAAATGTTATTGTCATTATCAATTCTGTGGATGTTTTTGTCCTCTCTGAGAATCTGCAACATAATGCACCAGTGACATTTAGTGGCAAAGGCAGTAACTGCAGTAGTGTGTGTGGTTACCAAGCTTCAACTTGAACAGCATCCCTCTCCCCATCAGAACTGCCCCCTCCATCGACTCCTTTAAGTCCAGGCTCAAAACCTATTTCTACTCCCTAGCGTTTGAGGCCCATTGAGCACGCGCTGTGAGCTGTTTATGTATGTGCTGTTATGTTTGTGTGCTACTGTATGTTTCATTTTTTCCTTAGTACCTAAACAGATGTACAGCACTTTGGTCAACGTGGGTTGTTTTTAAATGTGCTATACAAATAAAATTGACTTGACTTGACTTCAACTGCCATTACCCAATGGGAATACCACCTCGAAATAGCATGAGATCTATCTGTTCAATTATTATGTCGAGATATGGTTACCCATCAAGGGTTACTCATTAAAAGGCGACACAGCAACAGAGACTCAGGTTCGATCCCGACTACGGGCGCCGTCTGTATGGAGTTTGTACGTTCTCCCCGTGACCTGTGTGGGTTTTCTCCGAGATCTTCGGTTTCCTCCCACACTCCAAAGACGTACATGTTTGTAGGTCAATTTTACTTGGTATAAATGTAAATTGTCCCTAGTGTATGTCGATTGTGTTAATGTGCTAGCCTGTCCCGTTGTGTTACTCCAGCATTTTGTGACCATCTTCGGAGGTTAAGGAAAGACCTGATAGAAGTATATAAAATAATGAGAGGCATAAATATGGTAGAGAGGAAGAAGTTTTTTCCCAGGGTAAAATTGTCAAATACTAGCAGGCTTCGTTTTAAAGCAAGATGGAGAACTTTGAGAGGAAATGTATGGAGCAAGTTTTTCACAAAGAAAAGAGTTGTGGACGCCTGGTCGGGGAAGCAGAGACAACAGAGGCATTCAAGAGGCTTTTCGACAGGTACATAGATACGCAGGGAATTGAAGGATATGCAACGCATTCAGATAAAGGAGATGTATCATGTCTGAAGAAGGCTCTCGACCCGAAACGTCACCCATTCCTTCTCTCCAGAGATGCTGCCTGTCCCGATGAGTTACTCCAGCATTTTGTGCCTATCTTCGGTTTAAACCAGCATCTGCAGTTCCTTCCTGCACATTTGGTCTTGCAAGGGACGCTAATACCCTCGGGCATCACGGTGGCGCAGCGGTAGAGTTACTGCCTTACATCGCCAGAGACCCGGGTTCAATCCTGACTACGGATGCTGCCTGCACGGAATTTGTTGTCATGTTCAGCATCATGCTCAGCACAGACATCGTGGGCTGAAGGGCCTGCTTCTGTGCTGCAGTGGTCTACGTTTTATGCCGTTATTTAGAGCTTTCAGCACTGCGTTAAATATGAATGATCAGGGTCAAGGAATTAATCTCTTCGACTGCCTTCTAAACGGATGAAGAATCATGGCGTATTTTCGGGATTTTATGCAGCAAATTACTGAAATATGTTGCATATTTAAGACCGCTAAAGAATAACCTGCTGGGCCACTAAGATGGAGCAACCACGCAACATGGCAGATGGACACAGCCACAATGAGCCAAGTGGGGTCCTGAGCTGTGAGATGCAGGCAACAAGTCCAGTGATAAACAACAGGACAAGGACTGATAACAATCAGTGAAAGCGTTTAGCATTTCTCAACATTAAAGTTACATGCAATAAAAATGAACCTGCTCTCCACCAAATGGATTGCTTCTCTGTTTAGGCAACCAATCAAACCAAACACCATGTGCTTTGTACGGAAATGCCCGCCTTGGGACGGGGAAGTAGCAAACTCTTATTTCTGGTCATTAAACTCACAAGTACCTCAGTTGCATCCCTGACTGATATGCCTGCAGCATCGCTGGTGCCGAGAAAGCTTGTGTTGATGTTCTCCGGTTTGTTTTATGTGGGGGGTGGGGAGGGGGTCGGGGGAAACATTTTTTTCAATCTCTTACCTTGCCGGAGATGCGATTGTTTTCCGGACCGTATCTCCGGTCGCTCTGCGGCCAAACATCGTGGGGCTGGCGGCCTTGCTCGAGACTGACTTTGAGCCCCATCGCAGGGCCGTCGACTTACCATCGGAGCCTGCGATCCCTTGCCTGGGATCGACGGTCCAACCGCGGCCTGCGGATTCCAACATCGAGGAGCTCGCAGTCTCGGGTAGAGGCTGATGTCGGGAAGCTCCAAGCAGCAGGAGGTTCGACCAGTCCTGACTCGGGGCTCAAATCACCCGGCGCGGGGGAGCTGAGATCCCCCCGGATGCGGGCGTTTGATCGCCCTGACACGGAGGGCCCGGCCGCCGGCTACGGGAGGCAAGATCGCCCTGTCAACGGAAGGTTCGAGTGCCCCGACCGCGGGAGGACAAAGAAGGGAAGAAGTTTGATCTTTTCTTGCCTTCCATCACAGTGAGGAATGTGGAGGAGTCACTGTGGTGGATGTCCATGGTAAAATATTATTTGGATGTTATTAGAAGGGCTCAACATCCGAGGACATACACGCCACTGGAGATAAATGGGTCTACTGTGGATAGGGTGAGCAGCTTTAAATACCTGTGAGTCCACATCACAGAGGATCTGACATGGACAACACACATTGCCGCACTGGTGAGTAAGGCAAGGCAGCGCCTTTACCGCCTCAGACAGCTGAGGAAATTCAGAGTCTCTCTGAGGATCCTTCAGTGCTTCTACTCTGGGGCTGTAGAAAACATCTTGTCCGGCAACATCTCAATCTGGTTTGGGAACAGCTCTGCCCAGGACAGGAAGGCTCTGCGGAGAGTAGTGCTTTCGGCTGAACGCACTATGGGAACTACACTCGCCCCCCTGCAGGACCTATACATCAGGAGGTGCAGATCCAGAGCCAGCAACATTATGGGGGACCCCTACCATCCCAGCAACGGACTGTTCCAGCTGCTACGGTCAGGCAAACGCCTCCGCTGTCACGCTGTGAAAACAGAGAGGATGAGACGGAGTTTCTTCCCACAGGCTATCGGGACTGTTAACCCTCATATCACCAGGGACTAATTTAATTTACTGTATTAATTTATTTTTTGTGTTAAAATTGTTTTTTCTATTCTGTTTTGTAGTTTAGCACAATCCGCAGGCGTGGCCACTTTCATTTCACTGCACATCTTGTATGTGTATGTGACAAATAAACTTGACTTGTTGCTCTTTATTGGTATGACCGTATGGCAAATCAAATCCCTCGTATTTTGCAAAACATGCTTGGCTAATGAAGTACTATTATGATAATGATTATTATGATTGTGGTTTATGGCATTGGGGAGATGATGGAGGCTCCCTCCTCCAGGACGGCTAATTGATCTCCGTCACGTTGTACGCAGGAAGCTAGCGCGTGGGACAGGTGGATCACTGCGAAGTTGTGCCATTACAAGCAGCAGGCTGCCCAAGAACCCCTGGACGATTCAATCAACTGCACAATTAACTGGCCTGTGGCTGCAGGTGGAAGACCATGAATACCAGACCCCACAGAGCGACCTCAATCCTCACCCTGTCATGCCCGAGCTACATCAGCCAGGGCCTCACAGTGACAGGTGGCCTTCAGGTTTAAAGAGCACGAGCTTCAATTCCTGACGCCTAATAACCAGAGATGAAGCACTCCTGTATCCACTTGATGAGCGGGTAATACCAGGCGGAGGGAGGAAAAGATTCCTTAAGATGCTTTCAAAGGCTCTTTGAAAAAATGTGAGACCTTTACTGGCTCGGGAATCTCTGCTCCCGTAACCACTCGAACCTTGAGGGAGCATAAAAGTTGGAATTGAGAGACTTGGCTCCATGCATGGAGGGAACATGGACATAAGGCAGCACGGTGGTGCAGCGGTAGAGTTGCTGCCTTGCAGCTCTTGCAGCGCCAGAGACCCGGGTTCCATCCCGACTACGGGCGCTGTCTGTACGGAGTTTGTACGTTCTCCCCGTGACCTGCGTGGGTTTTCTCCGAGATCTACGGCTTCCTCCCACACTCCAAAGGCGTGCAGGATTGTAGGTTAATTAGCTTGGTACAAGTATAAACTGTCCCTAGGGTGTGTAGGATGGTGTTAATGTGCGGGGATCGCTGGTCGGTGCGGACTCGGTGGGCCGAAGGGCCTGTTTCCGCGCTGTATCTCTAAACTAAACTAAACTAAACCTGTGTAAATGTTGGAAATGGTGACCCACCCAACCACATCTATGGTTGTGTCTGTGACTTCACTAGCTGCCTCAGACCCTACAAAATGAGACATCAACAATGCCTGAGTAGGCAATGGGAGCAGGAGAGCCACTCAGAGGTTGTGGACATCACTGAAATCCTAGAGAAGGACCTGGATGCCAGATTGCTTCTGGAATGAGCGAGCTTCACTACCTCCCACTGCCTCTCTTGCTGACCGACTGAATAGTGTCACTCCCAGCATCCTGTTACAAGGAAGTTTACATGTTTCGAGATGTACAAGATCATGATATGTTTAGCTCAGAAGATACTGCCCCCATCAGCGGGTGGTCGAAGGACCAAGGGGAGCACAGATTTGAAGTGAAGGAACAATGGCACGAGGGGAGATGTTGAAGAGAACTTTACTGTCAGACTCCAGTTATGAGTGGAACTCACTGCCTTTAGTCTACTTTAATTTAGTTTTGAGATGCAGTGCGAAACAGGCCCTTCGGCCCACAGAGTCCACACCGACCAGCGATCCCCGAACATTAACACTATCCTACACACACCAGGGACAATTTACAATTTTACCAAGCCAATTAGTCTACAAACCTGTACATCTGTGGAGAGTGGGAGGAAACCAGAGCTCCCGGAGAAAACCCACGCAGGTCATGGGGAGAACGTACAAACTCCGTGGAGGCAAGCACCCGTAGTCGGGATGGAACCCGGGTCTCTGGCGCTGCGAGGCAGCAACTCTACCAGTGCACCACCTGTCGAGCTTCCAAAAGGGAACTCAATGGGCATTTAAGTGAAAATGAGATAATAGGGAAATGGAGAAACAGCGGGAGAATGGAGCTGGATAGTTCTACATCAGGTTGGTATGATCCAGAAATAGAGGCATGGTGTCACAGAGTCATATAGTACAGAAACCCGGCCCTTCAGCCCATCAAGGCCATACTAACCATCAGGTATCCATCCATACTAATTCCATTTTTCAGCACTAGATCTGTAGTCTTCAATGTCTTGGTGGTTCAAATGCTCATCCAAATACTTCTCAAATGTTGTGAGAATCTCTGCCTCCATCTCCCGCTCAGGTGGTGAGTTCCAGGAATGTTAATGATTGGGGGAGTGGCTTGAGTAGTTCAGCTTCAATAGACAATAGACAATAGGTGCAGGAGTAGGCCATTCGGCCCTTCGAGCCAGCACCACTATTCAATGTGATCATGGCTGATTATTCTCAATCAGTACCCCATTCCTGCCTTCTCTCCATACTCTGCTATCCTTAAGAGCTCTATCTAGCTCTCTCTTGAATGCATTCAGAGAATTGGCCTCCATTGCCTTCTGAGGCAGAGAATTCCACAGATTCACAACTCTCTGACTGAAAAGGTTTTTCCTCGTCTCCGTTCTAAATGTCCTACCCCTTATTCTTAAACTGTGGCCCCTGGTTCTGGACTCCCCAAACATTGGGAACATGTTTCCTGCCTCTCAGGAGAGAAGGAATGGGCGACGTTTCGGGTCGAGACCCTTCTTCAGACTGATGTCAGGGGGGCGGGACAAAGGAAGGATATAGGTGGAGACAGGAAGATAGAGGGAGATCTGGGAAGGGGGAGGGGAAGAGAGGGACAGGGGAACTATCTAAAGTTGGAGAAGTCGGCATTTTGTGAATAAATACCTTCGATTTGTACCAGCATCTGCAGTTATTTTCTATATACAATATTCCAAGTGTGGCCTCACCAATGTATTGTACAACTGCAACATTACATCCCAACTTCTGTACTCAATTCCCTCATGAATGAAGGTAAGCTTGCCAAAGTCTTCTTCACCATCCTGCTTACCTGCGATGCCACCTTCCGGAAACTATGCACTTGTACTCTGAGGGCCCTCTGTTTAATACATCTACAGGAGCAAGAAGATTAATCACATCTTGAAAGTAGTTGTAGTAAACTACTGGGTAAAACTACTGGGGAACTATTGAGAAAGTAGTAAACTATTGGGGGAAGGACTGGATTTTGAAATTGTTATCCCAGGAAGATGTTGTGGGAAATGGAATAATTGCGTTGAAGATGAATTTCAGAAGAGGAGAAAGCAGTAACAGGTATGTCCAATGGGGTTAGACGAGGGAAGAAAGCAGAGGTCCATGAAAGGCTTAAAGGCTGTAATCACGTCTCAAAAAAAGAGGTTGTGTCAAATCAGAATGAATTCCTCAGCCTTCACTGCCAAAACGTGCATACAACATTCTGCTAACAACATTAAAGAAATCTTTCAGCATGTTGTACGATTTCCACGTCATACCTTGAGTGTCTGACCTACATATAAAGAAATCAATTGACTTGATTTGGCTCAAATCCTGCGTTAAAAAAACTGCAACAAATCACAACAGAAAAGGTCAGCAATAAATCAAAAGTGGGAATCCGTTCAAAGAGCAGTCAGAGACTGGCTACGGACGAAACTTTGAAAGCTGAACTGATGCAAGTAACAGGCAGAAAAATTCACCGTAGAGTCACAGAGGCATCGAGCACAGAAACAAGTCCTTCAGCCCAACAAGTCCTTCAGCCAAGCTTGTCACATTTACCCGCATTTGACCCATATCCCTCTAAACCTTTCCAAATGCCTTCTAAATGCTGTTAACTGTTAATACACCTGCCTCAACCACTTCATCTGGCAGCTCAGTCCATGTGCAAACCACCTTCTGTGTGACACTCATCAATTGGAGAGTGTCTCATCTACTTTATGTGGAATGTATAGGAGAAGGAACTGCAGATGCTGGTTTACACCAAAGATAGACACAAAGGTTTGTACGTTCTCCCCGTGACCTGCGTGGGTCTTCTCCGTGATCTTCGGTTTCTTCCCACACTCCAAAGACGTACAGGTATGTAGGTTGATTGGCTGGGCAAATGTAAAAATATAAATGTAAAAATTATCCCTAGTGGGTGTAGGACTAGTGTTGGTGTGCGGGGATCGCTGGGCGGCACGGACCCGGTGGGCCGAAGGGCCTGTTTCTGCACTGTATCTCTAAATCTAAAAATCTAAATCTAAAATCAAAAAGCTGGAGTAACTCAGCGGGTCAGACAGCACCTCTGGAGAAAAGGAACGGGTGACGTTTCGGGTCGAAGAAGGGTCTCTACCCGAAATGTCCCCTATTCCTTTCCTCCAGAGATGCTGCCTGACCCGCTGAGTTACTCCACCTTTTTGTATCTATTTACTTTATGTGGAATATCCTTTCTGGTAAGGTTGGAACCGCCTGCTGTGAATGTGCTTGCAGTGAGAGAAAAGGATGAAGGAAATGGGAACAGAATCCCTGCTAGTTGGTTTAGCATCCGTTTAACCCACGAGCTCCTTCCATCCAATTCATGCAAGCCCAGAGCAAAGATGCATTTGGGACAATAGCCTTTGGATAAAGAGACCGCACCATGTAATCTTGGCCCAGATTTATTGGGGTGCACAGCAGAACTGATTAGTGAATAGGAAACAAGAAATTTGAATAAATATCGAGAGCAAAGGAATAGGTGACGTTTCGGGTCGACACCCTTCTTGAGACTGAAGACTGAAGACTGACGAAAAATTGGAAAGACTGGGCTTGTATTCACTGGAATTTAGAAGGATGAGAGGGGATCTTACAGAAACGTATAAAATTATAAAAGGACTGGACAAGCTAGACGCAGGAAAAATGTTCCCTAATGTTGGAGGAATCCAGAACCAGGGGCCACACAGTCTAAGAATAAAGGGGAGGCCATTTAAAACTGAGGTAAGAAAAAACGTTTTCACCCAGAGAGTTGTGAATTTGTGGAATTCTCTGCCACAGAAGGCAGTGGAGGCCAATTCATTGGATGAATTTAAAAGAGAGTTAGATGGAGCTCTAGGGGGCTGCAGAATCAAGGGATATGGGGAGAAAGCAGGCACGGGTTACTGATTGTGGATGATCAGCCATGATCACAATGATTGGCGGTGCTGGCTCGAAGGGCCAAATGGCCTCCTCCTGCGCCTATTTTCTATGTTTCTAAGTCTGAAGAAGAGTCTCGACCCGAAACGTCACCTATTCCTTTTCTCCAGAGATGCTGCCTGCCCCGCTGAGTTACTCCAGCGTTTTGTGTCCGTCTTCAGTTTAAACTTGCGTCTGCAATTCCTTCCTACACATTAGAATAAATGGGTCTTTTTTCCAGCTAGTGGGGTGCCAAAGGGCCCCAGCCATTCATTATATCTCAGTACATTGGATGTTATCCAAATATAACTTCTTCAAGTAAATCTAAACTAAACTAAAGTATGCAAATTAAACAAACCTATGGGGCGACCTTGAGCTATGAGGAGATTACAAAGAGGCTCCAATATGACTTTGACAAATTGGGCGAGGGAACAAATTGACGACGTATGCAACTTAATGGGAGATTACATCAACTGAGCTTTCGTTAACTGGAATGTGTAGGAAGGAACTGCAGATGCCGGTTTACACCGAAGATACGCTGGAGTAACTCAACGCTGGAGTAACTCAACGGGACAGGCAGCACCTCTGGAGGGAAGGAATGGGTGACGAGCCTGAAGAAGGGTCTCGACCCGAAACGTCACCCATTCCTTCTCGCCAGAGATGCTGCCTGTCCCGCCTGAGTTACTCCAACATTTTGTGTCTATCTTTTATCGCAGATGTGGCCCTTGTGGCTAAAGGGATCAGGGGGTATGGAGAGAAGGCAGGTACAGGATACTGAGTTGGATGATCAGCCATGATCGTATTGAATGGCGGTGCGTACAGGCTCGAAGGGCCGAATGGCCTACTCCTGCACCTATTTTCTATGCTTCTATGTTTCTATGTAACTGGAATTCGGGAGAAGGCAGCCACGGGGCAGTTTACAGGGATGATCAGCCACCATTGCATTGAACAATGGAGCAGACTTGAATGATGTCGTCCTATCTATATTTCTATGCTTCTCATCTGAGGGATAACTCTGCCAATGCACCCCCCCCCCCCCCCCCGTCCCATCCCCCCCCAACCCCGACACCCCTCCTTGCGTGGCACTGGAGTGTGGAGGGATTGCTGCAGTTTTCAAGGGCAGCTTGGTGATAAATGCTACTCTCATGAGCAATAACCACATCCTGAGAATGAATCAAAAATAGTCGTGTTGACATATTCTCACGGCCAATTTGTTTTCTCCCCGGCTGAACTAAACACCATTCATATCTCTTCCTATTTGCATTCAGTAATGGGAGAGAGATTTAAAAAAAAAAGATTTTTTGATGTCCGTTCTATTTATTGCGAGATCTCGGCACTCGAAACAACAACCTGTCTGAAGCATTTATCAGTTCAAAACTGACAAAGAATAAAACCGCCTGACGTTGTGTTCCGTCCATTGTCCTCCATCACCACACTTCACATTAATTCAGCCCCAAATAATTGTACTTCTTTCCCACCCCTCCATCACTTTTTACACTGATTTATTTTATCACACGGTTGCAGCCAGTAAATGGGGCAACAATGAAAACAAAAATAACCATAGCAACCGAGGCTTCTGAAGGACTACATTGAAAAATATATTTCAATCCAGCTTCGCTCTGCTCTCACATGAAATTAAAATATAATCTTCTGTTAGAAACGTACAAAATTGCTTCTGTAACAAATATATATTTGTTTTTCTTCCGATTACGGTGACTTTACCCCATGAACGTGCCAGAGGTCTCTGTTTGTGCAGAGCCACTATATTTAGGCCTTGTACGAGCTAGTTTTTTTTTAATATAGATGGCATAAATCTTGAGGAAATAACAGCAGAAACGTAATTACTTTAAAATAACATTTCTTCCTCTGGGGCTACAGAGTGTGCCACGGCTGGCTATGTCCCATCTTTTTAATTCAAACAGCAGCAGTGCGCTCCTGAGGGAAGAACTCATTGCACCCCGAGCTCCCGAAGCAAAAACTCTCTTGTCAGACAATGCCTGAGAGGATCCTGTATACTGCCTCATCAGCAACTTGGTGCTCATGAATATGTGAGCATCCTGTCATTGCATTTAGCACAGCTAGGTCTGGGCTCCTGCTATAATTCCTCTTTAAGATATTACAGAAATTAGTGCTCTATCATGCAATCTCTGTGCTCTCCAGTAATGGAATGTCACCAATACTCCAACGGTCTGTTTTCCTTATTGTTAAGCAAACCATTTTCAGTCGCAGAATCAACATGAATAGAAATTCCATCGTAACGGCATAGCTGGTATGATTGCTTGGGTATAGGTTTGTGCAGCGCCGGAGTTAATTCACCATCTGCTGTAATTTTAAAAAACCCTTGCGCGGAAAGTATTGTTTGTTTGGAAATGTAATTTTCTTGGCGCGGGCAAGTATGAGCGAGGTCATCCCCACCAAGCTCACCACCAAACTCCACCAGCTAGGCCTCAGCTCGTCATTACTCCACGGAAGTGGCGGCGCCTAACGGCTGCGGCTCGCTAGCAGTCTGTTCGTCTTTTTTCCTTTTTTTTTTGTTGTGTGTCGGTGTTGGGATGGTTTTTTTTTTTTTTTGGTTGTGTATGTGTGGGGGGTGTGGGTGGGGGGGTGGGGGTGTGGGTGGGGGGACGTGGGAAACCTTTCTCTTTTAGGTCTCTTCCTCACGGCGCGGGGTGCGGCTCGGCCGCGGGGCTTTCCATCGCCCGGCGCGGCTCGGCCGCTGGACTTAACAGTGCCCGGTGCGGATTGGCCGCGGGGCCTAACATCGCCCGGTGCGGCTCGGCCGCTGGACTTAACAGTGCCCGGTGCGGCTCGGCCGCAGGGCCTAACATCGCCCGCCACGGCTCGGCCGCGGGACTTTTCATCGCTGGTGTGGCTCGGCCGCTGGACGTAACATCGCCCAGTGCGGCTCGGCCGCGGGGCCTAACATCGCCCGGTGCGGCTCGGCCGCGGGACTTAGCTGCGCACGGCTCGGTCGCGGGGCCTTCTACCGCCCGGTGTGGCTCGGCCGCAGGGCCTAACATCGCCCGGTGCGGCTCGGCCGCGGGGCCTAACATCGCCCGGTGCGGCTCGGCCACGGGGCCTAACAGTGCCCGGCGCGGCTCGGCCGCTGGACTTAACATCGCCCGGTGCGGCTTGGCCGCGGGGCCTAACATCGCCCGGTACGGCTCGGCCGCGGGACTTAGCTGCGCACGGCTCGGTCGTGGGGCCTTCCACCGCCCGGTTCGGCCGCGAGACGTCTCAGCGCCCGGTTCGGCCGCGAGACGTCTCAGCGCCCGGTGCGACTCGGCCGCGGGGACTTCCATCCCCTTGCGGGGACTGTGCGGGTCGGTCGGGGACGAGCTGTCTGTCCGTGGGCGTGGGGAAGAGAGTGGAAGTTTTGTTGCCTCCATCACAGTGAGGGGGTGTTTGGAGTCACTGTGATGGACGTTTGTGTTGCGGTCATGTGTCTTGTGTTCTTTTTTGTGTGACTGCTATGTAGTTTCGTTCGGTACCTTGGTACCGAATGACAAATAAAGCTCTGTTGATACCTGTTGATTATGCGACTGGATCCTGGACTTCCTGCTGGAACGACCGCAGGCAGTGAGAATAGGCCAGCTCCTGTCCTCCACTATCACCCAGAGTATCGGCACACAACAGGGCTGTGTTCTGAGCCCCATGCTCTACTCCCTCTTCACACACGACTGTGTTCCTGCATTCGACACCAACACCATTGACAACTTTGCAGACGACACAACGGTGATCGGGCTTATCACCAACGGTGATGAAACAAACTACAGAGCGGAGGTGCAGAACCTGGCAGACTGGTGCTCTGATAACAACCTGTCCCTAAATACCACCAAAACCAAGGAGCTGATCATCAACTTCCGTAGGTCACACAACGGGGAATACGCCCCGATCTTTATCAACGGGGACAGTGTGGAGAGAGTGTCCAGCTTCAAGTTTCTGGGCACTCACATTTCGGAGGACCTAACATGGTCCAATAACACATCTGCGCTGGTCAAGAAGGCACAGCAACGAATGTTCTACCTAAGAACACTGAAAAAGTCTGGTCCACCCCAACAGCTGCTGACGACCTTCTACCGCTGCACCATAGGGAGCATCCTAACACATGGCATCCCTGTGTGGTACCTCAGCTGCACGGAGGCAGAGAGGAAAGCTCTTCAGCGGGTAGTCCATAGAGCTCAGAGGACCATCGGAACACAGCTACCAGACTTGGAGGGCATCTACAACACACGATGCCTCAGAAAAGTCACCAGCATCCACAAAGAATCTTCACACCCCAGCAACAGTCTGTTCGAACTTCTACCATCGGGCAGACGATACAAGGCCTTCTACGCCCGCACCTCCAGACTCAGGAACAGCTTCATCCCCAGGGCCATAGCTGCTATGAACCGGTCCTGCTGAGCCGGATGGTCACATCGCACAGTGAACCGGCACAGATCTACTTGCACTTTATTCTGTCTTAAAACTGTTACAATTTGTTTCGTTGGGTTGCTGTTGTTTAAATTAATTAAATTACTGCATCGTATGGGAGGCGCATTCCCAATCTCGGTGTACCCCTGTACAATGACAATAAAGATATATTGTATTGTATTGTATCTCACAGCAGTCCGGTCGGAGGCAGTGTGTGTAAATAGAGAAGGGGGTTTGGTGAGAGCAGGGCCACATGGAGTGGGAACGTTGTCATCGAAGGTATCACAAAATGCTGGAGTAACTCAGCGGGTCAGGCAGCATCTCTGGAGAGAATGAATGGGAGACGTTTCAGGTCGAGACCCTTCTTCAGACCGATGTCATGGGGGGCGGGGCAAAGAAAGGATATAGGTGGAGAGAGGAAGAACTGGGAGAACTGGGAAGTGGGAGGGGAAGAGAGGGACAGAGGAACTATCTAAAGTTGGAGAAGTCGATGTTCATACCACTGGGCTGCAAGCTGCCCAGGCGAAATATCAGGTGCTGTTCCTCCAATTTCCGGTGGGCCTCACTATGGCACTGGACGAGGCCCATGACAGAATGGTCAGACTGGGAGTGGGAGGGGGAATTGAAGTGCTCAGCCACCGGGAGATCAGGTTGGTTAAGGCGGACTGAGCGAAGGTGTTGAGAACGAAACGATCGCCGAGCCTGCGTTTGGTCTCGCCGATGTTGAGAAGTTGACATCCGGACGTTGTCGTGGTCAGAGGTGTTGCGAGGGAGGAGATTGATGGCTTTGTTTCTTTCCAGGACTCATTGCAGGTGCGGCTGTGCTGTGGAGACTCAGGAATCCGGAGCAGCTAAAGGAATGTCAGAGGAACTCAGTCAGTAGAGCATCGTCTGTGGAAGCAAAAACACAGTCGATGTTTTGGTGTTGTGCTGCGGCCTATCGTACACACGGGAAGTGCATTTGGAGAACTATCCTGGCATCCCAAAGTTCACCACATCTTTGCAAAGATCCAGCATTAGTAAATGCCGCCGCCAGTCATAAAGTCAAAAGGTCATAAGTGATAGGAGCAGAATTAAGCCATTCGGCCCATCAAGTCTACCCCGCCATTCAATCATGGCTGATCGGTCTCTCCCTCCTCACCCCATTCTCCTGCCTTCTCCCCAGAACCCTTGACACCCGTACTAATCAAAAATCTATCTATCTCTGCCTTAAAACATATCCATTGACTTGGCCTCCACAGCCTCCTGTGGCAAAGGATTCCACAGAGTCACCACCCTCTGACTGAAGAAATTCCTCCTCATCTCCTTCCTAAAGGAGCATCCTTCAATTCTGAGGCTGTGACCTCTGGTCCTTGACTCTCCCACTAGTGGAAACTTCCTCTCCAAATCCACTCTATCCAAGCCTTTCACTGTTCAGTAAGTTTAATGAGGTCCCCCCTCATCGTTCTAAACTCCAGCGAGTAAAGGCGTTATTAAATAGTCGGAATAAATCATTGCTGGCTTGATTTGACTAAATCATTGGCTTTGCTCAGATATTACAGGTTGGCAACGAAGGCAGAATATTTCTCTTTGGGATTGATGAAGAGAGTTGGTGGCTTTCACCTGAGATGCTTGGGTTAAGGTTGTCACACCTTAGTTTACTTTAGCTAGTTTAGTGATACAGCCTGGAAACAGGCCAATCAGCCCACCGAGTCCTCACCGACCAGCGATCCCCGCACATTAACACTATCCTACACACACCAGGGACAATCTACACTTATGCCAAACCAATTACCCTACACAACCCGTAAGTCTTTGGAGTCTGGGAGGAAAGCGAAGGTCTCGGAGAAAACCCACGCAGGTCACGGGGGGAGCGTACAAACTCCGTACAGACAGCACTCGGAGTCGGGATCAAACCCCGGGTCACTCGGCCTGCAAGCCCAGTAAGGTAGCAACTCTACTGCTGCGCCACCGTGTCGCCCTATACGGACGTCTGCATTTGTCCTGTGACTGAAGAAACAGAGAACACAGGCGCAGGAGGAGACCATTCAGACCTTTGTGCCTGCTGCACTATTTACCCCAATCATCCACCTCAGTACTTTTGCTCCCAACCTTCTCATAGAAACATAGAAACATAGAAAATAGTTGCAGGAGTAGGCCATTCGGCCCTTCGAGCCTGCACCGCCATTCAATATGATCATGGCTGATCATCCAACTCAGTATCCTATACCTGCCTTCTCTCCATACCCCTGATCCCTTTAGCCACAAGGGCCACATTAAATATAGCCAATGAACTGGCCTCAACTACCTTCTGTGGCAGAGAATTCCACAGACTCACCACTCTCTGTGTGAAAAAAAACTTTCTCATCTCAGTCCTAAAAGACTTCCCCCTCGTCCTTCAACTGTGACCCCCTGTTCTGGACTTCCCCAACATCGGGAACAATCTTCCTGCATCTAGCCTGTCCAACCCCTTAAGAATTTTGTAAATTTCTATAAGATCCCCCCTCAATCTTCTAAATTCCAGCGTATCCCACGATCTCCACAGTATTAGGAAGTATCGCGACCTCCTCCTTAAATACATTTGCTGACCTGTTTCCACTTGCCTTGTGTGATAGATAATTCTATCACCATCTGGGGGGTGAATTTTTTTCTGATTTCTGTATCGTATTTATGTTCATAAGTGCGAGGAGCAAAATTAGGCCATTTGGCCCATCAAGTCTACTCCGACATTTAATCATGGCCGATCTATCTCTCCCTCCCAACCCCATTCTCCTGCTTTCTCCCCATAACCCTTGACACCCGCACTAATCAAGAATCTCTCTATCTCTGCATTAAAACATATCCATTGACTTGACCTCCGCATCCTTCTGGGGCAAAGAATTCCACAGATCCACGGTATCACAAAATGCCACTGATCCACCATCCTAAAGAAATTCTTCTCCTCATCTCCTTCCTAAAGGAACGTCCTTTAATTTTGAGGCCATGACCTCTTGTCCTAGACTCTCCCACTAGTGGGAACATCCTCTCCACATCCACTCTATCCAGACCTTTCACTCGTATCCTGTGGCGATGGCCCCTGGTTCTGGGCTCTCCGACCAGGAGGGATATTCTCCCAGTATCCAGTCTGAATGTTCCAAGAGATTTGTATAAGTTTCTATGAGGTTGTCCCTCATTCTCCTAAACACCATTGAATCCTCTTGTGGTGAAGGCCAACGCTCCACCTGCTTCTTATCTGCTTGTTGCTCTTTAATGCTCGGGTTTCAATTGTGGTGTACAGCGATACCCGAGTCATATTGACTCCTGATCGATCACCATTCAGGTAACTCCGTTGAGTTACTCCAGTATTTTGTGTCAGTCTGAAGAAGGGTCTCGACCCGAAACGTCACACATTCCTTCTCTCCCGAGATGCTGCCTGACCCGCTGAGTTACTCCTGCATTTTGTGTCTACCATTCAGGTAATAATCTATCTTTTGATGTTTAAACGCAAGAGGATAACCTCATATTAATCCATGTTAAACTGCAGCTGCCAATCTATTTGCCCATGCACAGAATATATCTAACTCACATTGGATGGAGCCTCTTTACATGGATAGGCAGGTTCGTTTTATTTTCTATGTTTCTGTAGGGGCTAGTGGAATCGAGGGGTATGGGGAGAAGGCAGGCACGGGTTATTAGACAATAGACAATAGACAATAGGTGCAGGAGGAGGCCATTCGGTTCTTCGAGCCAGCACCGCCATTGAATGTGATCATGGCTGATCATTCTCAATCAGTACCCCGTTCCTGCCTTCTCCCCATACACCCTGACTCTGCTGAACTTAAGAGCTCTATCTAGCTCTCTCTTGAATGCATTCAGAGAATTGGCCTCCACTGCCTTCTGAGGCAGAGAATTCCACAGATTCATAACTCTCTGACTGAAAAAGTTTTTCCTCATCTCAGTTCTAAATGGCCTACCCCTTATTCTTAAACTGTGGCCCCTTGTTCTGGACTCCCCCAACATTGATTGGGGACGATCAGCCATGATCACAATGAATGGGGGTGCTGGCTCGAAGGGCCAAATGGCCTCTTCCTGCACCTATTTTCTATGTTTCTATGTTTCGACGTTTGGAGGGATATGGACCAAACACAGGCAAGTGGGACAAGTGTAGCTGGGACATGTTGGCCAGTGTGGACATATTGGGCCGAAGGGCTGTCTCCTCTACTGTATCACTCTATGACTGCAATTCCTCCTTGTAGCTCACAATACCGAGACCCCATACCACCACAGTTCTGTCACAAATGCATGTTTAGGAAATGTTATGTTTCGTTAACTTTCAATCAAAATCGTGTTGTCCTGGAAAATATGCTTCCTCTTTAAATTCATTACTATCCCTAACATCCTTCGTGGACCAGGTTGAGCTGAAGTTTACACAAGTTCACAAGTTATAGGAGTAGAATTAGGCCATTCGGCCCATCGAGTCTACTCCGCCATTCAATCGTGGCTGATCACTGCCTCCTAATCCCATTTTCCTGCCTTCTCCCCATAACCCTTGACACCCGTTCGAATCAAGAACATGTCTTTCTCTGCCTTAACAATACCCACTGACTTGGCCTCCACAGCGCTCTGTGGCAATGAGATCCACAGGTTAACTCTGACTAAAGAAGTTCCTCCTCACCTCCTTTCTAAAAGAGCGCCCTTTAATTCTGACGCCTGGTCCTAGACTCTCCCACCAGTGGAAACATATTGTTCACATCCACTCTATCTATGCCTTTCATTATTTATTTTTTGACTTATGTTTATGCCAGATAGGAATGAACAATTGTTGTAATTCATCTACACATTCTTTAAATGCGATTTTTGATTGTCCATCCACTATCAACCATTAGCAAAGATCCCCATACATCGTAACTCCCATCACAACCCTTTATAGTTTTCTTCATTCAGATTTGGAAACTTAATTTCTGTTTTTAATGTTGGAAAGCAGTAGTCAGGGAAAACGTATAAATGTTAACATATGATGGCAAATGAGAACCGATCCTAATGAACTATTTCAAAATGTAAACTGCAATTTTGGAACGTCAAAGGACAACTTTGTAAAGAAACAGCACTGTCCACATGAGGTCACACAGGGCTATGGTTTGTTCCAGTTGTGGACTCGTATATATCAGCGAGACCAAGCTCAGGCTCGGCGATCGTTTCACTGAATACCTCATCACAGTCCATCTAAACCTACCCGATCTCCCAGTTGCCAAACACTTCAACTCTCCCTCCCATTCCCACACTGACCTTTCTGTCCTGGGCCTCCACCATTGTCAGAGTGAGGCCCAGCGCAAATTGGAGGAACAGCACCTCGTATTTCACTTGGGTAGCTCACACCCCAGCGGTATGAACATTGACTTACATAGAAACATAGAAAATAGGTGCAGGAGTAGGCCATTCGGCCCTTCGAGCCTGCACCGCCATTCAATATGATCATGGCTGATCATCCAACTCAGTAGCCCGTACCTGCCTTCTCTCCATACCCCCTGATCCCTTTAGCCACAAGGGCCACATCTAACTCCCTCTTAAATATAGCCAATGAACTGGCCTCAACTACCTTCTGTGGCAGAGAATTCCACAGATTCACCATTCTCTGTGTGAAAACAAACTTTCTCATCTAGGTCCTAAAAGACTTCCCCCTTATCCTTAAACTGTGACCCCTTGTTCTGGACTTCCCCAACATCGGGAACAATCTTCCTGCATCTAGCCTGTCCAACCCATTAAGAATTTTGTAAGTTTCTATAAGATCCCCCCTCAATCTTCTAAATTTCAGCGAGTACAAGCCGACTTCTCTAACTTCACATAGGCAGTTATTCCTCTGCTCCAGCTAGCCTCTCCTGCGGAGTTCCACAAGGCTCCATCCTAGGCCCCATTCTCTTCTCTCTATACATGCTCCCCCTTGGCCAAATCATTCAAAGGCACGGCATTTCTTTCCACTGCTATGCCGATGACACTCAGCTTTACCTCCCCCTGAAACCCAACAACCAGTCAAATTTAAACAGCCTCTTACACTGCCTTGAGGACATAAAATGTTGGATGGCACAGAACTTCCTCCAATTAAACGAGAGCAAGTCTGAGGTCATCCTATTCGGCCCCCCCAACTCCATCAAATTGATAACAGGCAGTCTTGGAAGCCTATCCTGCCTAGTCAAACCGCATGTCAAAAACCTCGGCGTGATATTTGACTCTGCATTAAAATTTGACAAGCAAGTCAACGCTGTGGTAAAAGCCAGCTTCTTCCAACTTCGTACCATAGCTAAAATCAAACCTTTCCTCCAATTCGACGACACTGAAAAAATCATTCACGCTTTCATTTCCTCCCGCCTAGACTACTGCAACTCCCTATACACTGGGATCAGCCAATCTTCCCTGTCCCGCCTGCAACTAGTCCAAAACGCCGCAGCGAGACTCCTGACGGGTACCCGTAAAAGGGACCACATCACGCCGATTCTGGCCTCTCTCCACTGGCTCCCTGTACGGTACAGAATCAACTTCAAGCTCCTCCTATTCACATATAAAGCCCTAAATGGACATCCCCCCCCCCCCTACATCAAAAATCTTCTAACCCACCTCTCTAATTCCAGGTCCCTCAGGTCGGCCGACTTGGGGCTACTCACTATCCCGCGGTCTAGGCTTAAGCTCAGGGGTGACCGCGCTTTTGCGGTTGCAGCTCCTAGACTGTGGAACAGCATCCCTCTCCCCATCAGAACTGCCCCCTCCATCGACTCCTTTAAGTCCAGGCTCAAAACCTATTTCTACTCCCTAGCGTTTGAGGCTCATTGAGGAGGCGCTGTGAACTGTTTGCGTGCTACTGTATGTTTCATTTTTTCCTTAGTACCTAATCAGATGTACAGCACTTTGGTCAACGTGGGTTGTTTTTAAATGTGCTATACAAATAAAATTGACTTGACTTGACATAGCCCTTGCTGTCCCTCTCTCTCCATCCCTCCCCCTTCCTAAATTACCGACCAGACTGACTGTCCCCCTGATTACATTTTATATCTGTATGCTTCGTTTTCACGTTCTCCTGGCGAACAATGATTTATTCCACATTTCCCTTGACCTGCATCTCCTTTGATGTCTCCATTTCACAGCTAACACTTCATTATCTCTGTGTCTCCCTCTCCCCTGACTCTCAGTCTGGAGAAGGGTCTCGACCCAAAACGTCACCCCTTCCTCCTATCCAGTGAAGCTGCCTGCCATGCTGAGTTACTCCAACATTCTGTGACTGTCCTCGGTGTAAACCAGCGTCTGCAGTTCCTACCTTCACATGTGGTTTTGCAAACTGACAATACCAGGAGACAGGCACAAAATGCTGGTGTAACTCAGCGGGACAGGCAGCATCTCCGGAGAGAAGGAATGGGTGACGTTTCGGATTGAGACCCTTCTTCTGGAGGCAGTTTATCTGTGTTGGCCAATCATGCGGGCAATTGGGCTGTGGAAATTGGCCTACATTAAACCAGGCATCAGGCATCTGAGGCTGAATTATTTTGCCCCATTGTGACAGAGACCATGAACGGTCCCTCACTGATTCATTTGATATTTAGCACACCAAAGATGGTCACAGGCATAGTTGTGCTGTCAGTGGGTAATTGGTGTATTTGTATCCTCAGAGTCACCCCCCACAACTACATTGAGCGTCGGGTGCTTCGGTACTCAGAAGCTTTAAGCACAATTACTTTATCCCAACAAAACTGTTTGATAATCTTGTCATTGAAGATGCACCCTCATTGTCAATATGTCATTCTACTGAGCCACTTGCCTGCACCCAAACTATTGAAGTGAACTGTGCGATTGCAACCATTGAAACTGTATTCAATCACATGCTATTTTCTTTGTGCTCGCGAGGTTAAAAATTCAATATGCTTTGGAGTTTAGAGAGTTGTTCAAGAGATTCTCCAGAGATTCTCTGAAAGAGAACTGCTTCCAAAACGCTTGCTTGTCACGAAATAAAGACCTTTCACACTGCAGTACTGGTCTCCATGTGGATCATTATAAGGAACAACACTGCTACATTATTCTCCACCTTCACCTATCATGCTGTGGTCATTCGTTCCTTAAGGACCACACACCACAAAACTGATCATTATTTCTTCCTCAGTGAACGGTGTCTAGAATAGTCCATTCCCTAGCTAATTTCTCAAAACATTGGGCTGAAAAAAAACATAATTTCTCTACTCTAGGAATTCCTCCTCTGTCGTACGGTTGCTAATCTTGTTTAGAAACAAGGTACCACAGATGCTCATTAATACACAGTAGGTTACAAAGTGCTGGATTAACTCAGTAGGTCATGCAGCATCTCTGGAGAACATGGCTAGGTGACGTTTCAGGTCAAGACCCTTCTTCAGACCAGTCCTTAAGAAGTGTGACATGACCAGGATAGACACAAAATGCTGGAGTAACTCAGCGGGACAGGCAGCATCCCTGGAGAGAAGGAATGGGTGACATTTTGGGTCGAGACCCTTCTTCAGACTGAGAGTCAAGAGAGAGAGAAAGAAGAGATATGGAAGGGAAAGGTGTGAAAATGACAGATCAAAGCAGATAACGATCAAGAAAATATCGAATGGTTCATTGTTGGCTGAGGGGAAGGTGATAACGAGGCATTCAAACAGTAAAATTAATCGAGGACAGTGAAACTTGTCGGAGAACTAGGGTGGGGGAGGGACAGAGAGAGAGGGAAAGTAAGGGTTACTTGAAGTTAGAGAAATCAAAATGCATACCACTGGGTTGTAAGCTGCCCAATATATATAGCTGCACTCAATATATGAGGTGCTGTTCCACCAATTTGACCAGTCCATATGAAGAGTCTTCAGCGGGTAGTCCATAGAGCTCAGAGGACCATCGGAACACAGCTACCAGCCTTGGAGGGCATCTACAACACACGATGCCTCAGAAAAACCACCAGCATCCACAAAGACTCTTCACACCCCTGCAACAGTCTGTTCGAACTTCTACCATCGGGCAGACGATACAAGGCCTTCTACGCCCGCACCTCCAGACTCAGGAACAGCTTCATCCCCAGGGCCATAGCTGCTATGAACCGGTCCTGCTGAGCCGGATGGTCACATCGCACAGCGAACCGGCACAGATCTACTTGCACTTTATTCTGTTTTAAAACTGTTCTAATTTGTTTCATTGGGTTGTTTAAATTAATACTGACTAGCTAATTAAATTATTGCATCGTATGGGAAGCGCATTCCCAATCTCGTTGTACCCTGTACAATGATAATAAAGATATATTGTGTGGTATTGTATTGTATCCAGTTGTACTTTTATTATATGTGGCACTAACTCGCTGGTCATTTTCAGCTACTGCATCGTTATGACTGTTGAGTGGGCTACAGACAAAGCCCACCAATGTTTTCCACCCATGTTGTTTAACTCCACTCACACATATTTCACATCACAGTTGACAGAGCCACTGCCCTCCTGTGGCACCACATTGATTTCCACCCTACTGCCATCTCACCTCCTGTCCCACCTAGCCGTCCTTCCTCAATATAGAACATCTCTGGATAATCCGTTTCATCTTTCATTACCCTGCAACTAGAGTTACCTCTGTAACTCCACCTGTATTACAACCTTTATGCTGACATTTTAGCTGTCAGTTCATCCACTTATTGCAAATCATCAGGTCATAAGTGATAGGAGCAGAATTGGGCCATTCGGCCCATCAAGTCTACTCCGCCATTCAATCATGGCTGATCTATCTCTCCCTCCCAACCCCATTCTCCTGCCTTCTTCACTTAACCCTTGACACTTTACTAATCAATAATCTATCTATCTCTGCCTTAAAGATATCCATTGACTTGGCCTCCACAGCCTTCTGTGGCAAAGAATTCCACAGATTCACCACCCTCTGATGAAAGAAAATCCTCATCTCCTTCCTAAAGGAACATCCTCCAATTCTGAGGCTGTGACCTCTAGTCCTAGACTCTCCCACTAGTGGAAACATCCTCTCCACATCCACTCTCACCAAGCCTCTGTCCAAATCACAGCCACTCTCTCCAAATGTTACCAAAGTGAAAACAATGCCGTTAGACTTAATTTTTTAACATTATCTATCCACCAGGGGTTTCTTTGCACTTTGACATCTCATTGTCTTTGTCTCTGCCAAAGGCAGACACAAAATACTGGAGTAACTGACGAAGGGTCTCGACCCGAAACGTCACCCATTCCTTCTCTCCAGAGATGCTGCTTGGCCCGCTGAGTTACTCCAGCATTTTGTATCTCCCTTCGAATTAAACCAGCATCTGCAGTTTTTGTCTCTGCCTATCGCTTTTTCTCCTACCTTTTATAAGGGGGTAGGCCATTTAGAACTGAGATGAGGAAAAACTTTTTCAGTCAGAGAGTTGTGAATCTGTGGAATTCTCTGCCTCAGAGGGCAGTGGAGGCCAATTCTCTGAATGCATTCAAGAGAGAGCTAGATAGAGCTCTTAAGGATAGCGGAGTCAGGGGGTATGGGGAGAAGGCAGGAACGGGGTACTGATTGAGAATGATCAGCCATGATCACATTGATTGGCGGTGCTGGCTCGAAGGGCCGAATGGCCTCCTCCTGCACCTATTGTCTATTGTCTATTGTCTTTTACAGTCGTTCATTTCTCGCCCTGCTCAAATTCCTCTCCCCTTCCATTCTAGTTTAAATCACCCCTGCCCCCTCCTTCCCTCCACCTCCCCCCACACCTCCCCCTCCCTCCCCTTGCCCAAACACCCTCTCCTGAGCATCCCAGCCTGCAACAAGAGCTCAAAGGCTCAACGTGTAAGTAGCTTAAGTGTCCTGCTTTGCAAAGCAGTAATTATCTTTATGGATTTATATATTCTGTGTCAAAAAAGCTTTCTGGAGATATTACAGATGTCGTGCCTTAGAAAGGATGTGGGAAAGATTTATTAGAATCCCACCGGGGATGAGAGACTTCAGTCATATGAAAGATTACAAAAGCTGAAATTATTCTCTTTAGATCAGAATAGTTCAGGAGAGAGGGGTTGTGATAAGGAGTAAATACAGAAAACTATTTCCACTGACTGGTAATCAGATTTAAAATAATTGGCTTTTTTTTTACCTGGCAAGCTGTAATATAGAACGTTCTCACTCAATGAGGAGGATATAGAGCCTGTATTAACTTGCAAAAATTCAACGGTTAAACCTTGGGCATGCTGAAATTTGCAAAGGCTAAGGGTAAGATCTGCACCAGCTAATGGCTGTGTAGGGCACCCCATGGGAGATTTAGTCTGACAACAGGTAACAACGTACAACAGCGGGCAGCTGATAATGGACCTGTATCATCCTGTATCACCCGCACGCAGCAGGGCTGGTGGAGCGTGTGAATGGTCCACTAGAGGAGCAGATACGTACACCAACCTCCTCCCACTCACTCACAGAGTTAGATAGAGCTCTTAATGATGGCGGAGTTAGGGGGTATGGGGAGAAGGCAGGAACGGGGTACTGATTGAGAATGATCAGCCACGATCACAGTGAATGGCGGTGCTGGCTCGAAAGGCCGAATGGCCTCCTCCTGCTCCTATTGTCTATTTTATATTGTCTATTCAAGGAATGGGCCCTTGTGTTACAGCAAACAGTAAACAACTTGAACCAACGGACTGTGGCACGGGGGGGACCCATGAACCGACATCATGCTGCTGCAGTCGAGCACGATGACTCCACACTGACGAAAGAACATCAGAAGACAAGTTTATTTGTCACACACACATACAAGATGTGCAGTGAAATGAAAGGTCACCCACAGTCCAGCAATAGAGCAATACAAATAAACAATTTCACACATAATCACAACCAACACAAAACAAAAAAAAAATGAGACATCCATCACAGTGAGTCTCCTCCAGTCACCTCCTCACTGTGATGGAAGGCCACAATGTCTTTTCTCTTCCCCTGCCGTCTTCTCCCGCGGTTTCGGTCCACGGGGTGGGTGGGGGGGGGAACTCCGTTGCAAGGGGGAAGTTATTGCCGCAGCACAGGGCGACACGCGGTGGCTTATGGTGACCAGGGAGGATAAACCAACATGTCTACATTTACAGGGCTAGACCAGGGGAGAGTGACCCGGCTCGGCCCTCTCTGTACAGAACAGTCGTGAGGCGCATCATGTACACTGGACCATGGTGTGGACTGGTACTTCTGGCAGTGCTGTCTGCATGGAACCAAACACCCATCTCTTGCTCCTGCATGCGTCCTTACTTAAACTGAGTGTGAACACTTCACGCTGGGTATGTGCACATGTCCCACATCACAGTAACGATGGGGTACCATTATGGGCAGTTCCCTTTAATCTATCTGAAATGGCTGAGTGGTTCATCTCCCGAGATCACGCCCCCATTCTGTCCATCAGTTCGAGACGCATAAAGGCTGATGGCACCATGTGGAGAGGGTGCTGTAGATATTCCACTGGGCCACAGTTTGAGAGATGGAGATAGGCGCGTTACCTCTTAAACACCTTTTCCGGGCGGTGCCAGCCCAACTACAGTCGTTCCCTCCCATCGCCTTTGATGGCCCTAACGCAGATACCGGTCTGCCTTGTTAGGCAGCGGAGTGGGGGTGGCAGTGTGGGGGACAGCTCGTGCCAACAACATTTTAATGTCTCTGCTGGGTCACATGCTAAATGGGAAGGATACAGTTGTATAGGTAAACAACTGCAGACGCTGATTTAAATCAAAGATCGACACAAAATGCTGGAGTAACTCAACGGGTCAGGCAGCATCTCGGGAGAGAAGGAATGGGTGACATTTCGGGTCGAGACCCTTCTTCAGACTGATGATACAGTCGTATAGTGGCCCTGAACCGTTCGACCGGAGACCCCTTCAATGACACCTGGTTTGCTGACTCGGTGGAATCCTTTACCGCCCATAATGGGACCTACTTTGTTTGCGGACGCAAAGCCTATGCCTGGTTGCCCCAGGTCTGGACTGACTCATCCTGTCTTGCCTCGGTGCTGCTGCAAATGCACCACGTACACAAATTTCTTTGTTCTGTTGTCAGTCCGTAAAACAATTAAACACTCTTAACTCTGGACTGTTGATTCGCAGAAAATTGCACAGATTGAAAACAATGCGAAGAATTGTAAAGAACCTTAGTCACTCGGCTGTTGGGCTGCTTTCATCGATACGGTTCATTGAATTAAACTTGGAAAGCTGGCCAGCTTAAAGAACATTGAGCTGCAAACAAAAACCAATACAGATGGTATGGGCAGGCACAAAATGCTGGAGTAACTCAGCAGGACAGGCAGCATCTCTGGAGAGAAGGAATGGGTGACGTTTCTGGTCAAGACCTATCTTCTTCGACCCGAAACGTCACCCATTCCTTCTCTCCCGAGATGCTGCCAGTCCCGCTGAGCTACTCCAGCTTTGTGTCTATCTTCGGTTTAAACCAGCATCTGCAGTTCCTCCCTGTACAGATGGTAGGGAGTGTGGCACTCACTGCCTGACAGAGCGCTATGTAGGAAAATAACTGCAGATGCTGGCTCAAATCGAAGGTAGACGCAAAATGCTGGAGTAACTCAGCGGGTCAGGCAACATCTCAGGAGAGAAGGAATGGGTGACGTTTCGGGTCGAGACCCTTCTTGGGCACCGTTCCATACATTTAAAGGGGGTACAATGTGTACCAGGGAATCCAGGACCTACAGGGTTGTGACCCAGTGCTGGAGGATAGGATTCGTCTGAGGACTTCACCAACACCAAATGGCGTCCTTCTGCACGCGAGGTTTCCATCATCCCATGGCAACCTCCCTTGCAAGGGCACTGTGGTCAACATTGACAGAGAT
Source organism: Rhinoraja longicauda (assembly GCF_053455715.1). Taxonomy (NCBI): domain Eukaryota; kingdom Metazoa; phylum Chordata; class Chondrichthyes; order Rajiformes; family Arhynchobatidae; genus Rhinoraja; species Rhinoraja longicauda. The sequence goes on from NC_135974.1 coordinate 3,943,322, forward strand.
CTGAAAGGTGATGAATGGGGAAACGCTTTGCCACTGATATTCATGGGGGCAATTGCGAGGAGAGGTAAAGTTCTATCTGCCAATGGAGGGAGAATCACCATGTAAGTGGCCTTTGCTGGAGCATCCTCTGTATACTGGGGTCCTCCCAGCGCTGATACTCTTTGTTGGTAACAATGGCACAGTGGCACAGCGGTAGAGTTACTGCCTTCCGGCGCCAGCCTTCTAGGTTCAATCCTGACCTCAGGAGCTGTCTGTTCGGAGTTTGCACGATCTCCCTGTGATGGGTTTTCTCCACGTGCTACGGTTTCCTCTCAAAGACGTGCAGGTTTGTAGGTGAATTGATTTCTGTAAGTTGCCCCCATTGTGAAGGATGGGGAACTGGGATAACATAGAACTAGCGTGCAGGTGATCGGTGGTTGGCCTGGACTCGGTGGGCCAAGGAGCCTGTTTCCACTCTGTATCTCTAAAACTAAAAGCAAAAACAAGAACTAAACCAATAAGACTGCGTCATCTTATTTCCCTTAATGCGCTCAATATACGACTACCCGCAGAGCGGGCACAGCACCATCACCAGGTCCATGCTGTTTGCTGGGCTTCACAGTGGCACTCCCACACCCGAGGTCCATCACTTCTGTGCAGCATCTCTGGAGGGAAGGAATGGGTGACGGTTTGGGTCGAGACCCATCTTCAGAGTAGTGGATGTAATCCGGAGATGGTTTACCATCTCTCCTGAAAGAGGATATCTCCAGCAACACATCACCGGATTACATCCACTACTCTGAAGAAGGGTCTCGACCCAAAACGTCACCCGTTCCTTCCCCCCAGAGATGCTGCCTGGCCCGCTGAGTTACTCCAGCATTTTGTGTCTTCCTTCGGTTTAAACCAGCATCTGCAGTTCCTTCCCACACATTACATCTGCCCTCTTGGGTGGATGGAAAAGTAGCCCATTGTGTCAGTTCAAAGAAATAAGGAAATCTTCCCCTCTTTTTTTTGGAGACATAGTGCCGAAACAGGCCCTTTGGCCCAACCAGGCCACGCCAACCAGCGATCCCCGCACATTAACACTATCCTACACACACTAGGGCCAATTTACCCATACACCAAGCCAACTAATCTACAAACGTGTACGTCTTTGGAGTGGGGGAGGAAACGGAAGATCTCGGAGAAAACCCACGCAGGTCACGGGGAGAACGTACAAACTCGATCCAGACAAGCACCGCTAGACAGAATCGAACCTGGGTCTCTGGCGCTGCAAGCGCTGTAAGGCAGCAACTCTACCGCTGCGCCACCGTGTCACCTATTGTTTGAGCAAAAATATGTTTCCCTCTACGAAAATTACTGCAACCAGTCACCTGGACATTTATTCCATTAACTTACAGTGTGCGAATGAACAGTTTTGTTTCCAATCTTTACTGCATTTCAAAGTGCCACTATTGGCTGTGTAGGTTTTTGTGACATCCTCAGATTGTAAAAAATATCAAGTCAAGTCCATCATACACAGATATACAATTACAGTGAGCTAAAGTAAAATGCAACAGCATCTCAGACTCATAGTCTTAGACAATGCAAAAAAACACAAATGGTGCATAAATCATATATAAATTACACATAAATCACGCAGGAATCGTGATGATAAATACATGTTCCTTTCTACTCGCTGAAGCGTCCATTTTTCAAGAAAGTGCGCATCAGTTGACTTAAAATCAACGAAACCTTTTCACGAGGTGCGATCTCATAGCGTCAAAGGCATGCAGTATTCAAGCCAAAAGTGCTGGAAGAACCCAGCAGAAGATACAGCACTTGTGGAGGAAATGGAGAGATGACATTTGAAGTCTGAAGAAGGGTGCTAATTGGAAACTTTGTATGTCCATTTCCTCCGTAGATGCTGCGTGGCCTGCTGTGCACTTGCAGTTTAGTCAAGTTTAGTTTAGTTTAGTTTAGTTTAGTTTAGTTTAGTTTAGTTTAGTTTAGTTTAGTTTAGTTTAGTTTAGTTTAGTTTAGTTTAGTTTAGTTTAGTTTAGTTTAGTTTAGTTTAGAGATACAGCGCGGAAACAGGCCTTTCAGCCCACCAAGTCCACACCGACCAACGACCCCCGCACATTAATACTACCCTACACACACTAGGGACAGTTTTACATTTACACCAAGCCAGTTAACCTGCAAACATGTACATCTTCGGAGTGTGGGTGGAAACCGAAGATCTCGGAGAAAACCCACGCAGGTCACGGGGAGAAAGTACAAACGCTGTAAAGACGGCACCCGTGGTCAAGATCGAACCCGGGTCTCTGGCGCTGATGGGCAGTAGCTCTACCGCTGCGCCACCGTGCCACCCTTACATCACAAGTCCATTCGCCATCCCATGGCAGGCCCTCAGGGGGTAAAAGTAGAAGCTGCACTCAATGTCCAATTAACCATCAACTTCCATTCTATGACCACATATCCACCCAACTCCTATTCAAAGTCCCAGATATCCCTGCACTATCTTTGTTCTCTGGGTTTCCATTCTCCATCCCGTGGGCACTTGATTCCGTCTATTGTTCCCGCCAGGTGAATTTCCCACTGGAAAATCTTGCCCCTCCGCTGTTCCCCATAAAATCCTTAGATGTTTAATACCCTGATTAACATCTTCCTTCGCTCCGCCTTCTCCTGGAAATCTAGGTCTCGTCACTCGAGAGGATAGGTGCAATTCGAAATATTCAACAGTCCCTTGGTTAAAGTCTGCTAGCTTAATGAGCACAATTAATGTTTGCAATAAGCAAACTCCTCTGTGGGGTTGTCTGAGGTATCGACTGCAGTTGGAACAGTGAAAGACTTTCCACAAGACTAGATGTCTCCCACTGAATCGAACAATCCTCCACGATTTGAGGAGGAAGGAACTTCAGATGCTGGTTTACATCGAAGACAGTCACAAAATGCCGGTGTAACTCAGCGGGTCAAAGGTAGCATCTCTGGACAGAAGGAACGGGCGATATTTCGGGTCGACATCCTTCTTCAGACCGAGAGTCCGGAGAGGGAGACAACACAGAGATAAGGAAGCATAAAACGTGTGAAAACGAGACATCAAAAGAGATGGAGGTCAGGGAAAATGTAGAATAGATCATTGTTAGCCTGGAGAAGGTGACAGCAAAGCGAACAGATATAAAATGTAATCGGGGACAGTCACACTGGTCTGAGAACTGGGATGGGGGGGGGGAGGGATGGAGAGAGAGGGAAAGCAAGGGTTACTTGAAGTTAGAGAAGCCAATAATTATACCGCTGGGGTGCAAGCTGCCCAAGCAAAATATGAGGTGCTGTTCCTCCAATTTGCGCTGGGCCTCATTCTGACAGTGGAGGAGGCCCAGGACAGAAAGGCCAGTGTGGGAATGGGAGGGGGAGTTAAAAGTGTTTAGCAACTGGGAGATCGGATGGGTTTAGTTGGACTGAGCGGAGAGATTCAAAAAAAGGTGGTGTCTGTCTGCACGATTTGAGCCTGGGACCTGGATTTCCCGCTTAGGGTTATTTCTGTTAACATCCATCAAAATAAGACTGTTCAGTAGAGCCAGGCTTTGTCCTGAATGTGAATGTGGGCATAACATTCTGCACACAGGTTATGGGGCCACATCAAACTATATCAAAGAAATCATTTTCAATATGGAATTAAATTTGCCTGGAGCAGCATTTTCATGCTGCAAAAGTTCAGTTCAGTGGCTGCTTCAACAAACAACATCCTGTAGGTTGCTGTTTTGACATTTCTCATTGCAAAATGGATATGGGCCACACATTACCACTGAGATGACTCTCAGACGGTGCCGGGCATTCTAAGAACCACAATCCAATAAAATAAGATTTTTTAGATTTAGATTTAGAGATACAGCGCAGAAACAGGCCCTTCGGCCCACCGGGTCCGCGCCGCCCAGCGATCCCCGCACACTAACACTATCCTACACACACTAGGGACAATTTTTGTATTTTTACCCAGTCAATTAACCTACAAACCTGTACGTCTTTGGAGTGTGGGAGGAAACCGAAGATCTCGGAGAAAACTCACGCAGGTCACAGGGAGAACGTACAAACTCCGTACAGACGGCGCCCGTAGTCAGGATCGAACCTGTGTCTCCGGCGCTGCATTCGCTGTAAGGCAGCAACTCTACCACTGCGCCACCGTGAGATCTCCCCTCATCCTTCATTAGCAGTCAGTCCAGAAGTGCCAAGCCGCAGAATATTTTATGTCTTTCATTGAGTCACACCTGAGAGAGTTCAGCGAAAGGAACGGTGCACGAGGGACAACGCGCGGCATGGAATGTGTTACACACGGCACGGCGCACAAAGAGGAATGTGTACACGTGGGGTAGCGTGACCAACTGGCGGCACAAAGGCGTGTCTGTAGAGTTGCCGCCTTACAGCGCTTGCAGCGCCAGTGACCGGATTCCATCCCGACTACAGGTGCTGTCTGTACGGAGTTTGTACATTCTCCCCGTGACCTGCGTGGGTTTTCTCCAAGATCTTCGGTTTCCTCCCACACTCCAAAGACGTACAAGTTTGTAGGTTAATTGGCTTGGTATAAATGTAAATTGTCCCTAGTGTGTGTAGGATAGTGTTAATGTGCGGGGATCGCTGGTCAGTGCAGACTCAGTGGGCCGAATGGCCTGTTTCTCTAAACTAAACTAAACTGGAACATGTTATACATAGGACTACATAGAGAATAAAATGTATGGCTTATGGGATAGCACACAGAGCGACTGTGTTACACATGGGGCAGTGGAACATTTCTTCAAAATGCTTGAAGAACAGGGTTTGTAGGCAATGTCACAGAGTCTTAAAGTCACAGAGTGATACAGCGTGGAAACAGGCCCTTCAGCCCAACTTGCCCACAACAGCCAACATGTCCCAGCTACACTAGTCCCACCTGACTGCATTTGGCCCATATCCCTCCCAACCTGTCCTATCCATGAACCTGTCTGTTTCTTAAACGTTGGGATAGTCCCAGCCTCAACTACCTCCTCTGGCAGCTTGTTCCATACACCCACCACCCATTGTGTGAAAAAGATACCCCTCAGATTCCTATTAAATCTTTTCCCCTTCACCTTGAACCTATGCCCTCTCGTCCTCGATTCCCCTACTCTGGGCAAGAGACTCTGTGCATCTACCTGATCTTTTCCTCTCATGATTTTATACACCTCTATAAGATCTCCCCTCATCCTCCTGCGCTTCAACGAATAGTCCCAGCCTACTCAACCTCTCCCTATAGCTCAGACCCTCTGGTCCTGGCAACATCCTCGTAAATCTTTCCTGTACACTTTCCAGCTTGACAACATCTTTCCCATAACATGGTGCCCGGAACTGAACACAATATTCTAAATGCGGCCTCACCAACGTCTTATACAACTGCAACATGACCTCCCAACTTCTACGCTCAATACTCTGACTGATGAAGGCCAGTGTGCCATAAGCCTTTTTGACCACCCTATCTACCTGCGACTCCACCTTCAAGGAACCATGCACCTGCACTCCTAGATCCCTCTGCTCTACTCTGGGGTCCCGGGATGGACATGATGGAGAAGGTGTAGAGAGAAGGTATGTTGCATCTCCTGCGGTTTTAGGGAGAGTACCCGGGGGGGAGGGAGCTTTGAGTGGGAAGGGTTGTGTGAACCAAGGAGTTGCAGAGGGAGTATCCCCGCAGAAGACAGAATGGGGTGTGGCTGGGAAGATGGGCACAGGCTGGCTTGGGGGGTGGACTGGGCTGCATCCATGCCTTGTGGTATTAGGCAGAGCAGTTGCCATACCAAGCTGAGATACATCCAGGTAGGATGCTGCCTTGTTTTTTTTGGATGACAATAAAGGTAATTCTGATTCTGATGGGTCTGTAGAAATTGATGAGTCAATAGGGAAAAAGTGGGAATGTGAGACTAGTTAGGTTTCGTTTATTTTAGCTTAGAGATCTACAGCGCGGAAACAGGCCCTTCGGCCCACCGAATCCGCACTGACCACACTAACCACTAGTCCTGCTCTAGGGACAATTTTTAACATTTTACCAAGCCAATTAACCAACAAAACTGTACGTCTTTGGAGTGCGGGAGGAAACCAAAGATCTCGGAGAAAACGCACGCTGGTCGCGGGGAGAACGTACAAACTTTGTACTGACAGCACCCACTGACAGCCAGGATGGAACCCAGATCTCTGGCGCTGTAGGGCAGCAGCTCTGCCGCTGTGCCACCTTGCCGTACACAGATGGTCCTTACAAAACCCCAGTACACAGGCACGGTGGTCCCTGCTGTGCTACGAGCGTGCGGATAATGAAGAAGGATGGCTCTCTCTGGTCTGAGAAGTACTTCTATTCACATTCTGTCTTTCATGGTCTCAGAATGTCCAAAGGCACTTTACAGTGAATTAAGCAACTGTGTTTTGTCCTGACTGCTGGCACGCTGTAAATACAGCAGCCAAATTGCTCACAGCGGGGTGCAATAACCAGCAGGATGATAATGACTTGTTAATCTGTTTTATCTTAATGATGTTGGCTGTGGGATAGACAGCACAGGGAGTACTTTTCACTGCTTTTCAGTGACAAAGAGCCAGAGAGAGACATGGTTTTAAGCTAAGAGGCCAGTTGAACTCGAGGTACATGGACATTTGTAGGCAGGAACTGCAGAAGCTGGTTTACACCAAAGATAGGCACAAAATGCTGGAAGGCAGGACCCGTGGAGTTACTCTGGCATTTTGTGCCTATCATCTTCCGTACATAGAAACATCCTCTCTCAGAATTCTCCACCTCAGAGGTTGGATCATGAGGAGTATTTTATCGGTTGATAAATGCTTGAAAGATCAGGTAATTGAGTGCTCTGGTGATCCAACACAGAGGAAGACTTGAGGCCTGGACTATGGTCATGTTGAATGGTGGGGTAGGCTCAAGGGGCCGGGCGGTCAACGCTTAGAAACATAGAAGCATAGAAAATAGGCCATTCAGCCCTTTGAGCCAGCACGGCCATTCAACATGATCATGGCTGATCATCCAAAATCAGTACCCCGTTCCTGCTTTTTCCCCGTTTCCCTTGATTCCTTTAGCACTAAGGGCTAAATCTAATTCTCTCTTGAAAACATCCACTGAATTGGCCTCCACTGCCTTCTGTGGCAGAGCAATCGCCAGATTCTCAACTCTCTGGGTGAAAAAGTTTTTCCTCGTCTCCTCTTGCTCCATTTTCCTGTACTCTAGTGTGATTTTTCCCATCCACCTCAGGGGTTGGATTGACCCTCAACCTAACATTTCATTAGCACTCCGCTTACCCACTCCAACCTCACGCCCTCTGAACACCCAGCCCAACGCCCCCTCAATCCCAACATTGTTAGTAAACCCGCCAACAAGGGAGGTGCCTTTGTAGACTGGCAGGCTGACCACTACCGTGCTAAGGCCAACCGCCAGCTCTCAGACACCTCCTCATACGTACCCTCTGGCTGTGACCCCACGGACGAACACCAGGACTCGGTGGGCCGAAGGGCTTGTTTCCATGATGCATCTCTAAACCAGGCCATCATCTCCCGCTATGGCACTCCCGGCTATTACTGCTTTTCACTGTGACAATAAACTAATCTAAACTAATCTCTGCACCCCTGGTGATCTCCCCTCCATAGCCTCCTACCTTAGCGTTCTCAGCCCCGCACTGCCCCTCTCTATCTCCTTCCCAAAGTCCACAAGCAGGACTGTCCCAGCAGCCCCATTGTTTCTGCCTTCCCCTGCCCCACAGAACATGATCCCATCCTATCCCCCTCGTATCCATTCCCTACCGACCTACGTCCGAGACACTGCACACCCTCTTCAATCACTTTCCGTTTCCAGGCCTCCTCTTTACCATGGGCGTGCAGTTGCTTTACACCTCCATCTTGGGTTGCCAACTCTCTCACTCCCAAATAAGGGACAAGGTGACGTCACTGCCCCGCTCCCCAAGGGACCTCACCCAGCCAGCGGCCAAGTGCTCCCGCTCCACCAATGGCGGCCGCCTGGGCCGGAAGGCGGGTTGCTACGCAACCTCCATTAGGCGCCGCCCGGACCTCCGGCCCTACACTGACCGGGCCTACAGTGTCCGGGCCTACAGTGTCAGGGCCTAGTGTCAGGGCCTACAGTGTCAGGGCCTACAATGTCAGGGCCTGCAGCGGCCCCCAGGCCTACAGCGGCCCTCGGGCCTACAGCGGCCCCCGGTCCTACAGTGTCCGGGCCTCCAGTGTCAGGGCCTACAGTGTCAGGGCCTACAGTGTCAGGGCCTACGGTGTCAGGGCCTACGGTGTCAAGGCCTACAGCGCCCCCCCCCCCCCCCCCCCGGGCCTAATACGGGACAAGCCAATTTAGCCCAATATACGGTATGTCCCGGCTAATGCGGGACGGTTGGCAACCCTACCTCCATCCCTCACCAGGAAGGTCTCAAGGCCCTTCAGTTCTTCCTTGAACAGAGACCCAATCAATTTCCTTCCAACACTCTCCTCCACCTGCTAGAACTTGTCCATACCCTCAACAACTTCTCTTTTGAGTTTTTGAGTCTGAAGAAGGGTCTCGACCCGAAATGTCACCCATTCCTTCTCTCCTGCGATGCTGCCTGACCTGCTGAGTTACTCCAGCTTTTTGTGAAATAAATACCTTCTCTTTTGAGTCCTCTCACTTTCTTCATTTCGGTTAATTGTAGGTTAATTGGCTTGGTGTAAATGTAAAAATTGTCCCTCGTATGTGTAGGATAGCGTTGGTGTACGGGGATCACTGGTCGGTACGGACTTGGGGGGCCAAAGGGTCTGTTTCAGCGCTGTGTCTCCAAACTAAACTAAACCAAACTGAACTTAAAGGTGCAGTCATGGGCACTTGCATGGGTCCCAGCTATTCCTGCCTTTTTGTTGGTTATGTCCAACAGTCCTTGGCTTGTTTGACTGTCAAGCAGTCCTTGTAAGGGTGACACTGGCATGGACTCGATGGGCCGAAGGGCCTGTTTCCGCTCACTAATCTGAACTAAACCTCTAAACGTTGCATCACCTTCCACTGGGGTTCTATTTGATTCTGTCTCTAGTCAGGTGAAAGGACTGAATCTTAATTAATCATCAGGTCACAGAAGGAGACTATTATGTTTGATGTGATGCTCGCTGAACAACTGTAGACACTAATATTTTATCACAGCGAGCAGGAGAAAATCTGCAGGTTTGGATTTCAATGGACCTGAACATGTTTGAATGGAAACATTAGCATGCTGCCATGAAGAAAATTGGATTACTGCCTGAAGGAAATACAGATCACAACAAAAATTAACAAATAGCATACATACAATCAATAATGCACTGTACACTCACGCTGGTACCTCAAAAGCAATCCTGAACCATTTCGCCAGATGTTGTTATAGAGAAATGCAGATGCAGGTTAATCTTCATAATGACACAAAGCTCACTGACCCGCTGAGTTACTCAAGCACTTTGTGTCCCTTTTTTGACACTTTAACGGACTGTTATTAGACAGAATTTGGAAACCAAACTATATAGGGAAAGATTAGAGACAACAAAGACCAGATTGAAATAATAAGGACCAACTTAAGGCAGAAAGAGAGTTTGAAAGGCATCATGAGTTTAGTGTCGTTTAGATTAGCATAGAGATACAGTATGAAGACAAGCCCTTCGGCCCACCGAGTCGGCACCGACCAGTGATCCCAGCACTTAACACTGCCCTACACACACTAGGGGCCATTTTTTTACATTGTTGAGACCAAGCCAATTAAGCTACAAACCTGTAAATCTTTTGGAGTGTTGGAGGAAACCAAAAATCTCGGAGTAAACCCACACAGGTCACGGGGAGAACGTGCAAACTCCGTACAGACAAGCACCCAAAGTCAGGATCGAACCCGGGTCTCTGGCGCTGTGAGGCAGTAGCTCGACCACGAGAAGGAATTTGGGATCAAACTCTTGGGATGTGGCTTGCACTATTTCTCTAATAATGCTCATGTTTTATCAGCTTTTCGGGCTACTAAAGCTTGTTTGTTCTCTCCACCATATTCAGAATATTTCTTGTGTGCTCTGCAACGAAGATAAACAGAAACCATTATTCAAGCTTTCTTTCATTTTCTTTTTTTAAATATTATTTTTATTGCTTTTTCAAATAGCATACAAAAACATTTAACATAACATAAAATAACATAACATAACAAGGCACATCAACAGCAAGGTCACTTTTAGGCATCTAAAGGCACTTTAAATATAAAGGAAGTAAGGCACGTTTCTGCTGTAGTACATGTTTATATATATATATATATATACAAACTGCTCCCACCTCTAATAACCCAACCGGACAATAATCACAATGAAAATAAAGACAGTCAGCAGTTCACTACAAGGCCTCAGTTAAATCTTTCCCCTCCAGAAATAAACGAGCCCCAAATCTTTTCAAAAGTGTCGTATTTCCCCTTAACTATATATGTAAGTTTCTCCAAAGCAAGACACTGCAGTAATCCTTCAAGCCAACTTTGCTTGTTTGGTCTATAAACTGATTTCCATGACAAAGCAATTTTATGTTTGGCTTCAAGCAGACAAAATATAACCATCTTCTTATCTGTATTGTTAAGTTTACAGCTTGCTGGAAAACACCCGAAAATACAAAGTTTAGGACAGAGTGGAAGCTTCTCTTTTGTGGCAATAGATAAAGTTGTTATTATCGCCTTCCTGTACTCTTGGATGGTAGGGCATTCCCAAAGGCAATGACACAAGCTACCCTCATGTACACCACATTTGATACACAGATCAGGTGTATTTTTCATCTTTCCTATTCTTATTCGCTAACATATTCTCTCCTGCCTCAGTTTATATGGGACCCACGCCGACTTTTGCCTATCTTTTCCTGTTTCTGTATTAATAGAATATTTTACAGTCTGGATTTCTGGTTGTCTCTAGATTGCTGCTATTTTCTACTTGTCCTTCCCTTACCTATACCGTGCTCATCCTTTGTTTTGCTGAAATGTCCCCAGATCTCAGATTTACTGCTTTTTCATCCCACTATATGCCTTTACCTTTCATCTGACACAACCTTTAACTTCGCTCATTCACCATGACAGAACCCAATTTCCTCGAGGATTTGGCCTTTTAAGGGATATGTGGATTTGTTATAAATTTGCGATCACATTTTAGCCCTTGCTCGTCTAATTTCATGCCTTTTAACAAACGTTCCCCATTGACCATTGCCAACTTACGCCTCATTTATTATTTCGAAAATGAACTTTATTCACAAAGATCATACGCCAAAAATAACTCCTGGTACCAAAAATCAGCATCTTCCTCGGCCACAGTGCTCTCCACTTTCTGACCCACATCCTCAGTGTGTTCTCTACTTTCTGACCCACAACCTCACTGCGTTCTCTACTTTCTGACCCACACACAGACCACAATTAGTGAAGATTGCTGACAAATCCTCCACAATACGTTTCAACACTGGTGTCCTGCAAGGATGCATTCTCAGTCCCCTGCTATACTCCCTTTACACTCATGACTGTATGGCCAAATTCAGTTCAAACTCTACCTACACATTTGCAGATGACACCACTGTTTTTTTGTTAATCAAAAATATTTATTCAAATATTAAAATAATATTTACACTACAATAAAACAAAACAGAACCAACCGCCATAATACAAGACAAACAGTAAACTATTATACAACTATTATCCTACACTCCTTGTCAAGGATACATTCAACCCCCAGCGGTCCCGGAGATCCCCCAGGGTGCCCGTGGACAGCGCGTAGTCCCTCTCCAACACAACCCGGGCGCGGACGTAACCCCGGAAAAGGGGTAGGCAGCCGGCTCGTGCCTGGCGCCATGACTCGCGGATGGCCAGCTTGGCCAGGCCCAGGAGCAACCCAACCAGGACATCCTCGGCCCTACCCTCTCCCCTACGCACAGGGTGTCCATAGATGAGGGTGGTGGGTGATAAGTGCAGCCAGAAAGCAAGGAGAAGCCCCTTTAGATATTGGAACAGGGGCTGCAACCTCACACACTCCATGTACACGTGGAACACAGACTCACACACTCCATGTACACGTGGTACACAGACTCTTCCAGCCCGCAACAGTGGCAGGCGGCGATGACACCACCGTGGTGGGCTGAGTCGTGACAATGACAAGATAGAGCGGAGGAAGGAGATAGAGAGAACTTAGTGACGTGGTGTCAGGGCAGTCACCTCTCCCTCAATGTCAGCAAGATAAAGGAGCCAGTTATCGATTTCAGGAAGCATGGCGTCAAGAGTCACGAGTGTTTTATTGTCATTTGTCCCAGATAGAACGATGCCATTCTTCCCTGCAGCAGCACAGGGAACATAGTAAACATAGTATTCTGTAATCAATATACTAAGCAAGAAAAAAAAGTTCAGTTTGTGTGTATATATATAAATATATAAATATACAGTCACCCATTCCTTCTGTCCAGACATGCTGTCTGTCCCGTTGAGTTACTCCAGCATTTTGTGTCTATCTTCTATACACACACAAATTTGTGTGTGTATAGAAGATGGACACAAAATGCTGGAGTAACTCAGCGGGACAGGAATGGGTGACATTTCTTATATATATATATATATATATATATATATATATATGTATATATATACACACACATACATAAAAACAAACAAACAAAAATTGTGCAAAAAGCCAAAACCCCAGGCCTATGTAGTAGTTCAGAGCTGATGTGAGGTTGTAGTGTTTAATAGCCTGATGGCTGCAGGGAAGAAGCTGTTCCTGAACCTGGACGTTACAGTTTTCAGGCTCCTGTACCTCCTTCCCGATGGCAGGGGTGAGACGAGTGTGTGGCCAGGGTGGTGTGGGTCCCTGATGATGCTGGCTGCCTTTGTGAGGCAGCGACTCCTGCAAATCCTTTCAACAGTGGGGAGGTCGGAAGCCGTGGTGGTCTGGGCAGTGTTCGCCACTCTTTGCAGTTTTCTTCGCTCCTGGGCGTTCAAGTTGGCGAAACGGGCGAAATGCGAAATGCCACCAGAATCAACGGGTGCCGAAGTGGAAATGGTTGAGAGCTTCACGTTCCTTGGCGTTAGTGCCAATGTTCTGTTCTAACCACGTTTTATATGACGGCCAAACTTATATGAGGAAAATCTTTTTCACACAGAGAGTTGTGAATCTGTGGCATTCTCTGCCACAGAAGGCAGTGGAGGCCAATTCTCTTGATCCTTTCAAAGATACCGGAGTCAAGGGATATGGGGAGAAGGCAGGAACGGGGTACTGATTGTGGTTGATCAGCATTGATCACAGTGAATGGCGAAGCTGGTGCAAAGGGCCGAATGGCCTCCTCCTGCATCTATTGTCTATTGTCTATTGTCTATTGTCTACTGTCTACTGTCTACTGTCTACTGTCTACTGTCTACTGCCTACTGTCTATTGTCTATTGTCTATAGTCTATTGTCTACTGTCTACAGTCTACTGTCTACTGTCTACTGTCTATTGCCTATTGTCTATTGTCAAAAAGGCACACCAACAGCTCTATTTCCTAAGGAGACTGAGGAAATTCAGCACGTCCTCAGGGACTCTTACAAACTCCTACAGACGCATCATAGACAGCAGACTGTTGGATTGGTTTGGGAACAGCTCTGCCCAAGACCATGAGAAATTGTAGAGAGCTGTAGATGTAGCCAAGTCCATCATTACGAACCAGACTTCCCAGCGTTGACTCCATCTACACTTCATGCTGCCTCGGAACAGCAGCCAACATAACCGAAGACTGTCCACCCCAGTCATTCCTCCTTGTCCCTGCTCCCAGCTGGCAGAATGTACAGAAGCTTATAAGAGTGCACCGCCAAACTCGGGAACAGCTTCTCCCACTCCGTTAACAGGCTTCTAAAAGTTCTTCCATAAACCAGGGTACTGTCCGATTCTCTGTGGACATTGGACCTTGTCTATGGAACTACGGCGGCACGGTGGCGCAGCGGTAGAGTTGCTGCCTTACAGCGAATGCAGCGCCGGAGAGTCAGGTTCGATCCTGACTACGGGCGCCGTCTGTACGGAGTTTGTACGTTTTCCCCGTGACCTGCGTGGGTTTTCTCCGAGATCTTCGGTTTCCTCCCACACTCCAAAGACATATAGGTATGTAGGTTAATTGACTGGGTAAATGTAAAAATTGTCCCTAGTGTGTGTAGGATAGTGTTAATGTGCGGGGATCGCTGGGGGGTGCGGTCTCGGTGGGCCGAAGGGCCTGTTTCCGCGCTGTATCTCTAAATCTAAAAATAAATAAAAAACTGATGCGTTACAATGTGCTGAGAACTATATTTGCACTCTGCATCTTCCCCTTTGCTCTGTCTATTATACTTGAGTTTGACCTGATGGTGTTTATGTGTGGTTTACCTGATCTGTTTGGGTAACAGGGAAAACAAAGCTCTTCATTGCATCTTCAAGGTTTCAAGGTCAGTTTATTGTCACATTTACCAATTAAGGTACAGTGAAATTCGATCTCCCACACAGCCATACTAACTTGGTGCATGTGGCAATAATAAACCTAACGCATTAACTCTCTTCACCTTCCCAAAGATTCAACCTGACCTGCTGAGTACTTCCAGCATTCTCTGTTTTTATCTTAGATTTCCAGTATCCACTGTTTTTTAAATTTTAATGTAACCACTGCAGTTTGTGAGCCTATCTAGAAGTCCCACCACTCCCTTGTTGTCCCTAGATAGACACAAAATGCCGGAGTAACTCAGCGGGACAGGCAGCATCTCTGGAGAGAAGGAATGGTTGACGTTTCAGGTCGAGACCCTTCTTCAGACCCGCCTTGTTGTCCCTTACTGTTTCACAGCGTCAACCAAATTTATTCTATTTCTTTATTTACCAAACGGGCATCTTTTCACCCTATTTCCTCTTTACCCATTAGTTTGCTGCACCCACCCTTTTAGATTTTTAGATTTAGATTTAGAGATACAGCGCAGAAACAGGCCCTTCGGCCCACCGGGTCCGCGCCGCCCAGCGATCCCCGCACACTAACTATCCTACACCCACTTGGGACAATTTTGTTTTATTTTTTTTACATTTGCCCAGCCACTTAACCTACATACCTGCATGTCTTTGGAGTGTGGGAAGAAACCGAAGATCTCGGAGAAAACCCACACAGGTCACATGAAGAACGTACAAACTCCGTACAGACGGCGCCCGTAGTCAGGATCGAACCTGAGTCTCCGGCGCTGCATTCGCTGTAAGGCAGCAACTCTACCGCTGCGCCATCGTGCCACCGTTTCTCCTATCAGAACAATGTTGCGTTTTGTTAGGGCAAACTAGGGCAGAGACTTACATAGTAGATGGTTGGGCCCTGGGGACTGTTGTAGAACAGAGCATGGGAGAAATCGGAGTGAGGTGGGGGGGGGGGGAGAACAAAGGAGGACCCAGCATGGGGGGGCAACTGTGGGCATGGGGGGAGGAGGGGGGGGAGGACAAAGGCGGACCTGGCATGGGATACTTTGTAACTTTGTCAGCGCCCTTCATGTGGCGACTCTTTGTATACCTTTGTGTACATCACTGTGACTTGCCACATGTCACAATAAAGTATCATTCATTCATTCATTCATTCATTCATTCAGAGAGACCTAGAGCCGCAGGTATGTGGCTCCATGAAAATGCCACCTGAGGTGGACAGGGTGGTGAAGAAGGCGTTTGGCACATTTACCTTTGTCGATCAGGACACTGACTGTAGGGGAGTTGGGTCAACATCTACAAAACATTGTTCAAAACATCGGTAGGATCAAACTTGGAATACTGTTTACAGTTCTGCCCTACCGTAGGAAGGATGTCATTAAACTAGAAATGGTGCATAAAGGATTTTCAAGGATGTTACCAGGACTGGATGGTTTGAGTTTTAAGGAGTGGCTGGATAGGTTGGGTGGACAGTTTGGGTCTTTTTAGCTGGAGCATAAGAAGCTGAAGGGTGACCTTATGTAGGTAGAGGTGTATAAAATCATCAGGGGCATAGATAAGGTGAATAGTCACAGTATTTTCAGCAGAGTACAGTTGTCTTTAATACTGGAGGGAATGGGTTTAAGATGAGAGGGGAAAGATTTATCAGGGTCCAAAGAGGCACATTTTTCACACAACAATTGGCATGTATATGAAATTAGTTTGCAGAGGAAATGATGGAGGTGGATACAATTTTGACATTTAAAAAATACTTCGACAGATTTAGAGCTAAGAAAGGTTTAGAGGATAATACCAGGCGCAGGCAGGTGGGACTAGGTCTGTTTGGCAAGGTGGGCTGCGTGGATGGTTTAGTCTGAAATGTTTGTGTCCATGCTGCCTCCATAACTCAATAACTCCAAAAAAGGACCTTGAATGTCTGTTCTTCAGCACGGAAACAGGCCCTTCGGCCCACCGAGTCCGCACCGACCAGCGATCCCTGCCCACTAACTTTATCCCATACACACTGGGGACTGTTTACGCATACACCAAGCCAATTAACCTACAAACCTGTACGTCTTTGGAGTGTGGGAGGAAACTGAAGATCTCAGAGAAAATCCACGCGGTCACGGGAGAACGTACAAACTCAGTGCAGACAGCGCCCGTAGTCGGGCTCGAACCCAAATCTCTGGCGCTGTAAGCGCTGTAAAGCAGCAAATCTACCGCTGCACCACCGTGCCCAATATTGCCTAATATCAAACATCGTTACCCGTTTTAATATTCTGTTCTCTGGTATAGTCCTTTTACTCTAACTTGCATCCTTTTGACTCACTCACTCTTCTACCAAATACTCAGTTTAAAAGATATTCAGTTTTTCACACCCAACCTCTCCAGCCTCTCCCTAAAACTCAAGCCGTCCAGTCCTGGTAACATCCTCAAAAATCCTTTATGCACCATTTCTGGATTAATGACATCCTTCCATTCAAGAGAGAGCTGGATGGAGCTCTTAAGGATAGCGGAGTCAGGGGGTATGGGGAGAAGGCAGGAACAGGGTACTGATTGAGAATGATCAGCCATGATCACATTGAATGGTGGTGCTGGCTCGAAGGGCCGATTGGCCTACTCCTATTGTCTATTGTCTATTGTCTATTGTCCTATGGTGGGGCAGAGCTCTAAGCCGTACTCAGAATCTGTTCCTCCCAACGTTGTGTACAGGTGTAATATAACATCCCGACTCCCCTGTATTCAATGTCCTGATAAACAAGGGCAAAAGTGCCAAATGCCTTCTTCACTGCCCCTGTCCACCTAAGATTCTATTTTCATGGAACCATGAGATCTCTCTCTGTTTAAAATATTTTCTACCGATGACTTGATTCTCTCTAACATTGGTCCCAGATCAATTCTCTTTCCCCAAGTGAATTTGGAAAGGTGGTGGTGCCAACACCACAACGCACCGAGTGCTATGGTAGATATTAATGAGGATTACGTGCTCAAGCCTCTGGAGAAAGGCTGCAACTGAGTTCCTCACTGCGCCACTTAATAAATACTGATCTGGAGGACATTAAAATGATATAAAGTGAAAATTAGTCACGCCAGACAAAAGGATATATCAGTATATTCACAAAATGCTGGAGGAACTCAGCAGGTCAGGCAGCATCTCGGGAGAGAAGGAATGGGTGACGTTTCGGGTCGAGACCCTTCTTCAGACTGATGTCGGGGGTGGGACAAAGGAAGGATATAGGTGGAGACAGGAAGATAGAGGGAGATCTGGGAAGGAGGAGGGGAAGGGAGGGACAGAGGAGCTATCTGAAGTTGGAGAAGTCGACGTTCATACCACCGGGCTGCAAACTGCCCAGGCGAAATATGAGGTGCTACTCCTCCAATTTCCGGCGGGCCTCACTATGGCACTGGAGGAGGCCCATGACAGAGAGGTCAGACTGGGAATGGGAGGGGGAGTTAAAGTGCTGGGCCACCGGGAGATCAGTTGCGTTAATGCGGACCGAGCGCAGGTGTTCAGCGAAGCGATCGCCGAGCCTGCGCTTGGTTTCGCCGATATAAATAAGTTGACATCTAGAGCAGCGGATGCAATAGATGAGGTTGGAGGAGGTGCAGGTGAACCTCTGTCTCACCTGGAAAGACTGTTTGGGTCCTTGGATGGAGTTGAGGGGGGAGGTAAAGGGACAGGTGTTGCATCTCGTGCGGTTGCAAGGGAAAGTGCCCGGGGATGGGGTGGTTTGGGTAGGAAGGGACGAGTGGACCAGGGAGTTATGGAGGGAACGGTCTCTGCGGAACGCAAAGAGGGGAGGGGATGAAAAGATATGGCCAGTGGTAGGGTCCCGTTGTAGGTGACGGAAATGTTGGTGGATGATATGTTGGATATATCAGTATGCTTTACATGATAACATTCATAGACAACTAAGCTCAAAACTGATGAAATTCCTCTGTAATGAAGTTCTTCAGAAGTCAGCAGTCTCCCTGAGAACACAATAGAATTTCAAATATTCAGGCTAATGTTCAAGACGACAGTGGGTTACATGAGGATAGTTTGTCAAAAGGTCGCGTGTGAGCAAATAGCAATGGAGTTGGATTTGAGAATTGCAGCTGTCAGACTCGAGGCCTGTAACTTTTCTTCACGTCTGTGGCACTTTACCACACATCTACATGTCAATGTATTCTGGTCACACCAACCGAACGTGCTGGTTGTGAAACTAATGCTTTGAGGAGTCAACAGCTGATCCAATTTAAAGCCAACTTCAGAGAATGTCGACTGGTGATGTCACAGCCCCAGGGACTTAGAGAGTGGCTCCCCTTCCGAGCGGCCTCCCTGCTTCTCTTGTTATTCATCTCAGTAGAGATGACTGACTCCCACACACACACACTGAAGCCATGACCTTGACCTTGTCTTCCTTTCACATTGAACGCCAAGAGGTGGGGTTGTTTACCAATCGGGCAACTGGCAGATCTGCTCAGAGAAGTCATTTTCACCTCATCTCTGCAGACCATCAAACTGATTATAAACGCAAAATGCTGGAGTAACTCAGCGGGTCAGGCAGCATCTCTGGAGAGAAGGGATGGGTGACGTTTCGGGTCGAGATCCTTCTTCAGACCTGAAGGAAACTGATTATCATCCCTTTATGACAGTGAACTGCTGCTAAAGATAGCCCGACAACTGTTTTTTTTGCGACAGTCAGCACCAGACTAGACCACCATCGTGAACAGAGAACCGAGAGACCCGGGTTCGATCCCGACCACAGGTGCTGTCTTTAAGAAGTCTGTATGTTCTTCCCGTGACCACATGGGTTTTCTCTGAAATCTTCGGTTTCCTCCCACAAAGACGTCCAGGTTTGTAGGTTAATTGGCTTGGTATAAATGTAAATTGTGTGTAGGATAGTATTAATATGTGGGGATCGCTGGTCAGCGCGGACTTGGTGGGCTGAAGGGCCTGGTTCCGCGCGGTATCTCTAAACTAAAGTCAACCAAACTGGTTGTGTGATCCATTTCTGAATCTCTCTATCTTCCATTGAAAAGACATCTTATATTTTGTTAACATTAATTTCCGAGCCATAGAGTTATAGAGAAGTGTCAGTCTGAAGAAGGGTCTCAACCCAAAGTGACTCCAATTCCTTCTCTCCAGAGATGCTGCCTGTCCCGCTGAGTTACTCCAGCATTTTGAGCCATAGGGAGACACAACATGGAAACAGGCCCTTCAGACCACTGATTTACACTGCATTTATCCCATTATCCATTCCCCCCACATTCTCAACTCCCCCTGATCCTCTCACTCACTACACACTGAGAGCGATTTACAACAGCCAATTAACCAACCAACTCACATGTTTTTGGGATGTGGAGGAACATTGGCGGACCCAGAGGAAGCCACGCGGTCACAGAGAGAACATGCAAACTCCACACAGACTGTGCCAGAGGCCAGAATCAAACCCGGGTCCCTGGCGCTGTAAGGCGATACGTCTACTGGTTGTGCCTCTGCGCTGCCTGTTACTGCAATTATTGATGAATGTGTTCATGGCGTGTTTAATGCTTCATGCAATTTGCAGGCGTTGGGATGAAGTTATACCATCATACACTGGCATTTAGAAGGATGAGAGGGGATCTTATTGAAACGTATAAGATTATTAAGGGGTTGGACACGTTAGAGGCAGGAAACATGTTCCCAATGTTGGGGGCGTCCAGAACCAGGGGCCACAGTTTAAGAATAAGGGGTAGGTCATTTAGAACTGAGATGAGGAAAAACTTTTTCAGTCAGAGAGTTGTGAATCTGTGGAATTCTCTGCCTCAGATCTCTGAATCTCTGAATTCTCTGAATACATTCAAGAGAGAGCTAGATAGAGCTCTTAAGGATAGCGGAGTCAGGGGGTATGGGGAGAAAGCAGGAACGGGGTACTGATTGAGAATGATCAGCCATGATCACATTGAATGGCGGTGCTGGCTCGAAGGGCCAAATGGCCTCCTCCTGCACCTATTGTCTATTGTCTATTGTTTATTGTCAGGGCACGTTTACACCATGCCGACATTCCATGCGTTGAGCACCACTGTACAAAAGGAGCTGTGGGTTTGCCCTGCGTTGTCACACCCCTTGGCCAACCCTCTGCTTGACCCTGAGGTGCCGCGTGGCGGAGGTCACCCTGAGGTGCCGCGGCCGCTGGGCTTGTCGGCCGGCCGGACTGGAACCCTGCCCGGAGACTCATCGGTCATCGGCACCCGCGTGGCCAGGATTGAGCTGGAGACGTCGGGCGCTGGTCGGAGGGTGAACCAGAGTCATGCTTCCACCACCTCCACGGTCGGATGCAGGAGGCATCCTCCGCGATACACAGATGGCCAGGAGAGGAGAGGAGTTTGCAGGAACTGCTCCAGTACGTCGTACAATAATTTCACTGTGCCGTTGCATATGCGAGGAATAATGCACCATTGGACGATTGAACCATTGTACCCTGCACAATAGTTCACATGTACCCTGTTCTCAATAGTATCATCTGAACACCAAACCCTTCATCAGCCTCTGGAGATCTTCAGGTCACCAGCTTCTCCCTGATACAACACAGAAAGCAAACTATCCATGAGAGCATTTGGTCACTCAGCAGGTCAGGCAGCATCTCTGGAGAGAAGGAATGGCTGATGTTTCGGGTCGAGACCTTACTTCACCCTGAGAGTCTCAACCCTAAGGGGCTCGACCCAATACGTCACCCATTCCTTCCACCCAGAGTTGCCCTCTGATCCGCTGAGTTACTCCAGCGTTTTATCTTCGGTGTAAACCAGCATCTGCAGTTCCTTTGTTCCTACACATGGAACATAGAACAGTATAGCACGGGAGCTGTCCATTCAGCCCACAAAGTCTGTGCTGGACAAAAGGTTTACCCCCCAGGACATGTCAGATCTCAGAAACCTCATGTAGACCAGGATCAGAAGTGCATATTGAACAAGAGGATGGAGACTGAGCAATCTTTAAAACACTGTCTACAGCCTCTTCTTCATTGGCACCTCTGATCCTGGTCTACGGGTCATTTTTTGCTGAGCTGTTTCAAATGTAAGTTTGATGCTGGAGGGTAAACCATTCTTGGCAGCTTTGAGAATATTGCCAGCTTCATACAAGAACCTTTTCTTCCCCTTACTTTGCATTTGCAGAACAAAGGCCTTTGAAGCCCTTAAAACTAAAAGAGCATATGTAAGGTGCATGCAGTACTGCATACGGATAATCCGAATACCTCCACAATCCTGCGGGACTTGCAACTCTGAGATAACCAGCAGCTTAGCTCTCTGTCCGACACAACTGCTGTGCTGTGTGGGACGGAACTGCAGATGCTGGTTTAAACCGAAGGAAGACGCAAAAAGCTGGAGTATCTCAGCGGGTCAGACAGCATCTCTGGAGAAAAGGAATAGGTGACGTTTCGGGTCGAGACCCTCTTTCAGACTGACGTTTCAGGTCAAGACCATTTCTTCAGACTCACCTCAGACTGTGCTGTGTTGCATTCAGACTTCAGACTTTGCCCACCACTGAGTTGCTGAACAGGCCTCGGGAACAGGGCTTCATTAGTTTGTTAAACTGACTACTTTAGCTAAAGCCATGCCTCAGAGAAATCCAGGAACATTAACCCACAAATGAGGGTGAACAAAGACACAAATGTTACTTGACTTGTAATTAATGCAATGTGATTCGATTCGAGAAGATATTATTCAAATGCACAGAAATTATATCAGACACATTGGATTGGTTCTGGAAGAGATCATTCCAATGCACATTACAGAGGCACTGGAGAAGGTGCATAAACAGTTCACAATGTTAAACATTTTTGTTTTAGTCACAGAGCACGGAAACATGACCTTCAGCCCAACTCATTCATGCCAACAAAGATGCCCCATCTAAGCCAGTTCCAATTTGCCTGCATTTCATGTTCATAAGTGATAGGAGCAGAATTAGGCCATTTGGCCCATCAATACTACTCAGCCATTCAATCATGGCTGATCTATCTCTCCCTCCTAACCCCATTCTCCTGCCTTCTCCCCATAACCCCTGACACCCGCACTAACCAAAAATCCATCTATCTCGGCCTTAAAAATATCCATTGACTTGGCCACCACAGCCATCCATGGCAATGAATTCCACAGATTCACTACCCTCTGACTAAAGAAATTCCTCCTCAACTTCCTAAAGAAATGTCCTTTAATTCTGAGGCTATGACCTCTGGTCCTAGAGTCTCCCACTGGTGGAAACATCCTCTCCACATCCACTCTAACAGGCCTTTCTTTATTCTGTAAGTTTCAATGAGGTCCCCCCTCATCCCCCCAATTCCAGTGAGTACAGGCCCAGTGCTGTCAAACGCTCCTCATATGTTCACCCATTCATTCCTGGGATCATCTTCGTCAACCTCCTCTGGACCCTCTCCAGCGCCAGCACATCCTTCCACAGATATGGGGCCCAAAACTGCTCACAATACTCCAAATTTAACCCCTATCACTGTAAACTTTTCCTATCCGTATACCGTGTCTTTTAAATAGTGTTACAGAACCTGCTGTGCTTGGCATGTTATCCATGTAGATCATTCCGTATGTAAGTGCAATCACACCATAAATGAGTACGTCTCTTGGGAAGCCATGGAGAAGCTGGGCGGTGTGGACTGCCTGGGCCGGTGGGGCCTCGGCGGTGGTGGTGAACCCTCAGCGGTCGTGGTGAACCCTCAGCGGCAGTGGTGGGGCCTTGGCAGTAGCAGTGGGGCCTCGGTGGTGGTGGGGCCTCGGCGGTGGTGGTGGGGCCTCAGTGGCGGTGGTGGAGCCTCGGCAACGGTGGTGGGGCCTCGGCAATGGTGGTGGGGCCACGGCAACCGTGGTGGGGCCTCGGCGGCGGTGGTGGGGCCTCAGCGGTGGTGGGGCCTCAGCGGCGGTGGTGAGGCCTCGGCGGTGGTGGTGGGGCCTTGGCAGCAGTGGTGGGGCCTCGGCGGTGGTGGGGCCTCGGCGGCGGTGGTGGAGCCTCGGCGGCGGTGGTGGGGCCTCGGCGGTGGTGGTGGGGCCTCGGCAACGGTGGTGGGGCCTCGGCAATGGTGGTGGTGCCACGGCAACCGTGGTGGGGCCTCGGCGGCGGTGGTGGGGCCTCAGCGGTGGTGGGGCCTCAGCGGCGGTGGTGGGGCCTCGGCGGTGGTGGTGGGGCCTTGGCAGCAGTGGTGGGGCCTCGGCGGTGGTGGGGCCTCGGCGGCGGTGGTGGAGCCTCGGCGGCGGTGGTGGGGCCTCGGCGGCGGTGGTGGGGCCTCGGCGGTGGTGGTGGGGCCACAGCGGCGGTGGTGGAGCCCAGGCGTTGATGGTGGGGCCTCGGCGGCAGCGGTGGAGCCTCGGCAGCGGTGGTGGGGCCTCGTGGCCGACGGAGTCTCACAGCGGCGGCGGTGAAGCCTCGCAGGTCGGCGGAGATTCACGGGTCGACCCGCTGAGGACGCGGGGAACCACCTTGAGGGGAAGAGGAGGAAGAACAATGGAGGACCCGGCGTGGGGGGAGGGGGAGTGGGGGGGGGGGAGAATAAAGTAGGGCCCGGAGAGGGGGACTTTGTAACTCTGTCAGTGCCGTATAGAATATAGAAAATAGGTGCAGGAGGAGGCCACTTGGCCCTTCGAGTCATGTGCTGACTAATTGCATACCTTAGATATGCAAGCAAAGAATTTCATTGTGCCTGGTCACAGGTGACAATAAAGTAATCCATTCCAAGGTGCACATTAAAAAGTGCAAGTGCCCCAATGGGGTAAACAGAAAGACGAGGAATTCATCCCAAGCACATGGGAGGTCTGTTCAGATAACACGAGGGAAGAACCTATTCTTCAGCCGGGTGTACATGTTTTCAAGATTTGTACCTTTGGGATAGAAAAGCAGAGAAGGGAGAAGAGGGAATGACCAGGATCAGAGCGGCTTTTTATTATGTTACGGCCTATCCCAAAGCAGAGTGAGGTGGAATTGGAGTTGATGTGGGGAGGCTGGTTTGTGTGATGAACTCAATGGATTCAGGCAAGAAGCCCCTATTTAAAAGATGGGGGTGACCGACAAGAAGACTTCAATATTGTAAGGTAGATGGAAAGGAAATACTGCTGCAGTATTTGTAAGAAATGTCAGCATGAGAGACCACAACCAAACACAGAGCTAAGATGGTATTTTGTGCAGGAAGGAACTGCAGATGCTGGTTTACACTGAAGGTAGACACAAAACGTGTGAGTTTTTATTCACAAAATGCTAGAGTAACTCAGCAGGTCAGGCAGCATCTTAAGAGAGAAGGAATGGGTGACGTTTCGGGTCGAGACCCTTCTTCAGACTGATGTCAGTGGGCCCCCCTGACATCAGTCTGAAGAAGGGTTTCGACCCGAAACGTCACCCATTCCTTCTCTCCTGAGATGCTGCCTGACCTGCTGAGTTACTCCAGCATTTTGTGAATAAATACCTTCGATTTGTACCAGCATCTGCAGTTATTTTCTTACACGTCACGTCTGGCAGATCATTTCTGTGCTCTGTATTCTGTGAAAAAATTACTAAACAAAATTAAGAAGAAACTTTAAAAATAAATGTAATTAAAAACCCAATTAA
This sequence comes from Rhinoraja longicauda, assembly GCF_053455715.1. NCBI lineage: Eukaryota > Metazoa > Chordata > Chondrichthyes > Rajiformes > Arhynchobatidae > Rhinoraja > Rhinoraja longicauda. Next base: position 3,968,247 of record NC_135974.1, read on the forward strand.
ATACAAACAAGTAACATGAACTACTAAAAATAAATGAATCAAACACTTAAATTAAAACAGCATATACTGTACGATTCCAATGGAAATACGAAGCTGGTCAGGCAGCATCTGCAGAGGGAGAAATAGTCAATAGTCAATAGTCAATAGTCAATTTATTTGTCACATACACATAAATGTGCAGTGAAATGAAATATTACCCGCAGTTCAACAATAAGACCAATAAGAATAATCAATAAAAATGCAATAACACGTACAATCATAAACCAACACCAAACAAAAGAAACATCCATCACAATGAGTCTCCTCCAGTCACCTCCTCACGGTGATGGAAGGCCAGAATGTCTTTCTCTTCCCCTGCCATCTCCTCCCGCGGTCAGGCTGTTGAAGTTGCCACATCGGGGCGGTCGGGGCTCCCGACATTGAAGCCCCCGCCGGGCGGAGAAAAATCCGCCAATGTTTCAGGTTGTAGACCATTCATCATTTGCCTGTTTCCACTGAACCTTGATATTGCTGGCTTTACTTTGCATTAAGTGGGTATCTTGCACTCAACATTATTCCCTTATTTCCAGTGTGCACCAGCCTCTATGCGCAGTAAATGGCTCGATTGTAATCATGTACAGTCTTTCTGCTGACTGGATAGCACGCAACGAAAGCTTTTCACTGAGCCTCGGTACACGTGACAATAAACTAAACTGAACTAAGTATGAATGGGATTGAAGTCGTATGGCAGTGCCCCCTGATGTAAAGTGGAGGGACTGGACTGTGGTACCTCGGGACCGTCCCTTCAGTACATCCCTGTCCAGCTGCCCGCCTCGGTGGCGAGTAGACTCCTTTTACCCGGGCCGGACTTCCGCCATTCACCACGCGTACACACACACTGGTCCAAAGGCCACTTGGCCCCAATGTTCCCTTTCAAAACCAATTGTCAGTCCGCATTTAGTTTAGAGATACAGCGCGGAAACAGGCCCTTCGGCCCACCAGGTCCGCACCGACCAGCGATCCCCACACATTAACACTATCCTACACACACTAGGGGACAATTTACACTTGCACCAAGCCAAGTAACCTGCAACCCCACACGTCTTTGGAGTGTGGGAGGAAACCGAAGATCTCGGAGAAAACCCACGCAGGTCAAGGGGAGAACGTACAAACTCCGTACAGACAGCACCCGTAGTCGGGATCGAACCCAGGTCTCCAGCGCTGCATTCGCTGTAAGGCAGCAACTCTACCGCTGCGCCACCGTGAGCGCATTGTCCTGGGCGTTGTCCCTGCGGATTGGTTCTAAATATTTCCCCTTTAAGTGCCAGGTTTACCAACGCACAGGAAAACCATTGCTTTGCTGGAAATCTGAGGAAAATAAGTGCGCAAAATAACGATTTGGTCAGACAGCATCTGTGGAGAGATTAACAGAGTCAACACTGCGGGTCAAAGCTCTTTCAGCAGAATAAGTACAGTGCCTGGGGAACTGAATCTAACTCTCTGTTATTTTGCTAAGTCCTGGTTTATCTATAAATGATGCTTTTAAGATGGAGCTTGTTCCCAGTGTGTACAATTTATATCTCTCCGCAGAGGAAACCTGAAACTCAGTGCATGCAATTTAAACCTCTCCTCGGGGGAAAGCTTGAATCCCAGCGAGTAGAGTTTAAATCAAATTGCAAATCACGTGAAAATCCAGGCGCACAAAAAGTGCCCTGCAGCCTTTTCCAATTATAACGCTCCAAACCGCAGTGTACTACCAAACAACTGCCACTTGACCGTCTTCAGTGGAGAAAGGGACACATGGAATAAGAGCAAAGAAGGCCATTTGGCCCTCATATAAATGAGTGTTCGGTGATCATCACCTCAGGCCCTGAGGTGCATGATGTTGTAAAACAGGCATTGAGGCTGACCGCTAATTTATGATGCCTCAACTCACAAACGTAACATTTTCAACACAGCCATCCAAAAGATTTCCAGCCAAACTAGAACAAGTTTGGAGAGCCACTCCCTGCTGTCCAAGTAAGATATAACGTTGGAAGTGTTGATCATGGCGACTCTTGAAGCTAGATAAGGGGTCCAATGTAAATGAACAGGTCTTTGTGACACAGATGGGCCACATGGGGGCCGGAGGTCGGACAGGCCCCGAGAACAAAGGGAGACCAGGCGTGGGGGGAGAGCTGCCGAGAGAACAAAGGGGGGCCTGGCATGGGGGGGGGGGGAGAGCCATCGAGAAATAAGGGAACCACAAATGGAATACTTTGTGCTATAATGGAATACTTGGTAACTTTGTCTGTGCCCTTTAAGTGGCGACTATTTGCATACCTTGCGTGTTTGCAAAACAAAGAATCTCACTGCGACTTGTTACTTGTGATAATAAAGTATCATTCATTCGTTCAGGTCCACGGGCAACAGAGGGGGGGGGGGTTTCTTTCTTTCTTTTTTTACACAGCGTGTTCTTTCGAAACAGAAGTGGAGGTTGTTCCTGAGAAAGCAGGAAGTGCGAACCACCAGGTGCCCAGGGACAGGATGTTTCTATGTGCACTTTGTGAATTAGAAGAGAGCAGCAATCTCAGAAAACACACATTTGACGTAAGTTTGACAATAAAAAAATAGGCAAGGAATCATTTGCAAAGCTCAGTTAAATAAATGTGACGTTAAATTCTTTGCCCATAACCCGGTTGTTTCCACCAAACTGATGATAATGATAGCAATGAATCTTAATCTGCAGCATTGGTTTTGCTGAGTGAAATGTCAAATGTCACATTAAATGCCAACCCCTCAGTCTTTATTATGTATTTTTCGACTACAATGTTATTGCATAAAAAGTACAACCTTTATTCAAATAACCGTTTCAATCTCCTTCGTTAAAAAAACTGCAATCTGAGGTTGCCCTTAATGCTTGGAAATGCCCATTTTTAATAAACTCCCAGTAATTTGCATCAAACTTGGTTGTAGCACTTCAGTGAAGCACGGGGGAATAAAATACATGTGGCGCCACTGACCAGGAAAGAACAAGGTCTGGATTAGATATGTTTTCATGGGCATCAGCAGCTCACTGAATCACCATTAATATGAAAAGCCTTTTGGTTTAAAGCACATAATAACCAAAAGTAAAATTTCTGAACTCTAACTAAAAAATAATCAGTTTTTCCATCTTTAGAGTGATAATCCTGATTCTTTACTCTCAGTCTGGTTCCATAATAATTGATTCGAATACACTGGTTGAGTTTCAACAGATTTATTAAACGCAGGGTTTTTACTCCAAAATCTCAGTCAAGACTCCCACCAGAGTCATGACAGATTGATTGCTTTTTATACAGAGTTGAAAGGGGGTGGCACAGTAATTACTCAACAGCCAATTACAGTCTTAATACAAGTCACATGGTTACAGAGAAATGTGTCACAGGTTTACAGAAAACAAACTTAACACTTAATTTTTCAATATATGCCCATATAAGGCTTTGTTCCAATAAGGAGTCATTCCTTATCTCTACAATTTGCGCTATTCTGCAGCTTTCATGGGCTTTGACATCTGAGCCGATAAAGACAACATTCCATTCCAACCAAGCAAACACTATAACAAGGCATCCATTTTCCTTGCTGAAAACAACAGCAGGGCGTCCATATTATAACCCCATAGCATTCCTAATCCTATATACTCTCAAGAGCAATGAGGTCGGGTGGGTGAGGTGGTAGGGTTGGTGAGGAGGTCGGGTGGGTGAAGTGGTCAGGTGGGTGAGGTGGTTGGGTTGGTGAGGAGGTCGGGTGGGTGAGGTGGTCAGGTGGGTGAGGTGGTTGCGTTGGTGAGGAGGTCGGGTGGTTGAGGTGGTCGGGTGGGTCAGGTGGTCAGGCCAGTGCTCAGTGAGGAGGTCGGGTTGGTGAGGAGGTCGGGTTGGTGAGGAGGTCGGGTGGGTGAGGTGGCCGGCCCAGCGGTCAGTGAGGAGGTCGGGTGGGTGAAGAGGTCGGGTGGGTGAGGAGGTCGGGTGGGTGAGGTGGTCAGGTGGGTGAGGTGGTCGGGTGGGTGAGGTGGTCGGGTTGGTGAGGTGGTCAGGCTAGTGCTCAGTGAGGAGGTCGGGTTGGTGAGGTGGTCGGGTGGGTGAGGTGGTCGGGTGGGTGAGGTGGTCGGGTTGGTGAGGTGGTCAGGTGGGTGAGGAGGTCGGGTGGGTGAGGTGGTCGGGTGGGTGAGGAGGTCGGGTGGGTGAGGAGGTCGGGTGGGTGAGGAGGTCGGGCCAGTGCTCAGTGAGGATGCCGGGCTGGCATTCGAGGTCGAGGATGGCGCTGGTGGTCGAAGACGAGGATGAGGGCGGGCGAAAGAGGTCGAGGGAACATGCGCCGGCGGTCCAGGACGGGTCACGTTGGGGCCACGGGTCGGACACGCCACCGAGAACAAAGGAGGACCAGGCGTGGAGGGGACTGCCGAGAACTAAAGGCGACCACAAATGGAATATGTTAAAAATGGTTTGTGTTAAAATGGGATACTTGTAACTTTGTCAGCGCCCTTTAGGTGGCGGCCCTTAGCATACCTTGAGTATCCAAAACAAAGTATATGACTGTGGCTTGTCACATGTGCAAATAAAGTATCATTCACTCATTCCTTCAGAGTTGGTGCAGTCACTGCCGAACTGGTGTTATCCCTGAACCTGCAGTCTAGTCTGTATGCTGCTTACTCTGTGAACTGCATGCTAACAAGGAATTTAAATAACACCATTGTGTGTATGATAATAAACTAATCCGAATCTGATCTAATCACCAAGAAACACTGAAGATCAAAAAATGAACCAGATACTCAATTAGATGAACTCACTGGGGTACCTTCCAGTTGATGTTTTCACCACGCTAATATGCAGTTTATTAACAAAAACCAATTTGAATCTGGTTCTTCTGCTACCTACTGCATCTGCTAATAGTGGCACGATGTAATTGTAAGGGTTTCAGAAAAATGATACACTCTGAATAAATATATAATTTAATAAGCCATTAATATTCATGCAATTAAGTGCGTGCAACTGTAGGAGCGTTTCTTGAAACAGACAATTAGTGCAATGTCACAGCACATAACACATTTATTTTGCTTAATTATAATATTATACTGATTTTTAATTGTCAGACACCAAACAGTAACAAATCGCTCAGACAGAGAAGCATGAAATTAAATGCATGAAACAAATGAGTCAGGCAAATGTATTTAATGTAACTGTTTACTATTCTGTTTAGTGATAATGGAATTTATTCTCTTTCAGGTTTAGCACTGTCTGGAACTCCCAAATGGATTACAAATATCATTATGTGATGGCAAATGGAAAGTACAGCAGTTACGCTCCATGCAGTTTGACATTTCTTTAATGAGAGCAGAAAACCAAAGTGATTTGTAGGTACAGATGTTTACATTTTTTTTCATCAGTTCATCAACACTTAATTAGAATCAGAGTAAATAAGCCCCTTAGAACCCAGGCTTCTTCACGTTGGTGTTCAGAGATACGGCCATCGTAATGTGTAGGAATTGAGCTAATGCAGTAGTTGCAGCTTCCTCCCTCTGACCAAGGTGTGAGGGTTGGTCCGTTATTTGATCGCTGTAGACGGCTTCGTGGTGCGTGGGTTAATGGGGGGGGGGGGGGGGGAAACCTCAAAGGAAAGTTGATGGCATATTCGCCAGTTGGCGTCTAAACACAAGCCATTCGACGTCACCTGGCCTAAAGCTGACCTGTGAACCGACAAGAGGCACACAAAATGCTGGAGTAACTCAGCGGGACTGGCAGCATCGCTGGAGGGAAGGAAGGGGGTAACGTTTCAGGTTGAGACCCTTCTTCAGACTGAGATTCAGACTGCAAACTGACAGTTCATCTGCCAGGTGAGTGGAAGAGCAATACGCTGCTCAAGTACAAAGAACTAAGGAGAGGGAGAATAATAATAATAATAATAATACATTACATTTATATAGCGCTTTTCATATACTCAAAGACGCTTTACAGGGATTTAGAGAACATAGGGAAATGAATAAATAGATAAATAAGTAAATAAGTAAACGAACAGAGAAAGGAGACAGAAGGTGAGGTGACCTTCAGTGGTTGAAGGCAGTACTGAACAGGTGAGACTTCAGTGATGTTTTGAATGTGGTGAGTGTGGAGGAGTCTCTAACGGTTTGGGGTAAAACTGAGGGCTAGCATGGACCAAATGGGCCGAATGTAGCTCTGCATTGCTCTAAGTACTTGCTGAATCCATAGCACAGTGGTGTAAGCAGGCAATGTAATGGATGTAGGGTGGCCTTTCTGGTGTGCAGTCTCTGCACTTGACCCATTCTTCAGATGTGAAAGAGCTGAATCCTTGCGAAACTTTACCTCCTGAACTATTGCATTCCATGTTCCTGTGGTAATGTCTGTTTCGTAGTTCTAGCAATTTGGCGCAGTGATGCAGAACATTAGGTGACCAGGTGACTTGCTGGCTAGTTTAGTTTAGTTCAGAGATACAGCGTGGAAACAGGCCCTTTGGCCCATCAAGTCTGCACCGACCAGCGATTACCCCGTACACTAGCACTATCCAACAGGGGCAATTTACAATTTTACCAAGGTTGCAATTTACAATTTTACCAAGCTAATTAGACTACAAACCTGCGCGTCTATGGAGTGTGGGAGGAAACCGGAGCACCCGGAGAAAACCCACACAGTCATATATTTATATATATTCCTTTATTTGGTTGAACGTGGGTCGTGGGTTGAACGTACAAACTCCATACAGACAGCACCCGTGGTCAGGATGGAACCCAGGTCTCTGGCGCTGTAGGGCAGCAAACTCTACCGTGCCACCCCATGTGAGTCCATGGATCAATAGACAATAGACAATAGACAATAGGTGCAGGAGTAGGCCATTCAGCCCTTCGAGCCAGCACCGCCATTCAATGCGATCATGGCTGATCACTCTCAATCAGTACCCCGTTCCTGCCTTCTCCCCATACCCCCTCACTCCGCTATCCTTAAGAGCTCTATCCAGCTCTCTCTTGAAAGCATCCAACGAACTGGCCTCCACTGCCTTCTGAGGCAGAGAATTCCACACCTTCACCACTCTCTGACTGAAAAAGTTCTTCCTCATCTCCGTTCTAAATGGCCTACCCCTTATTCTTAAACTGTGGGCCCTTGTTCTGGACTCCCCCAACATTGGGAACATGTTTCCTGCCTCTAATGTGTCCAATCCCCTAATTATCTTATATGTTTCAATAAGATCCCCCCTCATCCTTCTAAATTCCAGTGTATACAAGCCCAATCGCTCCAGCCTTTCAACATACGACAGTCCCGCCATTCCGGGAATTAACCTACTTTTGATCAGTCTACTTTTGAACAACACAAACTTCAGGAACAGCACCTCATATTCCATTTGGGTAGATGGCAACCCAACATGAGCATTGTATGAGCATGAGGAAGTAATTTCCCCTCTCCCACCCCTCTCTTACCCATGCCAACATGAACTCGAGTCATGGTGGTATTAGACTAGAAGGAATTAGACAGAGACTGTGCCATTCAACGATGTCAGGAGATGGCAGCATATGCCAGAGTGAGCGAGGCCCAATGCAAATTGGAGGAACTTCACCTCATATTTCCCTTGGGCAGCTTATTGGATATTGACTTCTATAACTTCAAGTAACCCTTGCTTTCTCTCTCTCTCCATCCCTCCCCCATCCTAGTTCTCCGACCCGTCTGATTGTCCTCCTGATTAAATTTGATCTTTGTATGCTCCGTTGTCACCTTCCCCCAGCTAACACTGACCTATTCTACATTTCCCTTTGAGCTTCGTCCCCTTTGATGTCCCATTTAAGCACCTTACCCTTCCATATCTCTGTGTCTCCCTCTCCTCTGACTCTCAGTCTGAAGAAGAAGGGTCTCGACCTGAAACCTCACCCGTTCCTTCCATCCGGAGATGCCGCCTGTCCCGCTGAGTTACTCCAGCATTTTGTGTCTATCTTCGGTAGTAAACCAGCATCTGCAGTTCCTTCCTACACATACAGGTACGTTATGTGGAGAGGAGGTGAGAGTGGGGCTGGCTGGGGGAGTATTGTGACAGCTTAAAATGGGCATCAGAATGTCACAAGTCTCAACAGGCCCGGCCTTTTAGGCTTTCTTGAGTCAAACTGATAATATCAGAAATATAGATTTAGATTTACATTTAGAGATACAGCGCGGAAACAGGCCCTTCGGCCCACCGAGTCCGCGCCGCCCAGCGATCCCCGCACATTAACACTATCCTACACACACTAGGGACAATTTTTACATTTACCTAGCCAATTAACCTACATACCTGTACGTCTTTGGAGTGTGGGAGGAAACCGAAGATCTCGGAGAAAACCCACGCAGGTCACGGGGAGAACGCACATAGTCCGTACAGACGGCGCCCGTAGTCAGGATCGAACCTGATCAAACCGGCACTGCATTCGCTGTAAGGCAGCAACTCTACCGCTGCGCCACCGTGCACCATTAAATTTCCCCTTTCTTTAACCTCGGTATCCAGTTTAATTTACCCAATTATTTACTGCATGCGTTGTAAATTCTTTGGCCTTAACCAAATAGCGGAGGAATATAATTTATAATCCACTCACTTTATTGACAACAGCTCACCTGTGATTTGATCTATTCACACACCCACGGGTCAAGTGAGAAATCACAGTTTGCAGGCTTATTGATCAGTCACGAGGAAATGTCTTCCTCAGGTATAATTCCACAAGATTTATTTGCCTGCTAATAATGGGAACCTGCTGAAATGTTTTATCCTTTCACCTGTCCAATGCATTAAAAAATTCCAGGACGTTATATCCATTAAGGATTCATTCCTGGCGTCTTGTTTGCTTCCAGTTTTCGCACAGAATATGTGACTGAAATGTAATGTTAGACACGATTAAACAGTATTGGCAGTCTACCATAGCTATGCCTTTTTTCGTTACCCAAAAATAATTTTAATCAACTATTTACAAAAATATTATATGCAGTACAAAAATACCAAAAAAAACACCACCATAATACAAAATAAAGCAGATATTCTTAAATATTGAATATTAAATCACTATATATTCCCATCCATATTGGGGTGCCCAACGGTCCCGGAAATCCCACAGGGAGTCCTGGTGAGGTTATCATTCTATAATAGCATTAGAAAAGTATATAATGTGGTAGATTCCATCGCTATCTCATGGCGTGAGATTGTCCAGGAAGGCATTAGGAGGCTGGATATGGGCAGGAGCTTGCGTGCTGCTGTGGGGGCAAGAAGCGAGCTTCTACAGCCCCAACATAGAAACATAGAAAATAGGTGCAGGAGTAGGCCATTCGGCCCTTCGAGCCTGCACCGCCATTCAATATGATCATGGCTGATCATCCAGCTCAGTAACCTGTACCTGCCTTCTCTCCATACCCCCTGATCCCTTTAGCCACAAGGGCCACATCTAACTCCCTCTTAAATATAGCCAATGAACTGGCCTCAACTACCTTCTGTGGCAGAGAATTCCACAGACTCACCACTCTCTGTGTGAAAAAAAACGTTCTCATCTCGTTCCTAAAAGACTTCCCCCTTATCCTTAAACTGTGACCCCTCCTTTACCTGTTCCCAATGCGGCAGAGACCATCACTGGAGAATTGGGCTGGTCAGCCACAGCGGACGTGGCCAACGCGTGCAAAGACCCTGGACACCTCACCGTGCGCAGAAGCCCGGTCTTTCCAGACTGTGAGCTGCCAATGAAATAGTTTCCAATGCTAACCCCACTTAGTTTAGTTTAGAGATGCAGCGTGGAAACAGGCCCTTCGGCCCACCGGGTCCGCGCCGACCAGCTATCCCCGCATATTAACACGATCCTACACACACAAGGGGCAATTTTTTACATTTACCAAGCCAATTAACCCACATACCTGTACGTCTTTGGAGCGTGGGAGGAAACCGAAGATCTCGGAGAAAACCCACGCAGGTCACGGGGAGAACGTACAAACTCCGTGCAGACAGCACCCGTAGTCGGGATCGAACCCTGATCTCCGACGCTGCATTGGCTGTAAGGCAGCAACTCTACCGCTGCGCCACTGTGCACTTCTAATGTATTTCCATGTGATTGAGGGTCAAAACTATTCCAGACCAAAACTGCAAATTAATAACGTGCAGATTAAAATGCAAAGGAAAGATTTGGCCATGTCTCATCCAACCAAACCTGACACTGGCTGGAAGTGAATTGTCCTAATGTTTGCTCCAAGCAATCAATTAAATTGCCTCTACATTAAATAAACCCTTCATTTTATATTTCCCAGATTTCCTTGCAACAAAGGAGACCGCTCAGCCCATCAAGTCTATACCTACCATCAGAGCAATCCTATTTCCCCTCTCATTGGAATCTATTTAATGTATTCAAGAGAGAGTTAGATATACAGTAGCTCTTAGGGCTAACAGAATCGAGGGATAGGGGGAGAAAACAGGAAGGGGGTACTGATTTTGTATGATCATCCATGATCATATTGAATGGCAGTGCTGACTCGAAGGGCCGAATGGCCTACTCCTGCACCTATTTTCTATGTTTCTCTGTTTCTATTCTCTTGCTCATGCTCATCAGCTCCCCTGATTCTCCCATTTTCATTCAGGACAACTCACAGCAGCCAATTAACTTACCAACTTGCACGTCTTTCGAATGTAAGCGGAAACTGGAGGAAGCCCAGTGGTCAGAGGGAGAACGTGCAAACACTTCACACACAACATCGAAGGTCAGCATCGAGCACAGGTCACTGGAGCTGGGAGGCAGCAGTCCTGTTAACAGCAGCACCACACCAACCTCATTTTTGTTCTAAATTACCTACTTACCTCACGCCTCCTTATTTCCGAAAACCCTCCTTCACTGCAGGTTTCCAAGCTATCTGCGCCACTTTGACTCGGTCCCCTTCAGCATTCCCGAGTAAAATCCTCCAATCACCTCGGCAGGCGGCCTATCGGGATTAAAGAAGACGGACACAAAATGCTGGAGCAACTCAGCGGGAGAGGCAGCATCTCTGGATGGAAGGAATGAGTGACGCTTCGGTCGAGACCCTTCCTCAGACTGAGAGTCAGGGGAGATGGAGACACAGGGATAAGGAAGGTGTAAGGTGTGAAAATGAGACATCAAAGGGGGGGGCTCGACCTAAATTGTGTATGTCCTCTACTACCTTAGAGGATTGAGGAGATTTGGTTCCTCCAATTTGCGCTGGGCCTCACTCTAACCATGGAGGAGGCCCAGGACAGAAAGGTCAGATTGGGAGCGGAAGGGGAAGTTGAAGTGCTGAGCCACCGGGAGATCAGGTTGGATGAGACGGACTGAGCGGAGGTGTTCAACGAAATGATCGCCGAGCCTACGTTTGGTCTCGCCGATATAGAGAAGTTGACATCTGGAGCAGCGGATACAATAGATGAGGTTGGAGGAGGTGCAGGTGAACCTCTGTCTCACCTGGAAAAACTGTTTGGGTCCTTAGATGGAGTCGAGGGGGGAGGTAAAGGGACAGGTGTTGCATCTCCTGCGGTTGCAGGGGAAAGTACCTGGGGAGGGGGTGGTTTGGTTAGGAAGGGACGAGTGGACCAGGGAGTTTCCAAGGGAACGGTCTCTGTGGAAAGCAGAAAGAGGAGGAGATGGGAAGATGTGGCCATTAGTGGGATCCCGTTTTGTTCCCTACTATAAGGGCCTTTCCTGACCTCACTAAAGCCTTAGGCCATCAATTGAAAGGGATGGGAAGCATTGTTCAATGTTCTCCACAGAAAGATAGACACAAAATGCTTGAGTACTGTAACTCAGCGGGACAGGCAGCATCTCTGGAGAGAAGGAACGTGTGACGTTTCGGGACGATTCCTTTCTTCAGACTGAGAGTCAGGGAGAGGGAATCTAGAGATATGGAGGGGCAAGGTGTGGAAATGACAGATCAAAGCAGAAGTTGTTCAAGGAAATGTAGAATGGTTCATTGTTGACTGAGGGGAATGTGACAAGGAGGCCTACAATCAGTAAAATCAGTCAGAAGGACAGTGAAACTAGTCGGGGAACTAGGGTGGGAGAGGGACGGAGAGAGAGGGAACGCAAGGGTTACTTGGTTAGGGAAATCATTATTCATACCGCTGGGTTGTAAGTTGCCATAGCGAATTTTAACTAATGGGTTCAAGAGAGAGCTAGATAGAGCTCTTAAGGATAGCGGAGTTAGGGGGTATAGGGAGAAGGCAGGAACGGGGTACTGATTGAGAATGGTAAGCCATGATCACATTGAATGGTGGTGATGGCTCGAAGGGCCGAATGGCCTCCTCCTGCACCTATTGTCTATTGTCTATTGGGTTTGTAAAATAACTAGTCTCATTGAAGAGCAGTCTCAAACAGGTCGATGTCACCAGTGGGGAGCACTGGTGTCACTAGTCACCAGAACCATGGCTATTCAAACCTCAGTCTCAACAGAGCAGGTTTTAACGATTCCAACAGTAGTATCAGCTTCCTCCTTAGATCTCCACCGCCGCAGAAGCCAGTTTTCAGCCAATTTCATTCACTCCACAAGAAATCACGAAGCAGCTATGAGTACTGGACATAGCAGAGTCTATGGTCTCACAGCATCCCAGCTGTAGTACTGACAAGTTGTGCTGCAGAATTAACTGCAGCTCAAGCCAAACTACTCCAGTACTGTCACAACACTGAGGCAACAGGCGATGGCAATGGTGCAGCAGTAGAGCTGCTGTCTTACAGCGTCAGAGACCCGGGTTTGATCCCGACTACGGCTGCTGTCCGCACAGAGTTTGTACGTTCTCGCCGTGGCCTGCGTGGGTTTACTCCGGGATCTCCAGTTTCCTCTCGCACTCCAAAGACGTAGACGTAGACAACCTCCGTTTGTAGGTTAATTAGCTTGGTATCATTGAAACTTTTGCCCCCAGTGTGTGTAGGATAGTGTTAATGTGTGAGGATCGCTGTTCGGCGTGGACTCGGTGGGCCGAAGAGCCTCTTTACATGCCGTATCTCTAAATTAAAACTAAAGTAAACTAAACTACTCCCCCAATGACCACCCTTCCATCATAAGATCAAAAATAGGCTTATTATTATCACGTGTACCGGGATACAGTGAAAAACTTTGGTTGCGTGCATTACTGATAGTTTATTGTATAGGTGCTATTGTACATTTATTTGTTGTCTGAAGAAGGGTCTCGACCCGAAACGTCGCCCATTCCTTCTCTCCTGAGATGCTGCCTGACCCGCTGAGTTACTCCAGCATTTTGTGAATAAATACCTTCGATTTGTGTACAGCATCTGCAGGTATTTTCTTATACTTATATATTTATTTGTTGTGTAGTTGACTTCAAGTGCCTGTAAAAGCTGCAGCGTTAGAATGTTGTTGTTCCATTCCCAGTGCACGTGACAATTAAACATTCCTGATTCTCGATCTTGACATGTTCGGTGGAACACTCTTCGCCTTTCTGGATGAGTGCAGAGCCAGAAACCATCAGGAACCGTGACACCATCCATGTCAAAGCAGCCAGCTTGGTCGGTGTCTATTCATCACACTGACTCTACATCCCCGCCAGCACAGTGCACATCCACAAGATGTGCTCACCCTGCCCACTCTGAAACCACCTTCCAAACACTCACCCTCCACCACCACAAAAGCAGCCACCACCTGAAGATCTCTTTCTACTGTAGGCAACACCATTCACAAGGACACAAGAACACATGAGACAGATGCCGGGTCAGGCACTAGGCCTCTAAACCTGCCCCACCGTTCTCTACGATCATGGGTGATCTGACACCGGGTCTCACATTCCATTTCCATTCCAGTTCCCCTAAATCTGAAGAAGGGTCTCGACCCGAAACGTCACCTATTCCTTTTCTCCAGAGATGCTGTCTGACCCGCTGAGTTTTACTCCAGCGTTTTTTGTGTCTATGTCCAGTTAATCTGCCTCTGCATTAAATATGATATATAAAACAGGACATGGTACAGCATAAGAACAGGCCCTTCAGCGTGAGACCAAAGGGGTACCCAAAGTGGGGGGGGGGGGGGGGGGGGGGCACCGAGAACAAAGGGGGATGTAGTGGTGGGGGAGAGGGGCTGTTGCCACGTCCAGTGGCAGACAGTTGATACGACTGTCCGGTACTTTTGTAACTTTGTCAACGCCAACACGTGGCGACACTGGTGTACTGCCTGGATTGTTTGGAACACAAAGCATTTCACTGTACCCAGCCGCCCTATGTATGTGTGACAGTAACTATCGTTAATGACGGGACTGTCGTACGTTGAAAGACTGGGGCGACTGGGCTTGTATACTCTGGAATTTAGGAGCATGAGAGGGGATCTTATTGAAACATACACGATTATTAAGGTGTAATTATTCAGAACCAGGGGTCACAGCTTAAGGATAAGGGGGAAGTCTTTTAGGACCGAGATGAGAAAACATTTCTTCACACAGAGAGTGGTGAGTCTGTGGAATTCTCTGCCACAGAAGGTAGTTGAGGCCAGTTCATTGGTTATATTTAAGAGGGAGTTAGATGTGGCCCTTGTGGCTAGAGGGATCAGGGGGTATGGAGAGAAGGCAGGTACAGGTTACTGAGCTGGATGATCAGCCATGATCATATTGAATGGCGGTGCAGGCTCGAAGGGCCGAATGGCCTACTCCTGCACCTATTTTCTATGTTTCTATGTTTGTCACTGAAACTCGGTGCAAGTGACAATATACTAAACTAAACTAAACTAAAGATGACCACTGAACTAGCCACAAAATGCTGGAGTAACTCAGCGGGACAGGCAGCATCTCTGGAGAGTAGGAATGGGTGGCATTTCTTCAGTCTGAAGGGACTCGACCCGAAACGTCACCCATTCCTTCTTTCCAGAGATGCTGCCTGTCCCGCTGAGTTACTCCAGCATTTTGTGTCTATCTTCGGTTAGTACAAAGCAAATTTACAGAAAACTCTGCTTTAAGTGTCGAATAGGTCAGGAGGACACATTATTGGCAACAATGCTGAATACAAGATTCAACTGTCAGCTCCTTATGCCAGTTTACCCACTAAACAAAAATCAGATTCATTTCTGGTTTCTGGAGGGAGAGACAGATTGCATTTTGCAATGATCTTTGGCAAAGATTCTCCTCGAGCATCACCCCTACATTGAGAGAATCAATCTTCAAGTGCAGAGCATATTGTAACACATGTAACACATTCCAACACATGACCACTAAACTACCGGGTAACCATTTAACCAGCCTGCTCAGTAATATTCTGCAGAGAAATAAATCAGCCGCCCTTTCCATTTCTGGCCTAGATGTGACTCCATACTCTTCAGTGCGTGTGATACTCCTGCATTGTTGTAGTACGTTGCTTAGCACAGAGGCAATGAGGAAGGCAGACTAAACGGTGGACGTGCCAGCTAAACCCACATCCCTTGAACAAATGAATAAAAATTACCAAGGCCAAACTGTGGCACCTCTGCTGAAGGATTCAGTTGATAGCCAAAGGGTGGTGGTTGCATGGAGCGAGCTGCCAGAGGCGGGGACTATTGCAATGTTTCAGAAACATAGAAACATAGAAACATAGAAAATAGGTGCAGGAGTAGGCCATTCGGCCCTTCGAGCCTGCACCGCCATTCAATATGATCATGGCTGATCATCCAACTCAGAATCCCGTACCTGCCTTCTCTCCATACCCCCTGATCCCTTTAGCCACAAGGGTCACATCTAACTCCCTCTTAAATATAGCCAATGAAATGGCCTCAACTACCTTCTGTGGCAGAGAATTCCACAGATTCACCACTCTCTGTGTGAAAAAAAACTTTCTCATCTCGGTCCTAAAAGACATCCCCCTTATCCTTAAACTGCGACCCCTTGTTCTGGACTTCCCCAACATCGGGAACAATCTTCCTGCATCTAGCCTGCCCAACCCCTTAAAAACTTTGTAAGTTTCTATAAGATCCCCCCTCAATCTTCTAAATTCCAGCGAGTACAAGCCGAGTCTATCCAGTCTTTCTTCGTGTGAAAGTCCTGTCATCCCAGGAATCAATCTGGTGAACCTTCTCTGTACTCCTTCTATGGCAAGAATGTCTTTCCTCAGATTGGGAGACCAAAACTGTACGCAATACTCCAGGTGTGGTCTCACCAATGCCCTGTACAACTGCAGCAGAACCTCCCTGTTCCTATACTCAAATCCCCTCGCTATGAATGCCAACATACCATTCGCTTTCTTCACTGCCTGCTGCACCGGCATGCCTACTTTCAATGTCTGGTGTACCACGACACCCAGGTCTCGTTGCATCTCCCCTTCTCCTAATCGGCCACCATTCAGGTAATAGTCTGCTTTCCTGTTCTTGCCACCAAAGTGGATAACCTCACATTTACAGTCAGACAGGTTTCATTTGGGTGTACAGCGACACCCAGGTCACATTGACTCCTGATCAATCACCAATCAGGTAATGATCGGTCTTTCTATGTTGAAACGCAAGAGAATAATCTCATATTAATCCATGTTAAACTGCGACTACCAACCTATTTGCCCATGCACAGATTTAGATTTTTTTTAGATTTAGAGATACAGCGCAGAAACAGGCCCTTCGGCCCACCGGGTCCGCGCCGCCCAGCGATCCCCGCACATTAACACTATCCTACACACACTAGGGACAATTTTACATTTACCAAGCCAATTAACCTACAAACCTGTACGTCTTTGGAGTGTGGGAGGAAACCGAAGATCTCGGAGAAAACCCACGCAGGTCACGGGGAGAACGTACAAACTCTGTACAGTACAGCACCCGCAGTCAGGATTGAACCTGAGTCGACGGCGCTGCATTCGCTGTAAGGCAGCAACTCTACCGCTGCGCCACCGTGCCGAATATATTTAACTCACATTGGAGCCTCTATAAATGGATAGGGCTGGTTTGGAGGGATATAGACCAAATGCAGGCAGGTGGGGCTAGTATAGCTGGGACATGTTCGCCGGTGTGGGCCATAGGGCCTGTTTCCATGCTGCCTGACTTTATGACTTGACCAGCCCTTCCTCTTACCAGACACATATTGATGGCTTTGTTCAACGTCTCCAGTTTTTCTCAGTTTTTTTTTAGTTTGCTGCAGATTTGCAGCAGGTTGTGTTTCATTCTGTGAAGTGTACTTGCTTGTGACCTTTAGGCTTGTCTCAAATCTTGGCGGGTTACTCCATGTAAAACCCTCAACTAATTAGCATCAGAATGTCGAGCTCGGCATTGCAAAAAATGTTTTAAATATCACCATTACCTCCACCGATCAATAAATCATTTTTTGAATAACAGAAAAAAACAAGACAATCACTCATGCCATGCTCCGAAAGACACATTAAGCAGCATTTAATGCATTTGGTGAAGTATTACAAACTTTGAAATTGCGCAGAATTCTTCTGGAGCCAGTACCTCCGAGAGCCTTTCTCGAACACATTATTAGGTCTGTGTCTCATATCGGCCAGGCTGCATGCGCCAAATGCATCTCCTCCGCTGAAGGATTTAATAAACTAGATGGGCTTGTTGCACTAATCCAGTTGCTTCAAACGCAAGATGGGAAATATAAACCATTGAAGGTGAACACTCGAAATGAGACAGAAATCCGTCACAGAGAGCAGCAGAACTTCAGCAAGCTGTACATTAGTGAAGGAGGCGTGGCAGCGAACTCAATAAAAATTGGATCAAAACATTGTAGATACGAGAAATCAACAACAAAAACAAAAAATGGTGGCATGGTAGCTTCTTCCCTACAGCCATCAGGCTATTAAACACGACAACCTCCAAATAAACTCTGAACTACCGAGACTTGGGGACATTCATTTTTTTTCTTTTATGTATATTCACACACACACACATACACACACACACACACACACACACACACACACACACACACACACACACACACACACACACACACACACACATATATATATGTAAATATATATATATTCACACATATATATATTCACACACACACATATATATTCACATGTATATATATATGTATATATATATGTATATATATACACACATGCACACACACATATATATGTGTGTGTGTGTGTGTGAATATATATGTGTGTAAATATATATATTTTCGCACATACATATTCACACACCCACGCATATATATGTGCGTGTGTATATATATATATATATATATATATGTACATGCGAATTCACACACATACACGCACACTGAATTTTTTCAGTTTATTATATGGTTTACCGAGTACTATGTTTACATATTCCGCCGTGCTGCTGCAAGTAGAATGTCATTGTTCTGTCTGGGACATCTATATACTAAAACTCTCATTTGTTTGTTTGTTTGTGACTGAACTTCAGCCAAAACTGTACTAGTTAGCATGACATTTTTTGGCCCACCTTATCCACCGTCATCCCTTTAATGGTAAAAATGGTAGTTAAGTTATTCACATTTTAAAGGTTTTAAAAACCAGCGCATGCGCAGTTGGGTCCTCATCTAAGATGGCAGCCAGACCAGCATCTACACTTACGTAAGATGGCCACCGTGTGACTGCCCATGCACAGTTGGGGGGGAAGGTCGTCATTTTCGTCATCACACTTCCCGCCAGACGCCCATTTGGTTCCGCGGCCCAAGTGGGGGGAGTGTCACCGCCGCCGCCCGAAACCCCAGGCGTCTCCATCATGGCCACCGCTCCCGCTGCCGCTCGAAACCCCGGGCGTCTCCTTCACCGCGCAGCCCCGGAGCCGCCGCCGAGCAGTTAAAGGTCAGACTAATTAGACCAGGTGGACCCGCTGGGCCCCAACCCCTCCCACATTCGCACAGCGCCCGACCCCCCGCTGGCCCCCACTCCTCCCCTCCTCCCCTCGCCCCTCTCCACTCCTCTCCCCCCCCTCCTCTCCCCCCCTCCTCTCCCCCCCTCCTCTCCCCCCTTCCTCTCCCCCCCTCCTCTCCCCCCCTCTCCCCCCTCCTCTCCCCCTCTCCTCTCCCCCGCTCTCCTCTCCCCCCCTCTCCCCTCCTCTCCTCTCCCCCTCTCCTCTAACCCCCTCTCCTCTCCCCCCTCTCCTCTCCCACTCTCTTCTCTCCCCTCTCCTCTCCCCCCTCTCCTCTCCCTTTCCTCTCCTCTCCCCTCCTCCCCTTTCCTTTCCTCTCCTCTCCCCCTTCTCCTCTCCTCTCCCCTCTTCTCCTCTCCTCCCCTTCTCTCCTCTCCCCCTCCTCTCCTCTCCCCCCCTCCTCTCCTCTCCCCCCTCCTCTCCTCCCCTTCTCTCCTCTCTCCCCTCCTCTCCTCTCCCCCTCTCCTCTCCCCTCCTCTCCTCTTCCCCCCTCTCCTCTCCCCCTCTCCTCTCCCCCTCTCCTCTTCTCCCTCTCCTCTACCCCCCTCTCCTCTCCCCCCTCTCCTCTCCCCCCTCTCCTCTCCCTCCCACCCCCCCTATCCCCCCCATCCCCGCCCCCCCCTCCCCCCACCCCTCTCGCCCTTCCCCCTCTCCCCCCATACCCCCCTCCCCCTCCTCCCCTCCCCCCCTCCTCCCCTCCCCCCCTCTCCTCTCTCCCCCCCCCTCCACCCTCCTCCCTAGGAGATAGATTTAAACTTTAAAATGTGAATAACTTTTAAAAATATAACACCTATTTCGATGAAACTTCTTCCAATAAGACCACGGGGCGATGGTAATGTGGGGCTTAAAATTGCCGCGCTGTCGTGTACCGTTTTGGCTGTAGTTCCGGAACAAACAATACAAGAGTTTTTGTATAAAGATTTTATTTGCTACTGAGCTGTTAAAGATAACCCCCCTTAAAAACTTATCCAAACCTCCCCCACTCACACACTCCACCCCCCCCCCTCCACCCCCTTTATCCCCCCTCCCCTCACCTGATCAATACCTATGTCTTTTTAACATCGTGCCAAGAGGGAGGAACACCCCCGAGGTCATGCAGACCTCCGAACCCTTCTGAATTTGGCAGAAAGCTTCCACCTTCTTATTTCATTTCCGCCATTCCGATTTTGCCTCACATTTTTCCAGAAAACACATGCCTTGACACTTGCCCCACCACCCGCCTCACTGTGCCTCTTGCCCCACCCCGCCCTACCCTGCCTCACCGCGCCTCTTGCCCCACCCCGCCCCACCCCGCCTCACCGCGCCTCTTGCCCCACCCTGCCCCACCCCGCCCCACCCCGCCCCACCCCGCGCCTCTTGCCTGGCCTCGCCCCTCGCCCAGCATCACCAGTCCGGGCCGGGCCTCGCCGTTCACCGGGCCTCTCTCGCCGCTACGCTCGCCGGGCCTCGCCTCACATCGCCGCTCGCCCAGCTTCGCCTCACCACTCCCCGGGAGACCTTTGAAGCGGTGGACAGAACTCTTTGAGATCTATGCAAAAAGAACGATGAGCCTTTTGCCGACATTCTTATCATTTGTTGTGGCGATTTTCGACAACTCCTTCCTGTTGTGAAAAGGGGAAATGATGCTGATGTTGAAAATTCCTGCATCAAGAAATCCTATTAACGTTCAAATTGTTATATTTTGTTATTCACATTTTAAACTTTAATAAATCCCTTTTCCACTTGCTGTGCCCGTCAGCCGCCCATGCGCAGTAATACCTCCATGTTCCACGTCACCATGGAAACCCGACGGGCGGGAATGGCGGCGCCGCCGGAGAGCCCCTAAGAATGGGGGGGGGGGATAAGGGGGGATGGAGTGGGTGACTGGGGGGTGGGAGGGGAAGGGGAGAGTGGGTGGGGAAGAAGGGGGGTTGTGGGGATGGAGTGAGGGAGGGGAGGGAAGGGTGCTAGACCAATGCAGAAAAAAACATTTTAATGAAAAATCACAATTTTCATTGAGATGGGGGGTTTTTAAAGACCATTTATTTTAAAGAAAACAGCACCATTTCCCCACGTCACAATGGCAACCCCATGAGTTGTAGGCCCAACGGGTCCACTTGGTCATATGACAATAAAACACTCTTGTTTCTCTTGATTCTTGTAGGCCGAGCAGCATCAGTCAGGAGAGCAATGGACAGGGAAACAAATATGCTTTAAACTAACTGTTTCAGAGCTGCTCCAGCTGAAGCAATGAAGTTTGATGTCTGCTTACTTCTCAAGAGCCAGTGATGCATTTCCCAACTGGATTTGATCCAGCCAGGATCCTGTCCGAGGCTAACATTGCAGTGAGTGGTGTTGGCAGCATTGCTAATGTACCATCTCCTCATTATTAGTCACAATTTTGCAAAATGCATTAAATAAAAAGACATGACGTGGCAAAATCCAGATTGTTAGCCAAGTTCCTGCCCATGGTCCTAGTTCCTTGCCAATCAACATTTTCAGAAAAGAGCTTTATACAATAGCCCATGTGAAGAATTGTCAATTTATCCATCGGGATGAGTGTCTTTGGATCTTTAGTTCGCAAAGCATCTTATCATTAAGAATTCTGTGGAATTCTCTGCCTCAGAAGGCAGTGGAGGCCAAGTCTCTGAATGCATTCAAGAGAGAACTAGATAGAGCTCTTAAGGATAGCGGAATCAGGGGGTATGGGGAGAAGGGAGGAACGGGGTACTGATTGAGAATGATCAGCCATGATCACATTGAATGGCGGTGCTAGCTCGAAGGGCCGAATGGCCTACTCCTGCACCTATTGTCTATTGTCTATTGTCTATATCCTTCATTGTCTAATTAGGAGAAGCTGATTACCACAATTGCTCAACATATCCATTATTGTTGCATCTTGCAACTCCCAGCATATGGGAACGTAGGAACAATGAAATATCTCCATGTCATGAGATTTAGACTACAGAATGCATCAATGTCATAGCTTTGCAATAACGCTGATAATTGAAAGGATCTCCTCCTGAAGGCACTGGCTTTTGCTGAAATAACTGGTGTCAACAGCTCTCCAGAAAATCCCGACTGGATCCTGCGACCTTAGATGGTTTATAAACATTGGAAAGGACATCTGTATCATGTGCCTCTCTGGTCACCCCACAATGTGAAGGACATCATTGCACTGGAGAGGGGTGCAGAGGGGATTCACCAGGATAGACACAAAATGCTGGAGCAACTCAGCGGGACAGGCAGCATCTCTGGAGAGAAGGAATGGGTGACGCTTCAAGTCGAGACCCTTCTTCAGTCGGAAGAAGTGTCTCGACATGGAACGAAGCCCATTCCTTCTCTCCAGAGATGCTGCCTGTCCCGCTGAGTAGCTCCAACATTTTGTGTCCATCTTCGGTGTATAACCCGCATCTGCACTTCCTTTCTACACAGATTCACCAGGATGTTGCGTACGTTGGAACATTTCAGTCAAAAGAAGCAATTGGATGGACTGGATCAGTTTCCACTGGAGTTGAGGAGGCTGAGCGATGACTTGTGAGAGGCATATGCAATTCTGAGAGGTGTAACTGGGGTAAAGAGTTAATCTTTTTCCCATGACGGGTCTGAAAACTACAAGTGGATGAAGGTGTGAAGTGAACGGTAAAGGATTTAGAGGGGATCTGAGCAGCAATTTTGGATAGTGAGTTTTTATGCTTTCAGCAGCAATCAATGGTATTTCATCAATAGCATAGAACACTGCAGTTGGGTGATTCTAAGGGAGCATCCACTAATCCACCAATTATGGTTATTCAGATATATCCTCCATAGGACTCATTCACAGTCGAAGCTCATTAGACAGATAAACAAATCCAATTTTCTTTGGGAAGAGAAGACTTCATTGTGCTAGTCATCTATGAAGTGCTTTGTATCCCATCATCTACAGATGCAGGTGGGTTGGTCAGCAAATAGACACGGCAATCGAAGATGTCCTCATTCTTTAGGGAACGGGGGTTCCCCTCTTCCATTATAAACAACACTCTCACTAAGGTCTCCTCGATATCCCGCAGCTTTGCTCTTATTCCCCCTCTCCCCATTCACACCAAGGACAGAGTCCCCTTTGTCCTCACCTTCCACCCCATCAGCATTTAATCCTCCAACACTTTCGCCACCTCCAATGGGATCCCACCACTGGCCACATCTTCCCATCTTCCCACCCCTTTCTGCTTTCCGCAGAGACCGTTCCCTCCGCAACTCCCTGGTCAACTCATCCCTTCCCACCCAAACTACCCCCTCGGTAGACACACAATGCTGGAGTAACTCAGCGGGTCAGGCAGCATCTCTGGAGAGAAGGAATGGGTGACGTTTCGGGTCGAGACCCTTCTTCAGACTGGTGTCAAGGAAGGGGGTGGGTCAAAGATAGAATGTAGTCAGAGACAGGAAGACTAGTGGGAGAACTGAGAAGGGGGAGGGGATCGAGAGGGAACGCAGGGACTATCTGAAGTTAGAGAAGTCAATGTTCATACTGCTGGGGTGTAAGCCACCCAAGTGAAATATGAGGTGCTGTTCCTCCAATTTGCCCTGGGCCTCACTCTGACAATGGAGGAGGCCCATGACAGAAAGGTCAGATTGGGAATGGGAGGGGGAGTCGAAGTGCTGAGCAACCGGGAGATCAGGTTGGTTAAGGCGGACTGAGCGAAGGTGTTCAGTGAAACGATCGCCGAGCCTGCGCTTGGACTCGCCAAAGTTGACATCTGGAACAGTGGAAGCAGTAGATGAGGTTGGAGGAGGTGCAGGTGAACCTCTGCCTCACCTGGAAAGACTGTTTGGGTCCTTGGATGGAGTAGAGGGGGAAGGTAAAGGGACAGGTGTTGCATCTCCTGCGTTGCATGGGAAAGTACCTGGGGAGGGGGTAGTTTGTGTAGGAAAATACTGCAGATGCAGGTTAAAATCGAAGGTAGTCACAAAATGCTGGAGCATCCAAGGCCATCCACCTAGACCTATGTGATCTCTCGGTTGCCCATGTCGCATGGACAAAACTTATCTTAGATCTTATTCTGATCTTCCAAACTTTCTCTGATCTTATTCTGATCTTCAAAACTCACTCTGATCTTATTCAAAACTTACTCTGATCTGTGGTTTCAATCTATCGCAGATCTGTTCTCTTCATCCCTCCCCCATCTTCTCTGCTTCTTCGAACCAAAACACAACTCTTTCCTTTCCATTTCTGAACAAGGGTCTTGCACACGGAACATTGAGAGTTTTTCTTTCCGCAGATACGGCCTGACCTGCTGAGGGTTTCCGAATTGTTCCATTTTTTACCGTGAAAATTGTTCATGTTTCTTTCTTTTTGGGGGAACAATCCATCTTTGGCCATTTGACCAAATGGGTATCAGAGGATGTCGATCGCAAACGGTGTTGGCGACTATGAAATCGTTATGCCCTGACAACTCGTTAAAGGGTTAATCTGCTCTTCTGGAGGTTTAACACACAGAGATGCTACTCACAAGATGCATAGGTAAGGGGAGACCTGATGTTCAGGCCTGGAATCAAGTCAGGTCAAGTCGATGTTATTGCCATGCGCTCAAGTATGGTCAAGTGCAGGCACGATGAAAATGGTGCTTGCAGTAACATCACAGGTACATGGACAATGCACAAAAATCATCGTGGTTGTCCATCGATGTCGAGGATGATAGTCTGCGTTCCGAAGAACGAAGACGCCTGCGCGTGTGTTTGTTTATCGTGTACTTGATGTTGCACTCCAAGAAGCACACGCTCCTTCACAAAATCAATCAACTAATTCCAACGGCAAGGGAACCAAGACCATTGGAGCGGATAGACCTGCTGCAGACTTCATCCGCCTTCACAGCCGTTGAGTTCAAGATAACTTTGTCCGCCTGGTCCGCCGTTCAGGTCTTGTAGGTTGGATCGTTCTTAGTCTGGACCCTCATCCTCGACCTTACCGCCATGGTGGCCCAACCAGAAGCCAGTGCGTCTGACGGCATCGCTCTGGGAATCATGGGGGCACGCAAGCCTCTTCACCACAACAAGTTGAACGATCCAAAGAGGGCCCAAAAATATAACTTATACTGTACATAAATGCCTCATAAATTCTGTATGACAATGAAAAGAAAAAAAATGACTGTGCACAAATTAAGATATTAGTGCAAAGCACAATCAGAGAAGAAACAAGTCCATGGTGGTGCAAAATGTGGTCCGAGGTGTTCTATTGCTGATATAGGAGTAGGCTTGTGTGGATCAGTTCACGAACCTGATCGTTGTAGGAAGGAACTGCAGATGCTGGTTTAAACTGAAGATTGGCACCAGCAGCTGGAGTAACTCAGCGGGTCAGGCAGCATCTCTTCAGAAAGGGAATGGGTGACGTTTCGGGTCGAGACCCTTCTTCAGACTGAGAGTCAGAGGAAAGGGAAACGGGAGATACAGGCGGTGATACAGAGAGATATGGAAGAAATGAATGCGAGATATGCAAAAAAGGTCATGATGATCAAGGAAACGGTCCACTGTTGGCTGTGGGCTGGGTGTTAACGAGTTATACAGACAATGAAACTCACCAGGACGATGGTGAAAGTGGTACAATGACTGGGGTGGGGGAGGAACAGAGAGAGAGGGGATGCAAGGGTTACTTGAAGTTAGAGAAATCAACATTCATAACACTGGGTTGTAAGCTGCAGTTGACCCTGAACTTGGCGGTGTGGGGCTTCAGGCTTCAGGCTTCTGCACCTCCTGCTCAACGGCAGGAGCGAGAAGAGGGTGTTGGACCCCTAGATAGTGGGAATGCTTGACGATGGATGCCTTCTTCTTGAGGTAGTTCCTCACGTGGATGTTATCGATGGAGGAGAGGGCTGTGCCAACGATGGTCTGGGCAGTGTCCACCACTGATCAACCAGTGTGACAGTGGTGCCCTGAAATGCATGTCTCCCAGGTTGAATAAAAGCAAACCAAAACTGGAGGTAAACACAAAATGCTGGAGTAACTCAGCGGGCCAGGCAGCATCTCGGGAGAGAAGGAATGGGTGAGGTTTCGGGTTGAGACCCTTCTTCAGACTGAAGAAGGGTCTCGCCCCGAAACGTCACCCATCCCTTCTTTCCCGAGATGCTGCCTGGCCCACTGAGTTACTCCAGCATTTTGTGTCTACCTTCGATTTGAACCAGCATCTGCAGTTTTTTCCCCCCACACAAACCATAGCTGGGGCTGTGTCATCCAGTGACTCCTGTCAAGTGGGTCTGAATAGAAATCAGCCATGGCTGAATAGTCCACTGCTTACAGCTCTCAATCGGACAGACACCAACAGAAATCTTCCAATCAAGGAGGAAAAGCAACTCCGAAGCACATTTTCAACTAGTGCACTTTTGGTGGAATTGTATCCGAGTAAGTGGCCATCAAGGTTGAGACAGCTTCTTTTCTTTGCCTGAAAGGAAAGTCAGTCTGCGTTGTTCGATGCAATGTATTCTCCATTAAGAAAGCGAAGCAAACAAAGTCCAAATCCATTACCAGTCTATTTGTGTCAGCTTTGAAATATCTTGCTATTTTTTTTTAAAGCCTGATACATGCTCAATGCGTACACATGTCAGCATATAAATTCTTGAGAGAAATGTAAAATTCAGTTAGACGTCTCACTGCTCTCTGCTCGGTTCCAGGGGACTCATTTACAGGGAAGCAAAACACCTTCAAACTTGCATTTAAAAGGATGCCAGGTTTGGAGTTCTGATGCTGAAAGAATCAGCAACGGGGATGGGTCATGCAAAGGCCTCGTTCTCTTCACAACCCACGTCAAGTGTCTGGGCAGTGAGATAGATGCAAAATGCTGGAGTAACTCAGCTGGATAGAAGGAATGGGCGGCGTTTCAGGTCGAGACCCTTCTTCAGACTTGGTAGCGAGGCGGAGGAGGAGGAGGAGGAGGGTGGGGGGGTGGGCTGACTCAAAATATTCCCACCCACTAAAGGACTCATGGGATTGCTAAAAATGGGCAAGGGGCTTAAAGTTTACACAGCAGTGCGTTTGATGCAAAGACGGAGAGGCCGGTTCGTGTCCAACCTTGCGTGACTTCAGAATATCCCCCCCGTGTGTATCAGTGTTGCGAAGTAACAAACATTCGCGGCATTCCATCAAACTGGACCGGACACAATATTTAATTAGTCTGAAGAAGAGTCCAACCTGAAATATTGCCTGTGTATGTCCTTCCTGGGATGCTACCTGACCTGCTGAGTTACTCCGGCACTTTGTGCCTTTTCTTTGTAATCCGCAGTTCTTTGTGTCTCCAGAGCAATTACTTATTGGCAAGTAAATTCGGAATACATTGAAAGTGTGAGTAAAATGAAATCTTCAGCATTTATGCTTGAAGGACCGAATACACTTCAACCTCGTGCAACTGGATTTGGTCGGTGTTCCTAGCGAGGCAGCGTGATGTGAAATATGAATAGCAGGTTATGAAACAAAGTCTCAGCTCTTTCACTGTATATCTCTGAATTGTATTACTCCACAAATGCACTGCACTCACCTGATAAATCTATCACGCTGTATCTCATACAAGATGTGAACGATTCAGCGGTTTGTTCATTGCTTATCTAACTCCAGGTAATCCAGGTGGACTTGTACATGACGGTTCTTATCAAAGTGTACAGCTCTATTTTATTGAGTTGGAATGCATTAAGCTATTTCGAGGACATTCTCATCACACCAAATTCCATGTCATTATTTTGTTTTGTCTTGTTTTAGTGCCCACTGGAGAGGCCCTTTGAGTGTGAGAAATGAAGTGCGGAGATAGCAACTGAAAGGTGAACACGCAACAATTAAATTGTGATTAAAAAAACTAGTGATTAATGTTCTTTAGGTAAAGAAATCTGCATCCATCTTCAGTCTGAACCACTATATGATTTGAGGCAGTTAATGGAAGTGGACAGTCGGGTATTACAGTCATCAGTTCATGAGTTCATATAGTTCCAGGAGCAGAATTAGGCCATTCGGCCCATCATTCTGTCCTAAATGGCAACCCCTTATTCTTAAATTGTGACCCCTGGTTCTGGAATCCCCCAACATCAGGAATATTTTTCCTGCATTTAGCCTGTCCAATCCCTTAAGATTTTTATATGTTTCTATAAGATCCCCTCTCATCCTAAATTCCAGTGAATATAAGCCCAGTCGATCCATTCCTTGATTACATTAACTAAATGAAACTGTGAAGTGCTCTCTCTCACATTCCGCTGCCACAGATATTTGCCGCCATCTTGCATTTGCTTCTTGATATTATGATCCTAACCAATTGGTCCGCAACAGAGCGATCTCCATGCAGACCAATGTCCATCAAGGCTGCATCAGTGCCCAACGCTTTTTTAAATCATTCACGGTGTAATGCTGTTTGTCAAGTTTTGTTCTAGAGTGAAACTAACTTACAAATTGACTGGAAACTGTTGATGCTGTGTTGCCCAGACTCCACCACCAAGCTCGCACCAACCCCAGCAGTCAGGCTACGGTATGTCACATTTAGAGTCATAGATAGAGGCATAGAGTGGTACAGCATGGAAACAGGCCCTTCGGTCCAACTTGCCCACACCGGCCAACATGTTCCAGCTACACTAACCCCACCTGCCACCATCTGTTCCATATCCCTCCAAACCTGTCCGATCCATGTACTTGTCCAAACATTTTTTAAATGTTGGGATAGTCCCTGCCTCAACTACCTCCTCTGGCAGCTTGTTCCATACACCCACCACCCTTTGTGTGAAACATTTGCACACACTCAGAGAAAGCAGGGATCAAAGCAGATGGTGGAGGTTTATAGGAAGATCAGGTGAAATGTTTTCATCCAGGTGTCTGAATAGACAAGAGACAATAGACAATAGACAATAGGTGCAGGAGGAGGCCATTCGGCCCTTCGAGCCAGCACTGCCATTCAATTTGATCATGGCTGATCATTCTCAATCAGTACCCTGTTCCTGCCTTCTCCCCATACCCCCTGACTCCACTATCCTTAAGAGCTCTATCTAGCTCTCTCTTGAATGCATTCAGAGAATTGGTCTCCACTGCCTTCTGAGGCAGAGAATTCCACAGATTTACAACTCTCTGACTGAAAAAGTTTTTCCTCATCTCAGTTCTAAATGGCCTACCTCTTATTCTACCCCCTCAGTTCTAAATGGCCTACCCCTTATTCATCTGGAACACATTGAGAGGGGTGGTGAAGGTTGGTATGCTCACATGTTTAAGAAGTCTCTAGATTAGTGATTGATGAGCCTGGAGACTGAGGGGGAAGGGGAGGGGGAGGGGGAGGGGGAGGGGGAGGGGGAGGGGGAGGGGGAGGGGGAGGGGGAGGGGGAGGGGGAGGGAGAGGGGGATAGAATGTGACCAGGGAGACAATGAGAACTTCAAAAGTGAAGTTTGCGGAGAAAGTTGCAAGGGTTGCATTTCCAAGTTGCAAGTTGCAGCGCACAAAATATTTCAGAGTTATATTACAAAAAAGAGTGGAATGGATGATTGCAGTAACTTGAAGCTGCTCCCAATTGCTGATGCTTTAAGGCGCCAGGGCACACAGCTTTAAAATTTTAAAACAAAAACACAAGGGGAATGTAAGAAAAGGCATGTTTTACTGAGTGAGCAGTTATAATGTACAATTCACAGTAACTTAATCATTACCTTCAAAGGGCAGTGGACAGGCACTTCAGAGAGAATAATATGGAGGACCGCGGGAAAAGATGGGACTGACAAGATTGCTCATCCAGCAGCCAGCATAGACTCGATGGGCCGAATGATCCCCTCCCACAATGTCTAAGGCTGTGCTGGTGCACCAAATGCGATGGAAAATCAAACAATGGATGTCTGTCCCCCCAGGGAACAGGGTCCATGTTCTGGGAAGTAGGGCACATTTTCCAGGCTCTTGTAGTTACCA
The DNA here is from genome assembly GCF_053455715.1 of Rhinoraja longicauda. NCBI lineage: Eukaryota > Metazoa > Chordata > Chondrichthyes > Rajiformes > Arhynchobatidae > Rhinoraja > Rhinoraja longicauda. Next base: position 3,997,848 of record NC_135974.1, read on the forward strand.
CAGTTTGACTTGGGCAAGTTCATAAATTCACAAGTTATAGGAGTAGAATCAGGCCATTCGGCCCATCGAGTACTCCGCCATTCAATCATGGCTGCTCTCTGCCTCCTGATCCCATTTTACTTCCTTCTCCCCATAATCCTTGACACCCGTTCTAATCAAGAATTTGTCTATCTCTGCCTTGAAATTATCCACTGACTTGGCCTCCACAGCCCTCTGTGGCAATGCGTTCCACAGATTAACTACCCTATGCCTAAAGAAGTTCCTCCTCACCTCGGGCGGCACGGTGGCGCAGCGGTAGAGTTACTGCCTTACAGCGAATGCAGCGCAGGAGACTCAGGTTCGATCCCGACTACGGGCGCCGTCTGTACGGAGTTTGTACTTTCTCCCCGTGACCTGCGTGGGTTTTCTCCAAGATCTTCGGTTTCCTCCCACACTCCAAAGACGTACAGGTATGTAGGTTAATTGACTGGGTAAATGTAAAAATTGTCCCTAGTGTGTGTAGGATAGTGTTAATGTGCGGGAATCGCTGGGCGGCACGGACTCGGTGGGCCGAAGGGCCTGTTTCCGCGCTGTATCTCTAAATCTAAATCTAAACCTCCTTTCTAAAAGAGCGGGTTGAGACTGACGAAGGGTCTCATACATACACATAAAAACAAACAAGCAATAATAGTGCAAAAAGGCAAAACCAATGCCCCCACGTCTATGGAGTTCGGAGCTTATTTGGAGGTTGCAGTGTTTAATAGCCCGATGGCAGTAGGGAAGAAGCGGTTCTGAACCTAGATGTTACAGTTTTCAGGCTCGTGTATCTTCTTCCCGATGGCAGGGGTGAAATGAGTGAGTGGCCAGGGTGGTGTGGGTCTCTGATGATGCTGGCTGCCTATTTTGAGGCAGCGACTCCTGTAAATCTCTTCGCTGGTGGGGAGGTCAGAGCCCGTGATGGACCGGGCAGTGTTCACCACTCCTCGCAGTCTTCTTCGCTCCTGGGCGTTCAAGTTGCCGAACTAGGCCTTGATGCAACCGGTCAATATGCTCTCCGCTGTACACCTGTAGAAGCTCAAGAGAGTCCTCTCTGACATAAACACTCATACTTTTTCCGTCTTTGGACACCGCCCCTGAATCTGTAAATGGCTGGAAGGTTATGACCAGTGCCTCTGACCAACGTGATTCTAAAGGACCGCATTTCATCTTCCATCTGAACACACCACAGCTCTCTGCATTCAGCACTGAATTCTGCAGCCTCAGGGAACCCAATTTGTATCAGAACCAGGGAGTGCTGCTGTGGATCATCTATCAGTGATATTGGTTTGGCCTTTCTCTGTCCACTAATAATTCCTGACCTGCAGGGTAATTCCTTCAGGTCTGCAGTTCACCACTTTTATGTTCCTTTCTTTGCATTTTCTCTCATTTAGCGCACATGGCGAAACTCTTGAGCAGTTTCACCGCACCACCACTCCCATACAGTGGCTGCCATCATTACTGCTCTTGTTTTTGTAATCCCATTCCTCACTCTCAGCCGCCACACCCCAAACTTGTGACCAATGTAGACAATAGACAATAGACAATAGGTGCAGGAGGAGGCCATTTGGCCCTTCGAGCCAGCACCACCATTCAATGTGATCATGGCTGATCATTCTCAATCAGTACCCCGTTGCTGTCTTCTCCCCGTACCCCCTGACTCTGCTATCCTTAAGAGCTCTATCTAGCTCTCTCTTGAATGCATTCAGAGAATTGGCTTCCACTGCCTTCTGAGGCAGAGAATTCCACAGATTTACAACTCTCTGACTGAAAAAGCTTTTCCTCATCTCAGTTCTAAATGGCCTACCCCTTATTCTTAAACTATGGCCCCTTGTTCTGGACTCCCCCAACATTGGGAACATGTAGATTCCAAAGGCTTGACGATGCTGCATGTGTACTATCTTTTCCATGGATTGTCACCTTGTCGTGGTGGAGAAGCTCGTGTGGCCCTGAGATCCTGAGAGCGATGCCGTCTGGAGCTACGCTCCTGGTCGGGTCACCCATGGCGGTAAGGTCGAGGGGGAGGTCCCTGACAAAGAGCAATCCAACCAAGACCTCAACGGTGGAACAGGCGGAGGATGATGGCTGACTTTGGTGGAGCGTCACAACGGCTGGGAAGGCGGATGGATGAAGGCTGCAGCAGAAAAGGGTCCCCGGTCGTCTTGGACTCCACGCCACTGGATCCTGACCCAGATCTGTCAAGGACCGTGTGGTGGCTGTCTGTGCACCAGTCTCCCCACGTTAAACAAAGTCACGCACAGGCGTCCAACCCTATGAAGAGGACAGTCATACTGGCTTCGAGTGGCCGCCGATGTATACGATGTAAGGATGGAACTTTCAGCCAGGCATCGCCTTTTGATGATGAACAAAGTGGCCCGGTGGCGCACCGGTAGAGTTGCTGCCTTACAGCACCAGGGACCCGGGTTCGATCCTGACTCCGGGTGATGTCTGTACGGAGTTTGTACGTTCTCCCCGTGGCCTGCGTGGATCTTCGGTTTCTGCCCACACTCCAAAGACGTACAGGTATGTACGTTAATTAGCTTGGTATAAATGTAAGATTGTCACTAGTGTGTGTAGGGTGGTGTTAGTGTGCGGGGATCGCTGGTCGATCCAGACTCGGTGGGCCAAAGGGCCGGCTTCCGCGCCGTATCTCTAAACTAAACTAAACTAAACACCCAATTTACCTCAGTACCTGGTACAGCAACATATCAATAGACCTGCCACATTGTATATGTTCAGCATGCACAGAAACATCGTCCAAAGCTATTTGCCAGTTTTATCTCCTATCCTTCCATTCTTTTCTCCTCCTTAGCCACCTCTCCCCTAAATTCACACCCACTTTCTCTTCTGCCGAAGACAGACACAGAATGCTGTAGACGGCACGGTGGCGCAGCGGTAGAGTTGCTGCCTTACAGCGAATGCAGCGCCGGAGACTCAGGTTCGATCCTGACTACGGGCGCCGTCTGTACGGAGTTTGTACGTTCTCCCCGTGACCTGCGTGGGTTTTCTCCAAGATCTTCGGTTTCCTCCCACACTCCAAAGATGTACAGGTTTGTAGGTTAATTGACTGGGTAAATGTAAAAATTGTCCCTAGTGTGTGTAGGATAGTGTTAATGTGCGGGGATCGCTGGGCGGCGCGGACTCGGTGGGCCGAAGGACCTGTTTCCGCGCTGTATCTCTAAATCTAAATCTAAATCTAAAGCTGGAGTAACTCAGCGGATCAGACAGCATCTGTGGAGCAAAGGATTAGGCGATATTTCGGGTCGAGACCCTTCCCTCTTCTGCCCCGCGATGCCTCCATTCCTAATCCATGCAGATGGATATTTTCTTTGCACTGCCCCTTTGCCAATCCGAAAACATTGGTGCATGGCATTGCTTAACTAACTTTGTGATTGGGTTTGATTTCATCTGTTTGACTTTGGTTTGACCGTGCGGCCCTCCAACCTCACCAGTGTCCTCAATGTGGGCCGGCAGTAGGTCACCATCGTGATATCACTGCGATATTTCATGTTTAATAGTCGCAGCAGGTAGTTCACCAGAATCAAGTGACTTCCTGGAGACAAAGGCTTGCATTGTTTCAGCATTGAGCCAAAACATTTGCCCTTTTCAGAATCAAAACGTACGACATCTACGCATATTAACGAGCAGACAAAAGCCTTTGTTGTTTTGTTTAAAATCAATTTGAATGACAACACTTGCCTGGGAGTAATCCCAGTCTTAACCTTTACCTTACTTTCATCTTTTTAAACAGTTTGCATGAATATTTTTCCTGAGCTCGTTTCATTTTCAATGGCCCAACGCACTTGGCTTAATTAACTTTTCACTCATGCAGCAGCTTCTCGTATGCAGCCAGCCTCTCTGGGACTTGCTTGCTAACTGCGGTGCAAATGAAACTGTGCTGGCCCTCTGCTACAGATTTCCTTTCAGTAAAACAAAATGCACGAAGTAAAATAAAATCAGTAGGGAAAGCCAGCTGGAAAGTCACAGCTCAATGCCATTTTCCTTAGCATTTGCTTTCTGATTTCATCTCCTGCTCATTAGTTTCATTGAGCAGACAAAGTACTTTGGACATTATCAAAGTACTTGGATTTCCAATGGGTTAAGAAGATGTTAATAGCTCAGTGGTGGGATTAAGTGTATTATTGGGACCGCAGAGGGTAGAAAATGGTGTTCAATCTATCTGGTCAATTCTGACTGGAATGAAGGTGTGCAGATGGTGGCATCAGAATCAGTACTTTAGGGATGAGCGTGAGAGAAGAGGCCGATTAGGGTTTCTATTTAAGAAATCACTATTAAAAGCCGAGGGAAGCTTTGCCCAAAACATAATGATCCAATCTCTCTCCACATTAAGTTACATTGGATATTCTCCATTCAAACGATATCTGATCCTCTTGCAAAAAAGGTATGGGGCCAAGTCATTTACTGAACTTGCAAGTATTCCAACCTTGACGTTCATTAGTTTTGTTCACAAGGTTAAAACTATATTGGTTCATTAAGGGCAGTCTGGACTAAGATGGTATCCGTGCTTATAGCTCCAACCGTCCGATTTTTGTCTTGTAGCCAGAGGACTATGATCAAGTGTATGATCCAGAGGACCATGGCCAAGTCCGAGTGCACCTGATCATGCAGCTGAGGTTCTTGTTCCAATGGTGCACTGAGGCAGTGGCAGTCTGAGATGTGACAATCTACAACCCCCACCCCCCCCCCCCCCAACCATATCTCCCTGGCCAACACCTCAGCCAAAGTCTTGATATTGTGAAACAAATTATATAAATGCAAGACCTTTCCTACTTCTTTTTCTTGACTCTAGAATATTGCATTTTCATGCACCGCATAAAACTAAAGAGTGAAGGTGAACTTGGAAGGTAAGGCTGGAGTGCAAAAAGACACAAAGTGCTGGAGTAACTCAGCGGCTCAAGCGAATAGGTGACGTTTCGGGGCGAGACCCTTCTTCAGACATTCCTTTTCTCTAGAGATGCCGCCTGACCCGTTGAGTTACTCCAGCATTTTGTGTCTGTCTTCTGCCCATCTGCAGTTCCTTCCTACATTCTCTGGAGAACATGGATAGGTGGCATTTTACAGTGAGACCTTTCTTTAGACTGACTCTGTGTGGCACAGGTGTGCGTGCCAATCAAGGCGATGATTTCACAAGAGAGATACAAGGTGCTGGAACCTGGAGCAAGAATCAAACCTGCCGCAGGTACTCGGAGGGTCAGGCAGCATCAATGGAAGCAAAGGGATAGTCAGTGTTTCAGGTAAAGACCCTGCATCAGGACTGAGAATGTAGAAGGGAGATAGCCAGTGGAAAGAGGTGAGAGGGAGAGGTGAGCTGGCAGGTGATAAGTGGAACCAGGTGAGGAGGGAGATGATGAGCAGATGGAGCAAGTGGGAGAGAGGGAGGGATCGAGCAACCTTCAAGCTTGTGAACACGACACAACCCTAACCTCAACAACTATGATATTCTATTGACTGTGTCTTTGGTTTAAGGTTATAAAATCATAAGTGATAGGAGCAGAAGTAGGCCATTCGGCCCATCAAGTCTAGTCTGCCATTCAATCATGGCCGATCTATCTCTTCATCCAAACCCCATTTTCCTGCCTTCTCCCCATAACACCTGACATCTGTAGTAATCAAGAATTTATCTATCTCTGCCTTAAAAATGTCAATTGACTTGACATCCACAGCAAAGAACTGCACAGATTCACCACCCTCTGACTAAAGAAATTCCTCCTCATCTCCTTCCTAAAGGAACGTCCTTTAATTCTAAGGCTATGACCTCTAGTCCTAGACTCTGCCTAGACTCTAGTCCTAGACTCCTAGACTAGTGGAAACATCCTCTCCACATCCACTCTATCCAGGCCTTTCACTATTCGGTAAGTTTCAAAGAGATCCCCCCCTCTTCCTTCTAAACTCCAGTGAGTACAGACTCACGACAGACTTCCGTTTCACTGTTTTTCACTATTATTGTTCCCAGTGTTATGGAAATTAATTTATTTTTTATTATTGATTATTTTACATTTATCTCTGGGTATTGCATTTACAGGCCTGTAAGCTGCAGCGAGTAAGGATTATATTGTTCTGTTGGCAGTACATATGACAATTAAATACTCACTCGACTTGAGTTAGGAGACAATAACTGGTGGGTGATCGGAGGAAATAAAGGGTAGCTGATGCTGGAATCTAATAGTTAAAGAAGGTGTTAGATGGAACCGTGTGAAGGAGGGACGATGGGCAGATAGAACCAGGAGTGGGAAGGGAATGGAACTGGGGAGGTGGGGGGGAGACCAGAAGGAGAGAGAAAGGAACATACGAAGTGTGGATTACCTGAAGTCACAAAATGTTACAACTATGTGCAGCGCAAGCAGAAGCAAAATGCTTTGAAAATTTCCATACACAGGAAAGACATTATAAAGTTAAACTATTTTCAAATAAAGCTTCCATTTTAGTTTACAGCTTTCCAGATGAACATTGTAGCTTAATTAAACCAGTAAAAGATTGAAACCTTGCTCAGTCAAGGATGTCTCTGAAGCATTTGGGAAGCACTCAAGCATTCATGTTATCTTTACAGGAAGAATTGGTCTCCGGTACATTGGCGAGGAGTGTCTTCCGAGCAAGAGACAAAACGCATTATTTATGGAAAGCCTTTTGAACCGTGTATTTAATGTCTACAAGCAGGATGCAGTTGAGGGAAGGAAATGAGAGAAAAGGAGGTGAGGATAGAGGGAGAGAGCAGAGTGGAGCGGGGCTGAAGGAAGGGACAATGACAATGGTAGGAAGTGGGCAAGGGCAGGAAGTTTGAAGGAGAGAACAGGTAAAAGAGCACAACACAAATTGGAGGAACAGCACCTCATATTTCACTTGGGCAGCTTACAACCCAGTGGTATGAATTTGATTTCTCTAAGTTCAAGTAACCCTTCCTTTCTCTCTCTCTCTCTCTCTCTCTCTGTCCCTCCCCCACCTAGGTCTCCGACTAATTCTACTGTCCTCCTGATTAAATATTACTGATTGTAAGCCTCGTTGTCACCTTCCCCTCAGCTAACAATGAACCATTCGACATTTTCTTATCAACATCTGTTTTGATCTGTTGTTCTCACACCTTACCCTTCCATAGGTATGTAGGTTAATTGACTGGGTAAATGTAAAAAATTGTCCCTAGTGGGTGTAGGATAGTGTTAATGTGCGGGGATCGCTGGGCGGCGCGGACTTGGTGGGCCGAAAAGGCCTGTTTCCGCGCTGTATATATATGATATGATATGATATGATATCTCGAGACTCCCTCTCCCCTGACTCTCAGTCCGAAGAAGGGTCTCGACCGGAAACGTCACCCATTCAACAACACAAGAACACAAGAAAATAGGAGCAGGAGTAGGCCAACCGGCCCCTCGAGCCTGCTCCGCCATTCAATACGATCATGGCTGATCCTACCCCAACCCCCTTCCCACTATCGCCCTTCTTCCCACCCAAAAGAACCGTGTGATCTCCTGGGAGAGGCCAAAAACCGGATAAAAACCCAGGCCAATTTGGGAAAAAAATCCGGGAAATTCCTCTCCGACCCCAAGCTAGGCGATCGAAACTTATCCAGGAGATTACTCAGGTCTTACTATACTAACAATAGCTCATGTCCACTTCCCTGCCCGCTCCCCGTAACCCCTAATTCCCTTGTCTATTAAAAAACAATCTATTTCCGTTTTAAATTTATTTAACATTCCTGCTTCCACAGCTCCCTGAGGCAGCGAATTCCACCCTCTGAGTGAAGAAGTTTCTCTTCATCTCAGTTTTAAAAGAGCCCCCTCTTATTCTAAGAATATGCCCCCTAGTTCTGGTCTCCCCGATCATCGGAAACATCTTTAGCGCATCCACCCGATCAAGGCCCCTCACGATCTTATACGTTTCAATAAGATCGCCTCTCTCCAAAGATGCCTCCTGTCCCGCTGAGTTACTCCAGCATTTGGTGTCTACCTTCGGGGTAGACCAGCATCTGCAGTTCCTTCCTACACATTTTGCACCTTCTTGCTGCGTTAGCTCTGTGTGTAGCTGGTTTGTAATGGCCTAAATTCACAGCCAGGATCTGTTCACTCTTCAGAAGTAGCGAGAAACGCGGTCATCCGCAAACTTAAGCAGTGCTGAAGAGTGAGTAGTTGCGGATTTAAAGACCTTCCAGTGCGGTTGGATCGTCTTGAAGACCAGTCACCTCACATGTTTTCACATTGGTCAGTTGTATACCAGCTGCGCGCTTTTAATTTAATACCAATAACCCATGCAATTTAACGTCACGATTTTAGATTTCCATTGTAACTTTAATAATTGTAATGATTGCAGGACAGGGCCTCTTCTAGAATCACAAACTGGATCACATATAAACAAAGACACAAAATGCTGGAGTAACTCAGCGGGACAGGCAGCATCTCTGGAGAGAAGGAATGGGTGATAGTTCGGGTGGAGACCCTTCTTCAGACTTTCTTCAATCTGAAGAAGGGTCTCGACCCGAAACGTCACCCATTCCTTCTCTCCAGAGATGCTGCCTGTCCCGCTGAGTTACTCCAGCTTTTTGTGTCCATCTTTGGTTTAAACCAGCATCTGCAGTTCCTTCCTACACATATAAACCAACCACACCCTGTGTGGTCACTTGCAGTGTTTACGTAAGGTGAACATTTTTTTCGCTGAATTCAATCCTTGCACCAGTATTTTCCCAGGCAATGCAGTGCCATTCCAAAAACATACAGCTCTGTAGTTAATTGGCTTGGTAAAATTGTAAATTGTCCCCAGTGTGTGTAGGGTGGAGTTAGTGTGCCGGTCGTTGCAGACTTGGTGGGCTGAAGGGCCTGTTTCCGTGCTGTATCTCTAAACCCAGCAAATTAACCCATAACTTCCAAGATTCAAGAGAGAGTTAGATTTAGCTCAAGGCTCACGGAATCAAGGGATATGGGGAGAAAGCAGGAACAGGGTACTGATTTTTCACCCAGAGAGTTGTGAATTTGTGGAATTCTCTGCCACAGAAGGCAGTGAAGGCCAATTCACTGGATGAATTTAGAAGAGAGTTAGATAGAGCTCTCGGGGCTAGCGGAATCACGGGATATAGGGAGAAGGCAGGCATGGGTTACTGATTGTGGATGATCAGCCATGATCACAATGAATGGCAGTGCTGGCTCAAAAGGCCAAATGGCCTCCTCCTGCACCTATTTTCAATGTTATAGACAATAGACAATAGACAATAGACAATAGGTGCAGGAGTAGGCCATTTGGCCCTTTGAGCCAGCACCGCCATTCAATGGCTGATCATTCGCAATCAGTACCCCGTTCCTGCTTTCTCCCCATACCCACTGACTCCGCTATCCTTAAGAGTTTCTGTGATTCTGTGATTCTGGATGATCAGCCATGATCATGATCGGTGCTGACTCGAAGGGCCGAATGGCCTCCTCCTGCACCTATTTTCCATGTTTCTATGTTTCAGACTGGTTCTGAACTGGCACCTTTATAATGCATTAGGATATGTGAAAAATTAACTCTGGATGTTTGAAGTCACTTACCTTTTTTTTAAAGAGAAGCTGATTACTAACTTCTGGTTTACTAACAGCCTGGGATTGAGAAGTGCCGATTTTTAAGAGAACATTGAGGAGATTGCTATCTAGTTTAATGCTGGTAAAAATGCTGCAGGCACGTTTCGTGCCTAGGACCACCGCAAAAAGCCTCTCCTCACACTGTGAACTATTATTCCCCTTGATGATCAAGTGGTCTCTCCGAGCAGGTTCCTCGAAATCTCCCCGAGGAGCAAGGGAGATGGAAAAAAATTAACCACGCACTCTGGAAGTCACATCCTATTTTTGTTCCCCTAAGAGGAAGATGAATCCTGGTTTACTCGACTTGTACTCGCTGGAATTTAGAAGATTGAGGGGGGATCTTATAGAAACTTACAAAATTCTTAAGGGGTTGGACAGGTTAGATGCAGGAAGATTGTTCCCGCTGTTGGGGAAGTCCAGAACAAGGGGTCACAGTTTAAGGATAAGGGGGAAGTCTTTTAGGACCGAGATGAGAAAGTTTTGTTTTCACACAGACAGTGGTGAATCTGTGGAATTCTCTGCCACAGAAGGTAGTTGAGGCCAGTTCATTGGCTTTATTTAAGAGGGAGTTAGATGTGGCCCTTGTGGCTAAAGGGATCAGGGGGTATGGAGAGAAGGCAGGTACGGGATACTGAGTTGGATGATCAGCCATGATCATATTGAATGGCGGTGCAGACTCGAAGGGCCGAATGGCCTACTCCTGCATCTATTTTCTATGTTTCCATGTTTACTAACTGCCTGCTGGATAGGCGACGGACGGCCAGTGAGACGTGTGTCCTTTTTAAGGACGCGGCCTATGTTATTATCGTGCGCCCACTAGCGTTATAATCCACTGAGCGGCTATCACTTCCCCAAAATAATTCCTCAGGATCCGGGTCAATAGAAATTGCCACAAGTAACACCTCCGTGCCACCGAATTATGTCAAAGTGAAGCAGACAGGAGCATTTGCAATTACTGATAAAGCTTTGCTGAGATATGTTTACCCTCACTCAGTGCCAGCGAGGTAAACCATATTCATCACTCCTTAATGTACAATGAGAATATATTATACCGAAGAAAAATGTAGACAAATTGCAATGACTTGTGTCACCCCAGGTAAAGTCATTACTTTTTAAATTAGCTGGTGGGAGATTTGTGGGGAGGCTCAGCGTGATCAGTGTGCAGCAGTCCCGACAACAAGCAGTAATACCTGATGCATTGCCTTCAGCTATTGCCCTGCAGGAGCAGGGAGTTTGCCAAAGTCTGTCATTTATTATTGCCAGGGAGAAATAATAGTTCTGGATGAGAAATTAGCTCTGGATATTTGAAGTCACATACCTTTTTTTTAAAGAGAAGCTGATTACTAACTTCTGGTTTACTAACAGCCTGGGATTGAGAAGTGCCGATTTTTAAGAGAACATTGAGGAGATTGCTATCTAGTTTAATGCTGGTAAAAATGCTGCAGGCAAGTTTCGTGCCTAGGACCACCGCAAAAAGCCTCTCCTCACACTGTGAACTATTATTCCCCTTGATGATCAAGTGGTCTCTCCGAGCAGGTTTCTCGAAATCTCCCCGAGGAGCAAGGGAGATGGAAAAAAATTAACCACGCACTCTGGAAGTCACATCCTATTTTTGTTCCCCTAAGAGGAAGATGAATCCTGGTTTACTCAACTTGTACTCGCTGGAATTTAGAAGATTGAGGGGGGATCTTATAGAAACTTACAAAATTCTTAAGGGGTTGGACAGGCTAGATGCAGGAAGATTGTTCCCGATGTTGGGGAAGTCCAGAACAAGGGGTCACAGTTTAAGGATAAGGGGGAAGTCTTTTAGGACCGAGATGAGAACGTTTTGTTTTCACACAGAGAGTGGTGAGTCTGTGGAATTCTCTGCCACAGAAGGTAGTTGACGCCAGTTCATTGGCTATATTTAAGAGGGAGTTAGATGTGGCCCTTGTGGCTAAAGGGATCGGGGGGTATGGAGAGAAGGCAGATACAGGATACTGAGTGGGATGATCAGCCATGATCATGTTGAATGGCGGTGCAGACTCGAAGGGCCGAATGGCCTACTCCTGCACCTATTTTCTATGTTTCTATGTTTACTAACTGCCTGCTGGATAGGCGACGGACGGCCAGTGAGACGTGTGTCCTTTTTAAGGACGCGGCCTATGTTATTATCGTGCGCCCACTAGCGTTATAATCCACTGAGCGGCTATCACTTCCCCAAAATAATTCCTCAGGATCCGGGTCAATAGAAATTGCCACAAGTAACACCTCCGTGCCACCGAATTATGTCAAAGTGAAGCAGACAGGAGCATTTGCAATTACTGATAAAGCTTTGCTGAGATATGTTTACCCTCACTCAGTGCCAGCGAGGTAAACCATATTCATCACTCCTTAATGTACAACGAGAATATATTATACCGAAGAAAAATGTAGACAAATTGCAGTGACTTGTGTCACCCCAGGTAAAGTCATTACTTTTAAAATTAGCTGGTGGGAGATTTGTGGGGAGGCTCAGCGTGATCAGTGTGCAGCAGTCCCGACAACAAGCAGTAATACCTGATGCATTGCCTTCAGCTATTGCCCTGCAGGAGCAGGGAGTTTGCCAAAGTCTGTCATTTATTATTGCCAGGGAGAAATAATAGTTCTGGACGACATTAACTAAAAGCATAGAAAAATAAAAACACATGCCTTAATCCACCACCTCCGCCTCTACCTCAAGATGACAATTAATGGAGTTAATAACTCGACATGATAGGTTGATCAGGGCTGTAATGCATTGTGACGTTGTATTGGTACAATTGTAAATTATTGAAAAGTTACACTGCACAACTCGAGGAAGGAATTTGTGCAAAAATATTAACCAGTATCTCAGCTTCAACCAGATCACTCAGGATCCAAAGGAAATAATAATAATTACCTAGGCAGCACTTTGTGCAGGGGCGGCACGGTGGCGCAGCGGTAGAGTTGCTGCCTCACAGCGCCAGAGATCCGGGTTCGATCCTGACCACGGGTGCTGTCCGTATGGAGTTTGTACGTTCTCCCCCTGACCTGCGTGAGTTTTCTCCAAGATCTTTGGTTTCTTCCCACACTCCAAAGACGTACAGGTTTCTAGGTTATATAAGAAAATAACTGCAGATGCTGGTACAAATCGTATTTATTCACAAAATGCTGGAGTAACTCAGCAGGTCAGGCAGCATCTCGGGAGTGAAGGAATGGGTGACGTTTCGGGTCGAGACCCTTCTTCAGACTGATGTCAGGGAGGCGTGACAAAGGAAGGTTGATTGGCTTGATATTAAATTATTCTAGGTTGATTGGCTTGATATTAAATGGTTAAAGAAAAATCTCCCTATTGTGTAGGATAGTATTAATGTGCGGGGATCGCTGGGCGGTGCAGGCTTGGTGGGCCGAAGGGCCTGTTTCCACGCTATATCTCTAAACTAACCTAAACATTTTGTTATAACTCTGATTAGTGATGATAGTTAAATGTACTTTCTTCCATGCTTGTTCTTAAAGCTCATGTGTCACTAGTTGTACTTCAAGCTCCAGAACAGGTGATTCTCTAGTACTCTGTTGCACTAAATCCTGCACTCTGCCTATCTCTTCTCTTTACATTACCTATTGTACTTGTGTAGGATTATACTCATGTATGACATGATTTGACTGGATAAGATGCAAAACAAGTTTTTTCACTGTATCAATAATAATCGATACCAGTGCCAATATTGGAAACAATTGGTCACGAGCACACAATTAGCAATTGCATTTATTACATTCAGTGCGTCGATTTCTACCAATTTGTAATGAGCAATGTGACTGTCAAATGCACACAGTAAGATCAAATAGATAATAACATGATAAAGATTAGGCAGTCTGTCAGTAATTGTCTGCTGTATGTCGTGTTGTTACTTGCGAGCAAAGCACCAAGGCAAATTCCTTGTATGTGTACATACTTGGCTAATAAAATGTATTCAATTCAATTCAAATATCAAAAATAGACCAGCAGTAGGACATTCGGCCCTTTGCACCTGCTCCATCATTCAGGCAAATGGGAGGAGCTCAGGGAGGTATTTTGGTCAGTATGGGTGAGTTGGGTAGAAGGGCCTGTTTCCATGCTGAACAACTCTCTCTCCCTGTGACTCAATAATTTCATGGCTGATAGAGTCATTTCAACACTGTGAGCCATTTTTGTACCTTCTCCCATGTCTCTGAAATATGCATTTGAATTATATCTTCCACAGCTGTGCACAGTGATCTATTTTGATATCATCTGATATCATTTCTGTGCGTTTAAGCAATATCTTCCAGAGACAAATCACATTGCATTAATTACAAATCAAGAGATTGTAACATAGAGTCAGAGAGTCATATAGTGTGGAAACAGGCCCTGTGGCCCAACTTGCCCACACAGGCCAACATGTCCCAGCTACACTATTCCCCTTGCCTGCATTTGACCCATATCCCTCCAAACCTGTCTTGTCCATGAACCTGTCTAACTGAGTCTTAAATGTTGGGATAGTCACTGCCTCAACTACCTCCTCCGGCAGCTTGTTCCATACACCCACCAATCTTTGCGTGGAAAAAAGTTGCCCTCAGATTCCTATTTAATATTTTCCCCTTCACCTTGAACCTATGTCCTCTGGTCCTCAATTCCCCTGATCTGTCTGAAGAAGGGTCTCGACCCGAAACGTCACCCATTCCTTCTCTCCAGAGATGCTGCCTGACCCGCTGAGTTACTCCAGCGTTTTGTGTCTATCCCTGATCACCTATCTCAATAATCATATTCCCGTTCCCTCTCCATACCCAGTGACGCTTTGAATCTAGGAAACTATCCATAAAGCATGTTCAGTCACCTTGTCTCCACTGCCTTCTGCAGGAGGGACAGGGCAATAGAATATTAGACAGAGATCAAATGAGATCAATAGAGCATTGGAAAGATGAGAGACAAAACTTTGAAAGTCATAAGTTTAGAGGAGAGTTTAACCCTGCTTAAGTTGAAGCACGTTTGCGAGCTACAAAATTAGAACCCAGCAATTTTGATTCTTTCCTAATTTCATTGACAAATGGTTTGAAGACCTGACGTTAAGATCACAAAGACAAATTTTGCGAGTTTCCCTGGAGCCTGCTTTTAATTAAATCGTACTCCAACCAACTGCACAAGCAGCTCAGAGGAGCAAAGAAAGTCCCTCAAAGTTTGCAAATGTGAAGAAAAACAGATTGACGTCTAATAACAGACCCAACATGTCTGCTCTGAACGCTGCCTCATTAGTTCTGCTCTGGCTGAAGATTAATGTTTTATGTTACTTTAGCATTTGTTCAATTAAATGAAGTGCACCTCTTTTTGTCAACGTTCTCCTTTCAGACAAATATCAATCGCACACTGCGAATTAAAGTTCCCATTTCACACAGCAAATCTAAAAAAAAAAAAGACCATGCAAGATGCAGAGGAGGTAATCCATTAGGAATTGTGGGCTAATCAAAATGTTGGAAATGGACGTGTCATTTAAAACTTGTCAGTCAAAAGTGCGAGATTAAGTCGCATTTAAACAAATAAAGGTGGATTATGACTGATGCACATCATCTTTACTCAAGTAATAATCAGTTGTGTTGATATTGACTTCAGGATGTGGACTTGAATCCTTTCTGTTTTGTTTTTTTTAGTTTAGTTTAGTTTAGATTAATTTTGTTTAGTTTAGTTTAGTTTAGTTTAGTTTAGAGATACAGCGCGGAAACGGGCCCCTCAGCCCACCAAGTCCGCACCGACCAGCGATCCCCGCACACGAACACTATCCTACACACACTAGGGACAATTTACACTTATACCAAGCCAATTAACCTACACACCTGTACGTCTTTGGAGTGTGGGAGGAAACCGAAGATCTCGGAGAAAATCCACGCAGGTCTCGGGGAGAACGTACAAGCTCTGTACAGACGGCGCCCATAGTCAGGATCGAACCCGGGTCTCTGGCGCTGTAAGACAGTAGCTCTACCGCTGCGCCACCGTGCCGACCAGAATGACGTTTCTGTGTGAGGAAAGGCAGAGTGCATGTTCACAGCACGTTTAGCAAGCTGACAGCATCCAGCAGCACTTTGTATTTCTTGCATCACCTCTGATGTAATGTGGAAACAATTGATCATGAGAACACAATTAGCAATTGCATTTATTACATTCAGCGCATCGATTTCTACCAATTTGTAATGAGCAATGTGACTGTCAAATGCACACAGTAAGATCAAATAGACAGTAACATGATAAAGATCAGGCAGCCTGTCAGTCCGCCTGGACCCACCTGAACTCCCGGTTGCCAAACATTAAATTCCACTTCCCATTCCCACACTGAGCTTTCTGTCCTCGGCCTCCTCCATTGTCAGAGTGAGGCCAAATGCAAATTGGAGGAGCAGTATCTCATATTTCGCTTGGGCAGCTTACAGCCCAGTGGTATGTGTATTGATTTCTCTACTTCAAGTAACCCTGGCATTCCCTCTCTCCCCATCCCTCCCCCGCCCAAGTCGTACCAACTTCAAAGTCATCTTGTTGAGTCTCATAGCCTGCACTTGTTTTCACCCAACAGCTAGCAAGGCCGCTTGACAGACAGAAAGCAAAGAGTGGGGATAAATGGGTCCCTTTCGGAATGGCAGGCAGTGACCAGTGGGGTACCGCAAGGTTCGGTGCTGGGACCCCAGCTATTTACGATATACATTAATGACTTAGACGAAGGGACTAAAAGTACCATTAGCAAATTTGCAGATGATACTAAGCTGGGGGGGGTAGTGTGAATTGTGAGGAAGATGCAATAAGGCTGCAGGGTGACTTGGACAGGTTGTGTGAGTGGGCGGATACATGGCAGATGCAGTTTAATGTAGATAAGTGTGAGGTTATTCACTTTGGAAGTAAGAATAGAAAGGCAGATTATTATCTGAATGGTGTCAAGTTAGGAGGAGGGGGAGTTCAACGAGATCTGGGTGTCTTAGTGCATCAGTCAATGAAAGGAAGCATGCAGGTACAGCAGGCAGTGAAGAAAGCCAATGGAATGTTGGCCTTCATAACAAGAGGAGTTGAGTATAGGAGCAAAGAGGTCCTTCTACAGTTGTACCGGGCCCTGGTGAGACCGCACCTGGAGTACTGTGTGCAGTTTTGGTCTCCAAATTTAAGGAAGGATATTCTTGCTATGGAGGGCGTGCAGCGTAGGTTCACTCGGTTAATTCCCGGAATGGCGGGACTGTCGTATGTTGAAAGGCTGGAGCGATTGGGCTTGTATACACTGGAATTTAGAAGGATGAGGGGGGATCTTATTGAAACATATAAGATAATTAGGGGATTGGACACATTAGAGGCAGGAAACATGTTCCCAATGTTGGGGGAGTCCAGAACCAGGGGCCACAGTTTAAGAATAAGGGGTAGGCCATTTAGAACGGAGATGAGGGAACTTTTTCAGTCAGAGAGTGGTGAAGGTGTGGAATTCTCTGCCTCAGAAGGCAGTGGAGGCCAGTTCGTTGGATGCTTTCAAGAGAGAGCTGGATAGAGCTCTTAAGGATAGCGGAGTGAGGGGGTATGGGAAGAAGGCAGGAACGGGGTACTGATTGAGAGTGATCAGCCATGATCGCATTGAATGGCGGTGCTGGCTCGAAGGGCTGAATGGCCTACTCCTGCACCTATTGTCTATTGTCTATTGTCTATTGTTTCCTTTATCGTCGTTAATTTTTTGCATTTCTTTCATTCACCTATATACTAAAACTCTTGTTTGTTTGTTTGTTTGTGATCGAACTTCAGCCAAAACGGTGCACGATAGCGTGACAGTTTTACGCCTACCTTAGTCACCGTTGTCGCTTTAATGGTAATGCAAATATTTTTATTGAAATTGGTGTTATATTTATAAAGTTATTCACATTTTATAGTTTTTAAAACCCGCGCATGCGCAGTCGGGGGGGGGGGTCCTCACGTAAGATGGCCGCCAGACCAGCGCCACACTTACGTAAGATGGCCGCCGGGTGACTGCGCATGCGCAGTTGGGTGGAAGGTCGCCATTTTGCTTTCAGCTCCCACTTCCCGCCAGACGCCCGAATGTTTCCGCGGCCCAAGTGGGGGTAGAGTCACTGTCGCCACCGCCGCCCCAAACCCCGGGCGTTTCCATCATGGCCGCCGCTCCCGCTGCCGCTCTAAATTCCGGACGTCTCCATCGCTGCCGCAACGCTGAGCCCCAAAGCCCTCGCCCCGCCATCATCGCCGCCGCTGCCACTCTAAACCCCAGATGGCTCCATCATGGCCGCCACTCCTGCTGCCGCTCTCAGCCACCGCCGTCTCCTTCACCGCTCAGCCCCAGAGCCGCCGCCAAGCAGTTAGTCAGACTAATTAGACCAGGCGGACCCGCTGGGCCCAAACCCCTCCCGCATTCACGCAGCGCCCAACCCCTCTCTCCCCTCCTCTCCCCTCCTCCTCTCCCCCCCTCCTCTCCCCCCTCCTCTTCCCCCCTCCTCTCCTCCCCTCCTCTCCGCCCCCTCTCCTCTCCCCCCTCCTCTCCCCATCTCGTTTCCCCCCACTCCTCCCCCTCTCCTTTCCCCCCCTCCTCTTCCCCCTCTCCTCTCCCCCCCTCCTCTCCCCTCCTCTCCTCTCCCCCTCTCCTCTCCCCTCCCCTCCTCTCTCCCCCACTCTCCTTTCCCCCCCTCTCCTCACCCCCCTCCTCTCCCCCCACCTCTTCTCTCTCCCCCACCTCTCCTCTCCGCCCCCCTCTCCTCTCTCTCCCCCCTTTTCCTCTCTCCCCCCCCCTCTCCTCTCCTCCCTCCCCCCTCCACCCTCCTCTCTAGGAGATAGATTTAAACTTTAAAATGTGAATAACTTTAAAAAATATAACACCTATTTCAATGAAACTTCTTCCAATTAGACCACGGGATGACGGTAAGGTAGGGCTTAAAATTGTCGCGCTGTCGTGGCTGTAGTTCAGGAACAAACAAACAAACAAGAGTTTTTGTATAAAGATTTTATTTGCTGCTGAACTGTTAAAGGCAATGTAGATGGGCTATTGCATGCTAGCCAATCGTAGTGCTTGTTAGTAGTAGTCCCGTCTAGTATGTGCTTTATTATATTAAGAACTCGCCTACGTCAGGCAGTAGATGTAACAGCTCGGAGCTGTAATGTACCGCAGGTCCTATGATGTAAGTGCTTCAATAAAATGATGCGTTGTACTTAAGCACTTTATTACATGGTGTCAGAAGTGGGATCTGGTCGGAGACCACTGCTGGTGAAAACATGTCCGACGTAAGTGACCTCAGGAACGCGAAACCTGCACTTTAGTGGATTCAGTTTGAGATTAATGTCGCTGGCGCGGTCGAGTACTCTCTTCAGATTAGCATCGTGTTAGAAAATTGGGAGAGAACTCCACTACAGAATATATCTCATCTATCAATTCACAGATTTTTATTATTTTTCTTTTTAAATGTTTCTGCAAGTTTCTGCCTACTAAAGTGGCGCTGTGACGTACTACGGTGTTTAGGATCGAGTGGTCTATCTTGCTCTGCTCTATTATCTGCAATAATGGTCAGTGATAATAAAATCACTTCATGAATTGTGTAGGAAGGAACTGCAGATGCTGGTTTAAACCGAAGGTAGACACAAAATGCTGGAGTAACTCAGTGGGACAGGCAGCATCTCTGGAGAGGAGGAATGGGTGACATTTCGGGTCGCGACCCTTCTTCAGACTGGAGAAGGTTCTCGACCCGAAACGTCACCCATTCCTCCTCTTCAACAGTTCAACAGTTCAACAGAGCTTTATTTGTCATTCGGTACCAAGGTACCGAACAAAATTACATAGCAGTCATACACAAAAAAGAACACAAGACACATGACCCCAACACAAACGTCCATCACAGTGACTCCAAACACCCCCTCACTGTGATGGAGGCAACAAAACTTCCACTCTCTTCCCCACGCCCACGGACAGACAGCTCGTCCCCGACCGACCCGCACAGTCCCCGCAAGGGTACGGAAGTCCCCGCGGCCGAGCCGCACCGGGCGCTGAAACATCCCGCGGCCGAGCCGGGCGACGGAAGGCCCCGCGGCCGAGCCGTGCGCAGCTAAGTTCCTTCCATCCAGCTAAGAGATGCTGCCTGTCCCACTGAGTTACTCCAGCATTTTGTGTCTATCTTCGCATTTTGAATCGTTGCTCAGAGTGTATCTGTTATCCAAAATTGTGTATCGCCATTCTCCCAGATCAGATCCAACACTGTACATCTACATTCATATCAAATTGGGGTTTCCGTAGGATTTTAAAAGCCAGCCTTTGGGTGCTGACAGTAGACAGATAGGCAGCAGTCCTTGCTTTGACAGCGTGTACGAACCTCTATGATAATGATAAATGCCAAATACATCTTAACTAGATAAATATTGCCAAGATAAGAATCCTGCTATCTGCCACACAATAATTCAGATACAACGCCAAGCATACTGCTTCTCTCTCGAAGCCAGGCCATGTGCTTCCCCTCAGGGAATTGAAGCTGATAACACGAGTTAAAGTGGAAGATTTTCTATACACAGGGCACACTCTCAACAGCGGAATTCAGTGCGTGCTGGAAAGTTGAAAAATAAGCTGAAAGGTTCATCATCAAACACAAAGGCATCGAATGAAAATATCCAGATGATCAGTCTGAAGAAGGGTCTCGACCCGAAACGTCACCCATTCCTTCCATCCAGACATGCTGCCTGTCCTGCTGTACTCCGGCATTTTGCATCTACCTTCGGTTTAAACCAGCCTCTGCAGTTCCTTCCTACACATGTGGTCTGGTCATTTCCCCCCACAGATGCTGCCTGACCCGCTGAGATCCTCTAGCAGGTGTGGGGTTTTTTCCAACCATATTCCAGCCAAGAGCATTCTGTGTGATCCCAGCACACTCTCTTCTTAAAGCGTGTTCAAATATTCCGGCACACAGCGGGTAATTTAGTCCATTAATAAATGTCACTGTATGGCTTCCTGAAACACTTTATCATCCATACTGCACAGCAGTAAATCAATGGAAACTCCCAGTTTATTTCATACAGTGATCATTAGCAACTTTTAATAAAATACTAGACAAAGTGGACCCGTTGGGCCCAAACCTCTCCTGCATTGGTGCAGCACCCTGTCCTCCCCCGTCCTCCCCTCTCTCCTCAACCCCCCCTCCCCTCTCCCTTCTCCCCCACTCCCCCCTTCCCCCCTCCCTCTTCCCTCCTTCCCTCCTCCCCTCCCCCTCCCCTCCTTTTAAACTTTAAAATGTGAATAACTTTAAAAATATAAGACCGATTTCAATAAAACTACTTGCATTATCACTAAAGTGACAATGGTGAGTAAGGTGGGCCTAAAATTGTTGCGCTATCGTGTACCGTTTTGGCTGAAGTTCAGTCACAAACAAGATAACAAACGAGAGTTTTAGTATATAGATGACCATCATAGTTCAGGGACAGAAGGAAGCAGATGGCAGAAACTGCCAATTGCTGCACATCCCTAAACTTTGATGGTGTCCAAAGTCCAAAGACGTAGCACAGGACAGTTCAAATATTAGGAGAGGAAGGTATTCTCTCCCCTGGTAGAGAAGATGATTGTTCGTTTTGCCTCAGGTCCGTCAAACAGTTTTCCCACAGATCGTCAAGAACAAACAAGCCATTCATTTACGATTTGCGTCGTCATCTGTGGAAACTTACTGCAACTATGGGGCCCAAGCCCCTTGTCATCATCAGCCTGATGTGCAAACTGAGTGAAGCTATGAAACAGTGCACACGCATGCTCAATAATGAGAACCTCAAAGAATAGACAAGATTAAAAGATTCAAGTTCTGAGTTACCACAAACAGTGGGTTTTCTCCGAGATCTTCGGTTTCCTCCCACACTCCAAAGACGTACAGGTATGTAGGTTAATTGGCTGGGTAAATGTAAAAATTGTCCCTAGTGGGTGTAGGATAGTGTTAATGTACGGGGATCACTGGGCGG
Organism: Rhinoraja longicauda; assembly: GCF_053455715.1. NCBI lineage: Eukaryota > Metazoa > Chordata > Chondrichthyes > Rajiformes > Arhynchobatidae > Rhinoraja > Rhinoraja longicauda. The sequence continues at coordinate 4,019,352 of NC_135974.1, forward strand.
CACGGACTTGGAGGGCCGAAAAGGCCTGTTTCCGGCTGTATATATATGATATGATGATGATAGTGGGGGATAATTAATAGCTAATGGATGCATCAGAGAGTTTGGGGGTTTGGGAACAGCTCCATCCAAGACCGCAAGAAATTGCAGCGAATCGTGGACGCAGCCCAGACCATCACACAAACCAACCTCCCTTCCATTGACTCCATTTATACCCCACGCTGCCTCCACACATCGACACTATCCTACCGGCCGCCCTTGGGAGCTCTCTGCTTGCAGTTTACCTATTCTCCCTAGACCCACGTGGATCTCCTCCAGGTGCCCTGGTTTACTCCCACATCACAAAGACTTGTGGTTTTAGAGGCTGATTGGCCCTGTAAAATTGCTCCTAATGTGCAGGAAGTGGATGGGAAAGTGGGATGTTGTAGAACGGTGGCGGCACGGTGGCGCAGCGGTGAGTTGCTGCCTTACAGCGAATGCAGCACCGGAGACCCAGGTTCGATCCCGACCACGGGCGCCGTCTGTACGGAGTTTGTACGTTCTCCCCGTGACATGCGTGGGTTTTCTCCGAGATCTTTGGTTTCCTCCCACACTCCAAAGACGCACAGGTATGTAGGTTAATTGACTGGGTAAATGTAACAATTGTCCCTAGTGTGTAGGATAGTGTTAATGTGCGGGGATCGCTGGGCGGCGCGGACTCGGTGGGCCGAAAGGGCCTGTTTCCACGCTGTATCTCTAAATCTAAATCTAAAATCAGAACCAATGTGAATGGGTAATCGTAGGTGGGTTAAGGGGCTTGTTTCCATGTGGTGTCTCCAAACTAAGTAAATGCTGCTGGTACAGAAAATCAGGTAAAAAGGGAATTTTCTCTGGGAATGGAACATTGTTTCAAGTTAATTACCTCTCATCGGTGATCTTGAATTCTAGTTTTATGTGACTGCCTCGTGAGATACCTTACCAAATAGTTTTAAACATTTTAGACCACCACATCCTCCTCAACTACCTTGCAAGTTACATCCTCAAAGAACACAAAGGTATTCATCCCCTATCAGTCTGACCTTTCCATTTAACTTAGTTGATGCGTTGATGAGCCATCTATATACTACAACTCGATAGTTTGTTTGTTTGTTCCTGAACTACAGCCAAAACGGTACACGATAGCACCACAATTTTAGGCCCACCTTACTCACCGTCGTCCCTTTGGTGCTGATGGAAGAAGTTTCATTGAAATCGGTGTTATATTTTTTAAGTTATTCACGTTTTAAAGTTTAAATCTAACTCGTGGGGAGGGGGGGGGAGGGAGGGAGGGAGGGAGGGAGGAGGGAGGTTGGAAGGGGGGAGGAGGGAGGATAAGGGGGGTTGAAGGGGATGGAATGGGGGGGAGGGGGGGAGTGGAAGGGGGGAGGGGGGGGCGGAGAGGGTGCTGTACCAATGCAGAAGAGGTTTGGGCCCAATGGATCCACTTGGTCTAGTTTATATTATTTCTCCCTTCGGAATTTTTTAAGTTCCCTTTTATCATATCATATCATATCATATATATACAGCCGGAAACAAGCCTTTTCGGCCCTCCAAGTCCGTGCCGCCCAGCGATCCCCGCACATTAACACTATCCTACACCCACTAGGGACAATTTTTACATTTGCCCAGCCAATTAACCTACATACCTGTACGTCTTTTGGAGTGTGGGAGGAAACCGAAGATCTCGGAGAAAACCCACGCAGGTCACGGGGAGAACGTACAAACTCCTTACAGTGCTGCACCCGTAGTCAGGATCGAACCTGAGTCTCCGGCGCTGCATTCGCTGTAAAGCAGCAACTCTACCGCTGCGCCACCGTGCCGCCCTTAATATCTGCACTAAAGATAATGACAGTGTGGTTTTACCGGATTCCAATACTACACCGGGATAATGTTGGTTGGAAACGTTGCGACACTGTTGTGCTTCATCGAGAATAGACTTTAGACTATCTTCCTACCAAATTGTCAAGGAATAGATTAGACACACTCTCATCCATTTCAAAACCGTTCATTGATTAAAAAATTAAATAAGATTAATATCGGACGCATAATGAAAATGAATAGATGTTGTCAATTAGCTAGTAATCGAAATACCATATTAGTAATGGAAAGATTAATGAACAAAATAACTAGCCAGAGGTTTGTAATTCATTGTATTATAAATCATTAAGAGACAGAGAATTAATTGTGGAAATGATTAGAATCTCTTATTATTTTAGTTGGTGAGATCACTTTTAGAATTAATTCCCCAGGCAATTGACGTTAACAATTTTGATAGCTTGTTTATCGAAGAGATTGCTCCTCTTTACAAAGGGTTGTCAGTGTTTCAGGACTCCAGCATCATCTTTCTGGGAGATATGGCTAATGCAATTTCACTCCTCCCTATCACTCATGCAATAAGTTCCATGGAGATCTCATTGATGAACCCCCCCCCCCACTTTGGTGGCAGAGCTTTCAAATTTATACATTTGGATGAACCACTTTTCACTTCAGCCTCAACATCCCAACTGTATTCATTCTCACCTCCCTCTGATTCCTGACATTTTAGAGTTCATAATTACTTTCACCGTCTGCAATTGTCTTGTATCACATTACAGCTCGGTACCTCGCTCACCATCCCCATGTGCTTTCATTATTAAGACACCTTCTTCTCCTGATTTCCTAAAAAATCAAAGAGATCTTATGAACCATGGAAGGAACTACCTCCACAAAGGACAAAGGAAATACAAAAGTGATGCACTGTTGGCCTTCATTTCTTTGTAATTTTGGAGCTGTGATCCAGTGGATTGTCACCTTGTCGCGGTGGAGAAGCTCATGTGGTCCTGAGATCCAGAGAGCGATGCCGTCTGGAGCTACGCTCCTGGTAGGGTCACCCATGGCGGTAAGGTCGAGGGGGAGGTCCCTGACAAAGAGCAATCCAACCAAGACCTCAACGGTGGAACAGGCGGAGGGAGGGTGACGGCTGACTTTAGTGGAGCGTCACAACGGCTGGGAAGGCAGATGAAGGAAGCAGCAGAAAAGGGGCCATCTTGGATATCACGCCACTGGATCCTGACCCAGATCTGTCAAGGACCGTGTGGTGGCTGTCTGTGCACCGGTCTCCCCACGTTAAACAAAGTCACGCAAAGGGGCGTCTGACCCTATGGAGAGGACAGTCATACTCACTTCGAGAGACCGCCAATGATGATGATCCAGTAAATCTCAAATTCAGAGGGAGGTGTTTCTGCAATCATAATAAAAATCAGGGGATATGGATCCTAGAAGGGCTTATCCCATCTGATAATTACGCTCATAACTCTCCTTAGCGTGGCGTCTCAAAGTCACAGTGGCAATCGCTTTAAGCCACTAGAGGACCAACTTTCCCTCGCTGAATTTTCTAGTCCCAATCCCAATAAACATCACATTTTACAGAAGTTTCTTTTCCGTACACATGAGAAAGGAAATTGCTTCCTCCTAATATTCTGCTGAGTATGGCAACAGAGATTTCAGTGAATGACGGTGACTTATGTGGTATCAACGAAGACCTTCCTAGTTACGGCTATCAGGAGACACTGAGCAGACGGCAGCTCTGGAAAAAGGAAAGTTCAACCAAGGCCCAAGAGAACTTTTCCAAATATTTTAAGTGCTCGAATAGAGTAGACGTGGGGAGGTTAATGCAATCTGTTGAGCATACAAATTAGGAGAACATGAAAATGAGAGAGCCATAATAAATCTAACAGGGAACTCAAAAGAAAGTGTGCAATGAAGACCCTCTGCAACGACAAAGACCTCCTCCAGAGAACATAGCTCCTACAATTAATTCTTCAATGAAGTTTCACAAACATCGGGAAATAATTTGAAGGGCAAGACTTGTTTACAACAGGTGGTATACCACAATCAGCACCTGCATTGCACTGCACGAAAGTGCATAGGCATTTTTACAGTGATCATCTGGAGAGTTACAGTCATAGAGTCAAACAGCGTGGAAACAGGCCCTTCGGCCCAACTTGCCAACAATGTCCCAGCTACAACACTCCCACCTGCCCGTATTTGGCACACATTCCTACAAACCTGTCCTGTCCATGTACCTGTCCAATGACAACATTTAAAAAACACTTGGACAGGTACATGGATAGGAAAGAGTTAGAGGGATATTGGCCAAATGCAGGAAAAATGGGATTAGCTTAGATGGGGCATTTTGGTCAGCACAGACAAGTTGGGCCAAAGGGCTATTTCTATGTTCCATGATTCTATAACTCTATGTCTCTATGTCTCTATGACTCTGTCTCTATGTCTCTATGTCTCTATGTCTCTATGACTCTGTCTCTATGTCTCTATGTCTCTATGTCTCTATGTCTCTATGACTCTTGTCTCTGTCTCTATGACTCTATGTCTCTATGTCTCTATGTCTCTATGTCTCTATGTCTCTATGTCTCTATGTCTCTATGTCTCTATGTCTCTATGACTCTTGTCTCTGTCTCTATGACTATGTCTCTATGTCTCTATGTCTCTATGACTCTTGTCTCTGTCTCTATGACTATGTCTCTATGTCTCTATGTCTCTATGACTCTTGTCTCTGTCTCTATGACTATGTCTCTATGACTATGTCTCTATGACTATGTCTCTGTGTCTCTATGTCTCTATGTCTCTCTGTCTCTATGTCTCTATGTCTCTATGACTCTATGTCTCTATGTCTCTATGACTCTATGTCTCTATGACTCTTGCCTATGTCTCTATGTCTCTATGTCTCTATGTCTCTATGTCTCTATGTCTCTATGTCTCTATGTCTCTATGACTCTATGTCTCTATGTCTCTATGTCTCTATGACTCTATGACTCTCTGTCTCTATGTCTCTATGTCTCTATGTCTCTCTATCTCTATGACTCTATGACTCTATGTCTCTATGACTCTTTGACTCAATGACTCTATGACTCTATGTCTCTATGAAAGCTTGGACAAACTTGGATTGCTGGCTCTGGAGTATTGAAGTCTGAGGGGAGACCCAATAGAAGTTTACTAAATTATGAGATAGGGTAGACAGTCAGAATCTTTTCCCCAGGGTGGAAACGTCAACGGTTAGAGGGCTTAGTGTTAAGGTTAGAGGGGGAACATTGAAAGGAAATGCACGGAGCTAATTGCACAGGACGTGGTGGGAGCCGAGAGAGTGCTGTCAATTGTGGTGGTGGAAGCAGATTCAATGGTGGCGTTTAAGAGGCTTTTAGATAGGCACCTGAATGTGCATGAAGTGGACGGATAATGGATCGCGTGCAGGAAGAGGAGATTATTTTCTACTGGCACAGTATTTGTGGACCAGAGGGCCTGTTCCTCTGTTGTACATTTCAATGTTGCTCTTTTCAATGATTTTGTAGGAGTGAATTCCCACAATGATCCAAACTTTGCAAACTCCTCTAAAGCCACCCAGGGTCTGGGTGCTGTAGCAACTTCACCAGGACCGGAGCTGCACTCTCCAACACTTATCTTCACTTGCATTTGGTGACACCATTCTTCGATCGACACAAAACACTGGAATGACTCAGCGGGTCAGGCAGCATCTCTGGATAGAAGGAATGGGGTGACATTTCGGGTCGAGACCCTTCTTCAAACCCAGAACGTCACCCATTCTTTCTATCCAGAGATGTTGCCTGTCCCGCTGAGTTACTCCAACATTATTGTGTCTACCTCAGTGCACGCCAGCATCTATCTGCAGCTCCCTCCTGCACACGATATCATTCTTAGCCCTGGCTGCCATTCCTGAGAGGTGCCGTGCTCCTCTGGGATGCTGGGATCGGAAGCAAGACCATGTGGGTCTCCTGTTTCCGTCCTTGTTGTCAGTGTGGGCCGATGTGATCTACCTTGCGCCAACTTCATCACCAATGGCTTTGCTGTCGGCAGATCATTCCACTTATAGAGGGGCAAAGGCGTTATTGTAATAAAGATTGGAACTGCAGATACTGCTTTACAAAACAAGACACAAAGTACTTGAGTAAATCAGTGGCTCAGGCAGCATCTCTGGAGAACGTGGATTGGTCAGGTCATTTCATGTCAGGACTTTTCTTCAGGCTGAAAGAAGGTTCCCAACCCTTCTCGTCACCTCTCCATGTTCTCCAGAGAGGCTGCCCGACCCACTGATTTACTCAAGCACTGGACGGCTTTTTTTGTAAACCAGCACCTGCAGTTCCAATCACTTGTAATCTTTATTCCAATCACTTCTTGGGATGGACTGCAACTGTGTGTACAAGTGGATCCACATGTCCATGTGTCACAGCCAACAGCTCCCTTTCACTTTATTGTATTGTGTCTCGTTCACCACCATACCTCTGCTCACCTATGAGTTTAGTTTAATTTAGAGATACATCGCGGAAACAGGCCTTTTCGGCCCACCGGGTCCGCGCCGATCAGCGATTCCCGCACATTAACACTATCCTATACCCACTAGGGACAATTTTTACATTTACCAAGCCAATTAACCTACAAACCTGTACGTCTTTGTAGTGTGGGAAGAAACCGAAGATCTCGGAGAAAACCCACGCAGGTCACGGGGAGAACGTACAAACTCCATACAGACAGCACCTGTAGTCGGGATCGAACCCGGGTCTCTGGCGCTGCATTCACTGTAAGGCAGCAACTCTATTGCCGCGCCACCATGCCACTATATTGATTAGTCAATATGCACCAAAACTCTGCCCAAGTCCTCTTCTGAGGCATTGGTTCTGTCCACTCAGTCCGCTCTGTCCGCCTACACCTACATAATCTCCCGGTTGCTGAACACTTTAACTCCCCCTCCCACTCCCACACTGACCTTGCTGTCCTGGGCCTCCTCCACTGTCAGAGTGAGGCCCAACACAAATTGGAGGAACAGCACCTCATATTTCGCTTGGCAGCTTACACCCCAGTGGGATGAACATTGACTTCTCTGACCCGTGCTTTCCCTCTCTCTCCATCTCTTCCCCATCCTAATTCCAGACCGGTATGACTGTCCTCCGGATTAAATTTTATCTTTGTATACTTCGTTGTCACCTTCCCCAATGATCTATTCTACATTTTCCTTGATCTTCGTCCCCTTTGATCTCTCATTTCACACTCGACCCTTTCATATCGCTGTGTCTCCCTCTCCCCTGACTCTCAGTCTGAAGGGTCTCGATCAGAAATGCCATCTTCTATCCGGAGATGTGGCCTGTCCCGCTGGATTACTCCAGCATTTTCCGTCTAACTTCGGCAGAAACCAGCATCTGCAGTTCCTTCCTACACATTGGTTTGTAATGTCAGCTCTTTTTTTATCAACAATGAGACACAGCATGGATTCTGCTATAACTGTTTCAATGGAACTGTTGCTCATTGACATCAATTTCTTATAGAAACGTATAAAATTATAAAAGGACTGGACAAGCTAGATGGAGGAAAAATGTTCCCAATGTTGGGGAAGTCCAGAACCAGGGGCCAAAATCTAAGAATAAAGGGGAGGCCATTTAAAACTGAGGTGCGAAAAAACATTTTCGCCCAGAGAGTTGTGAATTTGTGGAATTCTCTGCCACAGAGGGCAGTGGTGGACAAGTCACTGAATGAATTTAAAAGAGAGTTAGATAGAGCTCTACGGGCTAGCGGAATCAAGGGATATGGGGAGAAGGCAGGCACGAGTTACTAATTGTGGATGATCAGCCATGATCACAATCAATGGCGGTGCTGGCTCGAAGGGCCAAATGGCCTCCTCCTTCACCCATTTGCTATGTTCTATGTTTTTCTATGGAACACTGGGTAACTTCTTTCCTCACTGAATCTTTCCTCACTGATTCACACAATTCTCTCAGATGGGGCAGGGTTTGTTTCAGTAGCTGACCTAGAAAGTCTCAAAAGTAAGCCGGCCATGTGTTTCTTTACGCAAGAGAATAGATGGAAATGGAATCAAGGCAAGGAGATGAGGTTAAGGCAATTGCTGACTGGACCACATAGAGGAAGGAGGTCACTGTTCTTTAGGGCTTTCAAATTTATATGGAATACAATTGTATTTTACAAACTGAAAAATAGTGTGCAATGACCTTGTAATGCACTCCCGCTGTTCAATGTAATAAGTAGAGCCTTATTACAGACTGTAAAATACATCTACCCCCACCCCACCCCTCGACCCACATTTCAACAAGGAGAGTTGTTCTGAAGGGTGTTTCGGATGTTGGTTGTATCTGATGTTGGTTTAAACCGCAGATAGACAGAAAGCTGGAGTAACTCAGCGGGTCAGACTGCATCTCTGAAGAAAAGGAACAGGTGATGTTTCAGATCGTGACCCTTCTTCAGAATGAGTGTCAGGGGAAATTGAAAAGAGAGATATAGACGATGATATAGAGAGATACTGAACAAATGAATGAAAGATACGCAAAAATGTAACAATGATTAAGGAAACAGGCCATTGTTAGCTGTGGGCTAGGTGAAAACAAGTTACAAACAATGAGTCTCAACAAAGCGGCAATTGATTCATCAATAACATATGAACATCAGGGATAAAGGGACAACATACGGCTATGGAGACCAAGTCAGTGGATGTTTTTAAGGCAAAGATAGAAAGATTCTTGGTAGACACAAAATGCTGGAGTAACTCAGCGGGACAGGAGCATCTCTGGAGAGAAGGAATGGGTGACGTTTCGGGTCGAGACCCTTCTTCAGAATTCTTCGGTCTGAAGGAGGGTGACCCGAAACGTCACCCATTCCTTCTCTCTAGAGATGCTGCCTGACCCGCTGAGTTACTCCAGCATTTTGTGGCTACCTTCGATTTAAACCAGCATCTGCAGTTCTTTCCTACACATAGATAGATTCTTGATTAGTACAGCTTCTCTGAAGAAAAGGAATAGGTGACGTTTCGGGTCGAGACCCTTCTTCAGACTGAGGGTCAGGGGAACTGAAAGGTGAGCAGGCTAAAGAGAAAGGATGATCTCTTTGGTGTTGTATTGCTGATGGGAAGCATTCCCTTTGAAAGAAAGATGTTTACAGGTGGATACAGTCACCAAGGATGAGTATCACGTTCAGGCTTCCTGTCCAATGGTGCCCATTTTGCTCATAAGCCCACACCTAATGGATATGCTGAGTAGGTCTGTGGGGCTTTTGCATGTTCTTGTGCTCTTCCCTTTGAGAATAGTGGAAGGATTTACGACAGGGCATGGAATGAAGACTCATCCGATGGCCATTATTACCTTTATACAATCCGTAAGATGATTTGTAATTTACAATTGACATGGACATCAGATACAACCAAGCAACATACAATGATGGATTCCACAAATTATGTATCCAGCCTGGCCATTAAAAAAAAATTCTGCTAGATCTTCACAATTCATTTTTAATGGAGACATAATTTGGTATATAAATAACATCTATATACTAAAACTCTCGTTTGTTTGTTTGTTTGTTCCTGAACTACAACCAAAACGGTACACGATAGCACGACAATTTTAGGCCCACCTTACTCACCGTCGTCCCTTTGGTGCTAATGGAAGAAGGTTCATTGAAATCGGTGTTATATTTTTTTAATTATTCACATTTTAAAGTTAAAATCTATCTCCTAGGGAGGGAGGGGTGGGGAGGGAGGGGGGGGAGAAGGGAGGATAAGGGGGTTGAGGGGGACGGAGTGGGGGGAGGGGAAGGGGGGAGGGGAAGGGGGGAGGGGAAGGGGGAGGGTAAGGGGGAGGGGAAGGGGGAGGGGAAGGGGGGAGGGGAAGGGGGGAGGGGAAGGGGAGGAGGAGGAGGGGGAGGAAGGGGAAGGAAGGGGGGAGGGGGAGGGAGGGAGTGGAGGGGAGGAGGAAGGGGGAGAGGGGAGGGGGAGGTGGGAGGGGCGAGGTGGGGAGAGGGGAGGGGGGAGGAGAGGGTGTTGTACCAATGCAGGAGAGGTTTGGGCCTAACGGGTCCTTTTGGTCTAGTACTATTTTAAAATGCGGTGTGTAAATTTCTTCAAAACGTTGTGACACGATTACAGTTAAAAACATCTTTTTTTAATCAAGCTTTTAACTGATTTTACTTCGTTTGTCTTTTTACACTCTCATTTTTCCATTTTCCATTTTATAATTTTTATATAAATTTGTGTTTTGTATGCTATTAACAGCCAATGTCTTTACTGTTTTCAAATGTACTTTTGTTTAGACATGTGTAGACATGTGTGGAAAGCAATTTGGGCTGCATTCAATTGCATGAAAAGTGCTATATAAATAAAGTTATTATTATTATTATTACTACTGATACAAATTCTTCTAAAAACCGCAATAGATTTGCATTTGTGTCCTTCCCAACATTGAGGCTGATTTTGTCCTCTTTATTGGAGGACCAGAACTTCTTGCAGGTATATTTGATTCTGTTTGACTTTTCACCTGGTACTGAGGAGAAACCTGATATCCTGATTTGGAAACCACAATCTTACACAGGTCTACTATCTGCGAGGCCCCCTTCATTAACAATTTAATGAATGCATCAATGGTTTTCAAATGCAATACCTGAGTATCGCAGTATTCTCGTATTATACTAACTATAGAAAGATTTAACAATTCAATATTGGCAGCAGTCTCAATCCTTTGTTGTCAGCTACAAATTATTCATTTTTTTATCACTACAATATTTTATTATTTCGGTGGACATGATTACCCATCCACAGAATACCAAGTGATAAATCTGCATGTACCTCAGATAGGCACAATAATCTGGAGTAACTCAGCGGGTCACAGGCAGCATCTCTGGAGAGAAGAAATGGGTTACGTTTCGGATTGAGCCCCTTCTCGGCATATACCTCTACATCAAGAGAGAGCTGGATAGAGCTCTTAAGGATAGCGGAGTCAGGGGGTATGGGGAGAAGGCAGGAACGGAGTACTGATTGAGAATGATCAGCCATGATCACATTGAATGGCGGGTGCTGGCTCGAAGGGCCGAATGGCCTACTCCTGCACCTATTGTCTATTGTCTATATTTTCACCTAAGGTTTCAAGTTAGGGTGTAACCTCAATGGAGTCTTGAAATCGTAAAGTTAGAGACAAGCCCCCAAGCTCATCATGTTCACGCTGCCTATTATACTTATCTACACAAATCTGGTTTGCCCGCATTTGGACCGTAAATTCAAATTTGCCAATTCAAGCAATTGTCTGGATACTCCTTGAACATCATGAGGGTGATGTTCTCTAACACCACCTCTTGAGGCAGCATGTTGCAGAATCCCGCCACTCTCTGTGAAAAATGTTCCCCCCTCATAACCTGTCGCATGACTGCCAGAATGAAACACAAGAGCGATCAGGGGTGGTTGGGCTAGATCCTCATTTTTTCTGTTACTCCATCTAACAAGAAATTGAGTAAGGGATTCAATGATGTTCTGCTTTATTGTCCTCTCCATGGGATCCAAATGGTAAACCTGTTGGATCCTCATTTGTGGAAAATAGACAGTCTTTCAGCAGCAGATATCTTCCAAAGAAGACTTCAACTCAATGGTCTCACAGTGTTTGCTTTGGTATTGGTCAGGTGTACTGAGACGCTGTGGGAATTTTGATTTTGTGTGTTATCCAGGCAAATCAAACCATGCATGACTACAACAGGTCGTGCAAAAAGGGAAAGGAAACAGAGTAGAGAATTTAGTTTTCCACTTCAAAGTGCAGGGTTTTTTTTTTTTAATGCAAGGGATGCAACAAGGTAGCTTGAAAGAGCAGGAATACATCCTTAGCATATGAGAAGTACTTTCAAGTGCCTGATAATAGCAGGGAATAAGCTGTGTGGTAAGAAACTGGGCGGCACGGTGGCGCAGCGGTAGAGTTGCTGCCTTACAGCGAATGCAGCGCCATCTTTTCCTGTCCCTGGCCCAGAAATTATGATGATAATGCATTGTCTATCATTATCGATGATGATGGTGTAGTATCCATCTTAGATCAATCTCTGAAATGTAACTCTGCAGTCCAACTTTCACAGGGTTTTGTTTTCCCCACACACAGGGAATCAAATGACAGATTAATCTAAGGGTTGTGTAGGAAAGAACTGCAGATGCTGGTTTAAATCGAAGGTAGACACAAAATGCTGGAGCAATAGACAATAGACAATAGGTGCAGGAGGAGGCCATTCGGCCCTTCGAGCCAGCACCACCATTGAATGTGATCATGGCTGATCATTCTCAATCAGTACCCCGTTCCTGCCTTCTCCCCATACCCCCTGACTCCTCTATCCTTAAAAACTCTATCCAGCTCCCTCTTGAATGCATTCAGAGAATTGGCCTCCACTGCCTTCTGAGGCAGAGAATTCCACAGATTCACAACTCTCTGACTGAAAAAGTTTTTCCTCATCTCAGTTCTAAATGGCCTACCCCTTATTCTTAAACTGTGGCCCCTTGTTCTGGACTCCCCCAACATTGGGAACATGTTTCCTGCCTCTAACGTGTCCAACCCCTTAATAATCTTATACGTTTCGATAAGATCTCCTTTCATCCATCTAAATTCCAGTGTATACAAGCCCAGTCGCTCCAGTCTTTCAACATATGATAGTCCCGCCATTCCGGGAACCACTCAGCGAGACAGGCAGCATCTCTGGAGAGAAGGAATGGGTGACGTTTCGGGTCGAGACCCTTCTTCAGACTCAGAACTCGACCCAAAACGTCACCCATTCCTTCATTTTATGAAGGATTTTCCAGCATTTTGTGTCTGTCTTCGATTTAAACCAGCACCTGCAGTTCCTTGCTACACAGTTGACCTCTCAGTGTCTTAGGCACACACACGCTTTGCTACCACGACTAGGTGGTGACCCCCGGAGAAGTTTTGGGCCGAGATCCTTCTTCAGACAGCATTTTGTGTCTACCTTTAATCCAAGGGTTAGTCATTCCATGGTTTAATTTGGACTCACATTTTCTCAGCGAGCTGGATAGTTCTTGCTTTGATCTTTATCACAACTACATTAATCAGCTGTTGGACCCCTTTCCACAAGCCGTACAACCCAATCGTCAGTAAAGATGGCATTTTTTAATTCTGAAGATAGACACAAAAAGCTGGAGTAACTCAGCGGGACAGGCAGTATCTCTGGAGAGGAAGAATGGGTGTTGTTTCGGGTCGAGACGCTTCTTCAGTTGAACTTCAGTCAATTTTTGCATCTTTTGCACTTGGCCATATATCAAACTTCGGAAAATACCCTCCTGTATTATTTAATATCAGGCATCAGACAAAATGGCCATCTTGTAAATTCAAGAATATCACAGTAAATGTAGTCACAACCAGTAGACAATACAAATTGGAATGTATTACTAGCCTAGTCATATCATCTCCAGGTGCAATAAGTGGACCCACATATTTTAATTAATTAATTAATACATAATTCTGGGCGGCACAGCGGTGCAGTGGTAGAGTTGCTGTCTTACAGAGTTTGCAGCGCCAGGTGCAGTGGTAGAGTTGCTGTCTTACAGAGTTTGCAGCGCCAGGTGCATTGGTAGAGTTGCTGTCTTACAGAGTTTGCAGCGCCAGAGACCCGGGTTCCATCCCCACTACGGGTGCTGCCTCCATGGAGTTTGTACGTTCTCCCCGTGACCACATGGGTTTTCTCCGAGATCTTCGATTCCTCCCACTGGCCTACGATGTACAGGTTTGTAGGTAAATTTACCTGGAATAAGCGTAAATTGTCCCCACTGTGTGTTGGATAGTGTTAATATGCGGGGATCGCTAGTCGGTGCGGACTCGGTGGGTCGAAGGGCCTGCTTCCATGCTGTACAGACAGGAAGTGACACAGCTGGCGTCCTGGTGCCATCGCAACAACCTGGAGCTCAGTGCCCTTATGACAATGGAACTAATTGTAGACTTTCAAAGAGCTCCCCTTCCCCTCCCCCCACTCACCATCAACAACACCATAGTCACATCTGTGGAGTCATTTAAGTTCCTTGGAACCATCATCTCCAGGGACCTTAAATGGGGGCCACCATCGACTCCACAGTCAAAAAGGCCCAACAGAGGATGTACTTCCTGCGGCAACTGAAGAAACACAATCTGTCACAGGCAACGATGGTCCAATTCTATACTGCTATCATTGAGTCCGTCCTCACCTTCTCCATCGTGGTCTGGTTTGGCTCAGCCACCAAGCACGACATCCGGAGGCTGCAACGGATCGTTCGCACAGCTGAGAAGGTTGTTGGCTGCAACCTACCCCCCATTGACGAACTGTACACTGCAAGGGCCAGGAAGCGAGCGGGCAAGATCATCTCTGACCCCTCTCACCCTGGCCACAAACTCTTTGAAGCATTTCCCTCTGGAAGGCGACTCCAGACTGTCAGAGCAGCCACAGCCGGACATAAAAACAGCTTTTTTCCACGAGTGATAGTTCTACTCAACAACCAAAGTCTGTAGTCTCTTTTTTGCTCTGGTTTATTTTCACCCACATGTTTAGTCCGTAATGTTGTATCCTTATTGTTTTGATGTGGTTATGCTTTATTCTTAATTGTTAACTGTGTGTTTGTGTTGTCATTTGTGAGCGGAGCGCCAAGGCACATTCCTTGTATCTGCACATACTTGGCCAATAAACGTATTCATTCGTATCTTAAACTTAACGAAACGAAACTAACATAGCTGAGCAAATCAGCTTGTTGCAAGAGATAGCAGGGTGGGATGAAGTACCAATTCTTAAAAGTAAGTAATAGGCCCTTAGTATAACTTCTGAAAATGGAGAATCAGGTGATTGAATTGTCCATGTTATAACCTAGACAGGCAAGGGTAATTAGAAATACCAAATATTGGCTCTGGAAATGAAAATCCTGCCTGGCCAACATCAATTCTCTCAAAAGGCACCCAGCTCAATGGGATAAGGCAGCATGATTATTCAAGAAAGTCAAAATTATTTCATTTTTTAGCTTTGTTTAGAGATACCGCTTGCAAACAGGCCCTTCGGCCCACTGAGTTGAGGCCGACCAAGTCATAATGGAAACAAAAGGTATCACAAAATGCTGGAGTAACTCAGCGGGTCAGGCAGCATCTAGGAGAGAAGGAATGGGCGACGTTTCGGGTCGAGACCCTTCTTCAGACTGCTGTCAGGGGGGCGGGACAAAGAAAGGACATAGGTGGAGACAGGAAGACAGTGGGAGAACTGGGAATGGGGAGGGGAAGAGGGGAACAGAGGAGTTATCTAAAGTTGGAGAAGTCAATGTTCATACCGCTGATACCTTCAATTTGTACCAGTATCTGCAGTTATTTTCCTACACATGGAAACAGAACAATGGAATTCTTACTGGCTGCAGCTTTTACAGACTACTTAACATAATAACACAGCAAATAAATATGTAATAATTGCCAATACAATAAATTAATAATCATTAATACTGGAAATCATAATAATGCAAATAGCAAAGTAACCCTTAGTCCCGCCACCCTGACATCAGTCTGAAGAAGGGTCTTAACCCGAAACGTTACCCATTCCTTCTCCCCGAGATGCTGCCTGACCTGCTGAGTTACTCCAGCATTTTGTGAATATGCAACCAAAACAAAGTCCATAGCAGACTGTTGCTGAGGTAGGGTTGTGGTTAGGGCTGTTTAGGGTGGTTCAAAAGCCTACTGGTTGCTGAGAAGAAGCTGTTCTTGAACCTGGAGGTCACAGTTGTCAGGTTCCTGTACCTTCTTCCCAAAGGTGGCAGTGAGATGAGAGTGTGGCCAGGGTGGTGCAGGTCTTTGGTGATATTAGCTGCCTGATTGAGGCAGCACCGCCTGCAGATCCCTTTGACGGTGGGGTGGTCCATATCCGTGATGAACCAGGCAATGTCGGCCACTTTCTGCAGCCTCCTTTCTTTCTGGGATTTTGAGCTATTGAACCAGGCTGTGATGCAAGCAGTCAGTCGGCTTCTCCACCGTACATCTGAGAACTTCTCCGGGGGTCACCACCTTGTCGTGGTAGCGAAGCGTGTGTGTGCCTAAGACACTGAGAGATCAACTGTGTAGGTTTAAATCGAAGACAGACACAAAATGCTGGAAGAACCTTCACAAAATGAAGGAATGGGTGACGTTTCGGGTCAGGTTCTGAGTCTGAAGAAGGGTCTCGACCCGAAACGTCACCCATTCTTTCTCTCCAGAGATGCTGCCTGTCCCGCTGAGTTACTCCAGCATTTTGTGAATACCTTCGACTTTGGGTGAATGCTGACAGTGACACCGGAAGAAGTTCGATAAAGTATTCCGCGACGTACCAAATCTCCCCAATCTTCTACGGTAGAGGAGGACAGACACAAAAACGCTGGAGTAACTCAGCGGGTCAGACGGCATCGCTGGAGAAAAGGGAATAGGCGACGTTTCGGGTCGAGACCCTTCCTCAGACTCTCAGACTCGGAGGGGTTTAGAGGGGTTGATGGTGTTCAGCCCAGCTGCCCCTGTCCTGGGCATTGCCCGGTCCACCAACACCAAGCAGGCACGTCGGGGAGAGGGTAGAACTGAAGATGTCCTAGTTGGGTTGCTCCTGGCCCTGGCCTGGCTGGCCATCCGCGAGTCACAGCGCCAGGTGGAAAAGGACTCCGCCCGAGGGGGGGGTGGGGCAATGTATCCTCAATAAGGAATGTATTACAGTTATTTGAAAATGTAGTGTCTCAGATGCTCAGGTGATTATGTATTATGGTAGTGGGTTCCCACGGATTTGGTTTATAAATATTATTTTGTATCATAATTGAATAAATTATTTTTTTAATTTAAAAAAAAGCAGTGATTGGCTGCCTTCCCTGCCCATCTCGGTGCGACCCTCCCTGCTGGAGATGCTCTCAGCAGTCACTGTCTGTACGCACAAGAAGTAGCACAGCCAGGCTGTCCAATTTTCCAATGCCTAGACAGACATGTCTTTAGAGATACAGCGCAGAAACAGGCCCTTCCGGCCCACCGGGTCCGCGCCGACCAGCGATCCCCGCACACTAACACTATCCTATACCCACTAGGGACAATTTTTACATTTGCCCAGCCAATTAACCTACATACCTGTACGCCTTTGGAGTACTGGAGGAAACCGAAGATCTCGGAGAAAACCCACGCAGGTCACGGGGAGAACGTACAAACTCCGTGCAGACAGCACCCATAGTCGGGATCGAACCCGGGTCTCTGGCGCTGCATTCGCTGTAAGGCGGCAACTCTACCGCTGCGCCACTGTGTGGTGGTATTGTTCACATTCGCACATCAGCGGAGGATTCACATATCTGTTGCAGTATAGGAACACTGGTGCAGAATAAAAGAAAACAATATCATCTAGCGAGCAGCAAAGAAGCAAAGTCTGCATCAGGCAAATACTGTGTTGGAAAGGGAATTGGAACATTGTGCATGTTGACAGGGCAATATCAAGCAAGTCATTCATCCCAGCTGCTAAACTGAATCCTGTCACAGTGTGAGCCTTTGATGGTGTATCATCAGTGGTGTATCATATTACAAAGGCATTTAGAGTGCTCCACTGTACAGACAGAGCAATTCAATGATAAGGGAGCCATAGAGTTATGTGATTGTCAGGACACAGCTGCTAGTCAGCCCTCTGAATTTGTTCCACAGTTAAAACAGTCCATGGCTGGTTAGTGTCTTAACTCCATCTTACCTTTAGATGCATGGAGCGCAGGAGGATGAGGGGAGATCTTCTAGGGGTGTACAAAATCACGAGAGGAATAGATCGGGTAGATGCACAGAGTCTTTTACCCAGAGTAGAGGAATCGAGGACCAGAGGACATAGGTTCAAGATTCAAGATTCAAGATTCAAGATTCAAGATTCAAGATTCAAGATTCAAGATTCAAGATTCAAGATTCAAGATTCAAGATTCAAGATTCAAGATTCAAGATAGCTTTATTTGTCATCCAAAAAAACGATTTTTTTGGACGAAATTCAGTCACCCACAGTCCAACAATAAACGCATTAAATTAGGCAGATTACACAATAAAGCATTAAAATAGGCAAATTACACAACCCCAAAAACACACAAAAAAAGAAACATCCATCACAGTGAGTCTACTCCAGTCCTCTCCTCACTGTGATGGAAGGCCACAATGTCTTTTCCCTTCCCCTGCCGTCCTCTCCCGCGGTCAGGTTGTTGTGGTTGCAGGCCGCACCGGACGGTCCGCAGCGGGCCGACCCAAGCCTCGCGATCCGGGGCGGGCGAACACGCTGCCGCTGTTGCTGCACATTGGGGCGGTCGTGGCTCCCGACATTGAAGCCCCCGCCCAGCAGAGAAAAATCCCGTGGCCTATTTTAGGCCGCGCCGGACGGTGAAACGTCCGCGACCCAAGCCCCGCGATCCGGGGCGGGTGAACACGCTGCCGCTGCCGGAGCTCCCGATGTCGGCATCCACGCGGCCCGAGCCTAAGGGGAGTCGCAGCCGCTCCCGCAGCCTCCGAAGACGGCCGGCTCCGCTGAAGGTTAGTCCGATCTGCGGGCTCTGCAAACCAGAGCCCTGGAGGCCGCCAGCTCCAGGAGTTGGGCCGATGGTAGGCCGCAGCAGGAACGGAGACACGGCCCAGAAAACAAAGGTCGGGTCTCCGTTCGGAAGGGACACCTATTTACAATTTTACAGTTCCCCCCCCACACCCACACATAGTACACAAACACAAAAACACGACATCACATCGACAATTAAGACACAAAAAACAACAAAACACAAAGACAAATGGACCGCAGGTAAGCCGCAGCTGCTATGGCAGCGCCGCCATTTTGAGAGCCGAAGGGGAAAAGATTTAATAGGAATCCGAGGGGTAACTTTTTCACACAGAGGGTGATGGGTGTATGGAACAAGCTGCCAGATGAGGTAGTTGAGGCTGGGACTATCCCATCGTTTAAGAAACAGTTAGACAGGTACATGGATAGGACAGGTTTGGAGGGATATGGACCAAGTGCAGGCAGGTGGGACTAGTGTAGCTGGGGCATGTTGGGCCGATGTGGGCAAGTTGGGTCAAAGGGCCTGTTTCCACGCTGTATCACTCTATGACTCTATTCCTGGACCTTGGAATCATACAGCACAGAAACAGTTCCTTTCAGCTCCTTTCAGCCCACCTCATCCATACTAACTGTAGTGCATCTCTAAATGATGGGCTTCATTTAGGCCCAAATCCCCTCACACTGTTCCTACCCAAGCACCTGTCCAAATGCCTCTTAATGCTGTCTGCCTACACTACTTCCCTTAGCAGCTTATGCCAAATATTCACCAGCCTCAAATCTCCCTTAGGTTTCCCCCTTCTCACCTTAAACCCGTGCCCTCTCATTCTAGATACCACTGCTTGTGAAAAGAACTCTGAATATCTTTCCTTTCCATGCCCCTCTTAATTTTATAAACGTCCATGAGGTCACTCCTCAGCCTTGTATATTCCAGTGAAAATAAACACAGCCTATCCAAACTCTCCTTGGAACTACACTCTGCCATTCCACACAACATCCTGGTGAATCTCTTCTCCACAGTCTCCACAGTCTCCATACCCTCTCTGTAGTTTGACACTAGAGCTGTAACACTGCGCTGAGTGTAGTCTAACAATGTTTTGTACAGCTGTAACATGGCATCCCAATCCTTAACGCTCAATGCTTAGCAATAGACACAGACAGAGTGGATGTGGAAAGGATGTTTCTATTGGTGGGAGAGTCTCGGACCAGAGGTCAAAGCCTCAGAATTAAAGGGCGCTCGTTTAGAAAAGAGGACAGGAGGAACTAGGAACTTCTTTAGTCTGAAGGTCGTTAATCTGGGGAACTCATTGCCACAGAGGGCTGTGGAGGCCAAGTCAGTGGACTCTTAAACTCCACTATTGTATCTGCCTTCATGGTAGTACTCCTGGGATGGTTCCAATCGCCCACCACTCTTTGTGTAAAAAATCTTGCCGCACATACCTCCATTAAACTTTGCTCCTCTCACCTCAAAGCCAGCCTTCTTGTCCTTGACATTTCCACGCTGGGGAAAGATTCTGACTTTGACCCTATCGATACGTCCCGCAATTTTACATACTTTTATTTGATCTCCCCTCAGCCTCCAATGCACCAAAGAAAACAATCCAATTTTGTCCAACCTCTTCTTTCAGCTAATATGCTTTAATCCAGGCAGCATTCTGGTTTATTGAGGATAACCGGGAGATTGAGGAGCCGATTGGCTTCAAATGTAAGGTATTTATTCACAAAATGCTGGAGTAACTCAGCAGGTCAGGCAGCATATCGGGAGAGAAGGAATGGGCGACGTTTCGGGTCGAGACCTTTCTTCAGACTGATGTCAGGGGGGCGGGACAAAGTTGGAGAAGTCGATGTTCATACCACTGGGCTGCAAGCTGCCCAGGCAAAATATGAGGTGCTGTTCCTCCAATTTCCGGTGGGCCTCACTATGGCACTGGAGGAGGCCCATGACAGAAAGGTCAGACTGGGAGTGGGAGGGGGAGTTGAAGTGCTCGGCCACCGGGAGATCAGTTTGTTTAACGCGGATCGAGCGCAGGTGTTGAGCGAAGCGATCGCCGAGCCTGCGTTTGGATTGCTGGCTCCACTTTTCCTTCCTCGAAGGAAAAGAAACGGCTTCCCAGGGAAAATGACGCCAGCCGTAACCTCACGACTAAATACAAGTGGCAGATGGAGAGAGCACTGGGCTCACTGCTCCACCGACATCCATAATGTTCATGGGTTCTTCAGCATTGTCAAAGACATCTGAAGCCGAACACCCTACACCCCATTTCTCTGGGAGCCAAGAATGAGGGGGTTCTCATCAGTCGGTCGATGAACTCGCAGGAAACCTCATCGAAAACCTTCTCAACTGTGGCTCTGTCCTCGTTTCTCCTCTCAGAGGAATGTGAATCTCTGGAACTCTCTATCCCTGAGGGTGGGGGAGATTGGGTCATTAAATATATTTAAGGCGGAAATAGAAAAGCATTCAAAAGATCGCGGGATTGGGAATTATGTGAAGCTGGTGGCATAGCACGATCATAGTGTACGGTGGGGCAGGATTGAGGGGCCTGGTGGTTTTCTTGAGTTCTCAAGTCCTTCTGTTCTTGATGTTAGCACCACGTACCCCATCCCACTTATTCACTTGTTGTGCGTTTAAAATAATAGTGCCAGGAACGATTGATTTTCTTAACATTACAAAACTTTAAAGTAGTCAAGTACCATAGCAGCATGTTCCGATTATAACCCCTGACAAACGTTGCTATAGTCACGGACTTCATTGTTTGAAAAGTGAGCAACTGGCTGGGTGAAACATTCTGCTAGGTGAGGTATCCATCACTGACAGCAACAAGCCATGCAATTGCATCTGAGTGATTACTTCTGCAGTGTGCATCATTACAGCATACTTGTGAGTATTACAGATCACTAGATAGCCTAATAGCCCTGTTAAAATAGCAGAAAGATCTCTTGCGTGCGTTAAGCATTTTTATGTTTTCCTCAAATGATATGAATATTTAATATAAATCAGTTCATTTTGTCAAAAATTTGCATATTTAGAGATTCAGAGCCACACAGCTCAGAAACAGGCCGAAGGTATTTATTCACAAAATGCTGGAGTAACTCAGCGGGTCAGGCAGCATCTCAGGAGAGAAGGAATGGGTGACGTTTCGGGTCGAGACCCTTCTTCAGACTGATGTCAGGGGGGCGGGACAAAGGAAGGATATAGGTGGAGACAGGAAGATAGAGGGAGAACTGGGAAGGGGGAGGGGAAGAGAGGGACAGAGGAACTATCTAAAGTTGGAGAAGTCGATGTTCATACCACTGGGCTGCAAGCTGCCCAGTCGAAATATGAGGTGCTGTTCCTCCAATTTCCGGTGGGCCTCACTATGGCACTGGAGGAGGCCCATGACAGAAAGGTCGGACTGGAAGTGGGAGGGGGAGTTGAAGTGCTCAGCCACCGGGAGATCAGGTTGGTTAAGGCGGACTGAGCGAAGGTGTTGAGCGAAACGATCGCCGAGCCTGCATTTGGTCTCGCCGATGTAGAGAAGTTGACATTTAGAGCAGATCCACTCTAGATGTCAACTTCTTTAGATTGGCGAAACCAAACGCAGGCTCGGTGATCGTTTCGCTCAACACCTTCGCTCAGTCCGCCGAGTTACTCCAGCATTTTGTGAATAAATACCTTCGATCTGTACCAGCATCTGCAGTTATTTTCTTACACTTCTCTAGTGCCATACACTCACCAGTGCCATTTGCTTGCGTTTGGCCCATATCCCAGTCAACCTTTCCTATCCATATACCTGAGCCAAAGTCTTATAAATGTCATAATTATACCGGTCTCTGCCTCTTCCTCTGGCAGCTTGTTCCATTTCGAAACATAGAAAATAGGTGCAGAAGGAGGCCATTCGGCCCTTCGAGCCAGCGCCACCATTCATTGTGATCATGACTGATCGTCCACAATCAGTAACCCGTGCCTGCCTTCTCCCCATATCCCTTGATTCCACTAGCCCCTAGAGCCCTATCTAACTCTCTCTTAAATCCATCCAATGATTTGGCCTCCACTGCCCTCTGTGGCAGAGAATTCCACAAATTCACAACTCTCTGGGTGAAAAAGTTCCTTCTCACCTCCGTTTTAAATGGCTTCCCCTTTATTCTAAGACTGTGGCCCCTGGTTCTGGACTCACCCAACATTGGGAACATTTTTCCTGCATCTAGCTTGTCCAGCCCTTTCATAATTTTATATGTTTCTATGGGATCCCCTCTCATCCTTCTAAACTCCAGTGAATACAAGCCTTTTCAATCTTTCCTCATATGACAGTCCCGCCATCCCAGGGATCAATCTCGTGAACCTACGCTGCACTGCCTCAATTACAAGGATGTCCTTCCATCCTCTGTACAAAAAACCTACCGCTCAGGTTCTCTTGAAATCTTTCCTTTGAACCTCTAGTTTTAGATAGCCCTAGTCAGGGCTCCTTATCCACCTTATCTATGCCCTCATGATTTATAAACCTCTATAAAGTCAGTCACTCCTCAGACTCACCCCGCTCATCCAGTCCATGCTTATCCAGTATCACCTTATAACTCAGGTCCTCCAGTAATGGCAACATCTTTTTGAACCCTCTCTGCACTCTTTCTAGTTTATTTAACACATCCTTCATGTTGTATGGCGATCAAAACAATATTCCAATCTCACTAACACCTTGTACAAATAGAACGTAGAACAGCACAGCACCAGATCAGGCCCTTCAGCCCACAATGTCTGTGCTGAACAAGATGCCAAGACCAAGTAGCCAAGGCCATTGCTTATTTTCCTGCACATAACCCATATCCCTTTGTCTGAAGGGAGACACAAGATGCTGGAGTAACTCAGCGGGACAGGCAACATCTCTGGAGAGAAGGAATGGGTCACGTTTTGCGTTGAGACCCTTCTTCAGACTTTGTCTGAATCAGTGTGAAGAAGGGTCTCGACCCGAAACGTCACCCATTCCTTCTCTCCAGAGATGGTCTCGGCCTGAAACGTCACCCATTCCTTCTCTCCAGAGATGGTCTCGATCCGAAACGTCTCCCTTTCCTTCTCTCATCTACGGCATGTGGTGTTCCTGATGTGGGCTCTGTACATCGGCGAGACCAAGCGTAGACTCAACGATCGTTTCTCTAAACACTTGTGCTCGGTGCACCAAGCTCTACTGGATCTCCTGCTTGCGAAGCACTTTAACTCCCCTTCCCATTCTCATACTGACCTTGCTGTCCTGGGCCTCCTCCACTGCCAGAACGAGGCCGCACGCAAATTGGAGGAAAAGCACTTCATATTCCTTTTGGGTAGCTTTCACCCCAACGGTATAGACAATAGACAATAGGTGCAGGAGGAGGCCATTCGGCCCTTCGAGCCAGCACCGCCATTCAATGTGATCATGGCTGATCATTCTCAATCAGTACCCCATTCCTGCCCTCTACCCATACCCCCTGACTCCGCTATCCTTAAGAGCTCTATCCAGCTCTCTCTTGAATGCATTCAGAGAATCTACCTCCACTGCCTTCTGAGGCAGAGAATTCCACAGATTCACAACTCTCTGACTGAAAAAGTTTTTCCTCATCTCAGTTCTAAATGGCCTGCCCCTTATTCTTAAACTGTGGCCCCTTGTTCTGGACTCCCCTAACATTGGGAACATGTTTCCTGCCTCTAACGTGTCCAACCCCTTAATAATCTTATACGTTTCGATAAGATCTCCTCTCATCTTTCTAAATTCCAGTGTATACAAGCCTAGTATGAATATCGAATTCTCCAATTGTAGGGACCCCTACAAACATCTCACTCCTGCCCACCTCTCCCTCCCCCCACGCCCCCCCCCCCTTTCCCCACCCCATTCTTCCACTAAATGTCGCTCAACTAGTTCCACAATCTGCAAATATGTATCCCTCATGGGCCGCTGTCAGCCTATCAGGGAACCTCCTTGCCTGAGGTCATCTGCTGCCGGTCCTGATTTGTCCGCTTTTTTCTTCGCTTCCAGTTTCTCCCCCTACTCTCCCCCTACTCTCCTCCTACTCTCCCCACTACGATCAGGGTAGACAAAGAGTCCCCAACCCGAAACATCACGTATCCGTTTTCCCCAGAGATGCAACTGAGTTACTCCAGCATTTTGTGTCTATTTCTAGTATAAACCAGCATCTGCAGTTCTGTCCAGTTCAGTCTAGCTTATTGTCACATGTACAATGAAAAGCTTTTGTTGCGTGCTATCCAGTCATCGAAAAGCCAATACATGTTTACAATCGAGCCATTTAGTGTCTAGATACATGATAAGGGAATAACGTTTAGTGCAAGGTAAAGCCAGCAACGTCCGATCAAAGATAGTCTGAGGGCCATCGATAGTCGTTCAGGGCTAAACCACTCTCTGGCTGTGGTAGGATGATTCAGTTGCCTGATAACAGCTGGGAAGAAACTGTCCCTGAATCTGGAGGTGTGCGTTTTCGCACTTCTGTACCATTTGCCTGATGGGAATGGGGAGAAGGGGGAGTGGCCAGGGTGTGACTGGTCCTTGATTATGCTGCTGGCCTTGCCGAGGCAGCGTGAGGTGTAAATGGAGTCAATGGGAGGGAGGTTGGTTTGTGTGATGGTCTGGGCTGCGTCCACAATTTGTTGCAATTTCTTGTGGTCTTGAATGGAGCTGTTCCCAAACCAAGCTGTGCTGCATCTTGAGTTCCTTTTTATCACCAAAGAATCACCTTGTTAAAAATGCATTGAGTGTCATGCTGGTTATAAGCACATCGCTGTAGTGGAACAATTCATCTAAGCGTAATGAGAGGGCAAGAAGATATATTTGAAACTCACTCTGAAAACTGAAAGATGTACTTATTAAATAGAGATAAGCAGCAGGAAAAACCTGAAGTGTGGTTGGTAAGTGGTACAGTTCTGAAGCACCACAGAAAATGATCCTACAGCTCACAGACTAAACCTTTAAATCTGAAATGATGTCGGGTTTTAACTCTTTAACTACGGATCAATCCAGGACCTCAGTCTAAGCTCACACTTAGACAATGAACAATCTGCTTAAATGTCAGGAATAGGTTAGAACACAAGCAGGCCTTAACTTTAAGTCCAATATCACAGGAGAAATCATCAATAATCTTTCAGACAATAAATGAATGAAGAAAAGATTTATTGCCCAGCCTTTCTTTGCTAAGGACAAGGCTTCAGTTTGCTCATGGCTTTGTTTGAGCAATGTCAATCGGCCACAAATGGAAAGGTCAGAGTGGTTGAAGGAAAAATTAAAGAGACAGGCAGAAATGGGCACAGCGGTAGAGTTGCTGCCTTACAGCACTTACAGCTCCAGAGACCCGAGTTCGATCCCGACTGCGGGCGCTGTCTGTACGGAGTTTGTACGTTCTCCCCATGACCTGCGTGGGTTTTCTCCGAGAACTTTGCTTTCCTCCCACACTTCAAAGACGTACAGGTTCGTAGGTTAATTGGCTTGGTATGAATGTAAAAGAAATGTCCCTCGTGTAGGATCGTTAATTGCTGGTCGGTGTGGACTCGGTGGGCCGAAGGGCCTGTTTCCGCGCGGTATCTCTAAACTAAACTAAACTAAACTAAACCTAACCGGTGTCCCTTCAATGCAAAAGAGAGCACATCATGAGCACTAAATGCAGTGGACTATTGAAACCATTCCCCATGCCTACGTTGCCATCACCCTACCAGTGGTCTCCTAACCAGACTCATCTTCTATAGCTCCTGAACGACCAAACTTCTGTCGCTATATTGCATTGCACATCCCTCACCATCCCTCACCGTGGAAACAAAGAATTGCAGAAGCTGATTTATACCAAAGACAGTCGCAAAGCGCTAGAGTGATTCAGCCGGTCAGGCAGCATCTCCGGAGAAAAATGAAAGACGACATTTTTAGTTGGGACCCTTCTTCAGACTGAAACTCCCTCCGTCACCTCATCCTCACTCAGCTCGAGCTGTCATTCCAGTGTAATTCAATGTTATATTTTTCATGGGTAGGCATAAAAAGCTGGAGTAACTCAGCGGGTCAGGCAGCATCTCTGGAGAAAAGGAATAGGTGACGTCTCGGGTCGAGACCCTTCTTCAGACTGTGAATATAGCTTCTATGTTAAAATGTCACAGCTAGGATGTTTCCACTAGTGGGAGAGTCTAGGTGTAGCCTCAGAATTACAGGACGTTCTTTTAGGAAGGAGATGTGGAGGAATTTCTTTAGTCAGACGGTGGTGAATCTGTGGAATTCTTTGCCACAGAAGGCTGTGGATGCAAAGTCAGGGGATATATTTAAGGCAGAGATAGATAGATTATTGATTAGTACGTGTGTCCGAGGTTATGGGGAGAAGGCAGGAGAGTGTGGTTAGGAAGGAGAGATAGATCAGCCATGAGCCATGATTGAATGGCGGAGTAGACTTGATGGGCCGAATGGCCTAATTCTGCTCCTATCATTTATGAACTTATGTCTATCTTCGGTTTAAACCAGCATTTTGTTTTTAGATTTAGATTTAGATTTAGAGATACAGCGCGGAAACAGGCCCTTCGGCCCACCGGGTCCGTGCCGCCCAGCGATCCCCGCACATTAACACTATCCTACACACACTAGGGACAATTTTTACATTTACCCAGTCAATTAACCTACATACCTACAGCATCTGCAGTTCCTTCCTACATGTTATATTTTTCATACTTGTTTTCGAAATTCTTTGGTGGGGTTTTGCTTGATGTTCAATTTTCACAATTCTGAGATAAAGCTCGCATGCAGTTGTGTCCTGGTGGCAATCTCCCTAGTCTGTGCTGTTCTGCCTTTGCCAGTGAGCCTATGTTTGTGGAGCCCCGCTTCTCAGCTTTTGCCTCTTTACCACACCCTGCTCCTTGACAATAGCGGCGCGTTCAGAGTGAAACTTGCATCAGGCTCACTCACATCTGCACCTCTGCACATATTCTCAGCGTGTATCCCTTTGACCCCTGTAGAGGGAGCTCCTCATGAGAAATATGACATCCCTCGATGCTGAAATCAACCTCAGCCAACTATCCCCTCCAGATTGTGCCACAATTGGCCGGTCCTGATGAAAATTCCAATCTGTAATGTTAACTTTAAATTTTCTCTCCCCACAGATTTAGTTTAGTTTAGAGATCCAGGCCCTTTCCCCCAATAACCCCCACCCCCCCTCCCCCCGCCGAGTCCGCGCCAACTAGCAATCACCGCACACTTACACTATCCTACACACACTAGGGACAATTTTAACATTTACACCAAGCCAATTAACCTACAAATCTATACGTCTTTAGAGTGTGGGAGGAAACCGAAGATCTTGACTACAGGCGCCGTCTGTACGGAGTTTGTACGTTCTCCCCGTGACCTGCGTGGGTTTTCTCCGAGATCTTCGGTTTCCTCCCACACTCCAAAGACGTACAGGTTTGTAGGTTAATTGACTGGGTAGAATGTAAAAATTGTCCCTAGTGGGTGTAGGATAGTGTTAATGTGCGGGGATCGCTGGGCGGCGCGGACATGGTGGGCCGAAGGGCCTGTTTCCGCGCTGTATCTCTAAATCTAAATCTAAATCTAAATCTTGGAGAAAACCCACGCAGGTCAGGGGGAGAACGTACAAACTCCACACTGACAGCACCCGTCGTCGGGATCGATGCCGGGTCTCTGGGGCTGTAAGGCAGCAACTCTACCCTGTGCTGATGCGGGGAGGTTCTAGGAGCCTGTTTCATTTCAGATTTCCAGCATTGCAGTATTTTGCAGTATTTTGACCAGCATTGCATCTTTCCTTTCTCACCACTCTCATCCATTGCCCTCTATTTATCCGACAGATCAGCAGGGATTAACTTGCCTTCATCCCCTCTCTCAGCCTCGCACCATTCAGTCTTTCTCTGTCACTATTGCATCATAGACATTCTTTCCAACCCTCCCCCTCACTCTGCCACTCTAAATTAATTTTGTTTCTAAGTTGTCCCAGTTTTGAGGAAGACTCCATCAGCCTCAATCGTTAGCCCTGTTTCTCATTTCACAAGTAGTGTCTGCCTCACCTCCTCCTAGGGTTGCCAACTTTCTAACTCCCAAATAAGGGACAAAGGGTGACATCACTGCCCGCGCCCCATGTGACTTCACCCAGCCAGCGGCCACATGCTCCCACTCCAGCAATGGCGGCCGCCCGGGCCGGGAGGCGGGTTCTGCGCAACCTCCATTCGACGAACACACTTGGCCCCGCTCCTCAAACAGACTCCGTTAGCCTACAGTGTCCGGGCCTACAGTGTCCGGGCCTAGAGTGACCGGGCCTACAGCGTCCGGGCCTACAGTGTCCAGGCCTACAGTGTCCAGGCCTACAGTGTCCGGGCCTACAGTGTCCGGGCCTACAGTGCCCAGGCCTACAGCGTCCGGGCCTACAGCGACCCCACCCGACCTCACACGGGACAAGGGCGATCCCGTACGGGACAAACCAATTTAGCCCATACTACGGATGTCCCGGCTAACACGGGACAGTTGGCAACCCTACCTCCTCCGTACCGTAGATGTTTCTTGTTGTTATTTTAGCAAGGCTGGTCTACACCAAACATTATTTCCTCCTAGTGCTGCCTTCCTTGCTATCTGACTACACCCCAGGGGTCAGTCAGTCAGAACACCATGGAGTTGCTGGACAATAAGTCAGTAAACCTTCATCCATACCTTGAATGAATGAATGAATGAATGAATGAATGAATGAATGAATACTTTGTCACACGTGACAAATCACAGTGAAATTCATTGCCTGCGTACTCAAGGTATGCAATAGCCACCAACCAAAGGGTGCCAACAAAGTCACAAACCATCCCGCGCCAGGTCCTCCTGTGTTCTCCCCCTCCCTCACGGGTTCCCCCCCAATGCCGGCTCATCCGTTGCTCTCCCCCTCCCTCACGGCGCCCCCCCGCCATGCCGGCTCATCCGTTGCTCTCCCCCTCCCTCATGGCGGTCCCCCCCACGCCGGGTCCTCCTTTGTTCCTCTGCCCGGAAGCGGCAGCCTCACCCCCCCCACCCACGTGGTCCATCGGTCGGCACCCTCATCGACCGCCACACTGCCCTCTCCACTATCGCCACCGAGTCCCCTCCTGGTACCCAGGGAGAGGTGGAGCAGGCTGGGACTCTATTCCTTGGAGCGCAGGAGGATGAGGGGAGATCTTATCGAGGTTTATAAAATCATGAGAGGAATAGATCGGGTAGATGCACAGAGTCTCTTGCCCAGAGTCGGTGAATCGACGACCAGAGGACATAGGTTTAAGGTGAAGGGGAAAAGATTTAATAGGGATCTGAGGGGTAACTTTTTCACGCAAATGGTGGTGGGTGTATGGAACAAGCTGCCAGAGGAGGTAGTTGAGGCAGGGACTATCCCATCATTCAAGAACAATACAATACAATATATCTTTATTGTCATTGTACAGGGGTACAACGAGATTGGGAATGCGCCTCCCATACGATGCAATAATTTAATTAGCTAGTCAGTATTAATTTAAACAACCCAATGAAACAAATTGTAACAGTTTTAAGCCAGAATAAAGTGCAAGTAGATCTGTGCCGGTTCACTGTGCGATGTGACCATCCGGCTCAGCAGGACCGGTTCATAGCAGCTATGGCCCTGGGGATGAAGCTGTTCCTGAGTCTGGAGGTGCGGGCGTAGAAGGCCTTGTATCGTCTGCCCGATGGTAGAAGTTCGAACAGACTGCTGTAGGGGTGTGAAGAGTCTTTGTGGATGCTGGTGGCTTTTCTGAGGCATCGTGTGTTGTAGATGCCCTCCAAGGCTGGTAGCTGTGTTCCGATGGTCCTCTGAGCTCTATGGACTACCCGCTGTTATGGACTACAGTTAGACAGGTACATGGATAGGACAGGTTTGGAGGGATATGGACCAAACCCTGGCTGGTGGGACTATAGCTGGGACATGTTGGCCGGTGTGGGCCGAAGGGCCTGTTTCCACTCTATGTCTCTATCAGAACCAGTTGGAGCCGCTCCAGCCACAGAGAAGGATTAGCCGCAACACAAATTCCCTTCCTGCTGACTATTTAAAATGGTCATAGTTCACGGAACATAGAGAGGTGTGAATGAGGCAGGACACACATATACTTCTATCCTTTTGTCAATATTAGACAGCAAACAGAAATTTCAATGACATATTTGTTCAGAAAGCTCACAAGGTTTCATTCTCTTAATAAGTATTCATGACAGACTTTTCTTGCGTCTGATCCTATCTGTAGCCTTTCAATAAATTAATCTTCCCCTCGGCCTGTCAGTCCACTGCAGTTAATTAGGTGCATTCAATTAGGTTGTTCTCCACTGCAGGGTACAGCTGGATAAATGGCATGACAAATGTTTGACATAGAGAGGTAAATATTACACCAAGGGTCACTTTCTATTGGGATCTCCAGCCTGATTTGATTGAAAGTCTAAATCAGCCACTGGACATAACACTCCCACAATTGATGAAGGTTCACTGGAACATTGCCCTCATTACTTTTACTGTGGGAAATTCTGGTGCAGATGATAATAGCATGCCTTTCAGACTAAGAGTTCAGGCTTACAAGCTTGACATCATGGCATGCCACACAGCAGTGGAAAAGGACTGTGCAGGAAGGAACTACAGACAGACACAAAATGCTGGAATAACTCAGCGAGTCAGACAGCACCTCTGCAGGAAAGGAATGGGTGACAGTTTGGATCGAGACCCTTCTTCAGATGCTGGTTTAAAACGAAAATCAACAAGTAAACCTTCCCCCCCCCCCTCTCCATCCCTCCCCCACCCAAGTCGTACCAGCTTCAAAGTCGTCTTGTTGAGTCTCATTGTCTGTAACTCGTTTTCACCTAGCCCACAGCTAACAATGACCTGTTTTCTTTCTCACCGTTACTTTTTTGCACATCTTTCATTCACTTGTTCTACATCTCTCTACATCACCGTCCATATCTCTCGTTTCCCTTTCCCCCGACTCTCAGTCTGAAGAAGGGTCTCGACACGAATCGTCACCCATTCCTTTTCTCCAGAGACGCTGCCTGCTTTTTACTCCAGCTTTCTGTGTCCATCCGTGGAAAAGGATCAAGTGGATCCTGAATATAAACCTTCAGCTCCCATAGAAAGAGGCACATTTGCTGGGCTCACGTCTGTTAGAAAGTTTCAGCAAAAAATAACAATTACTAAACCTGCAACAAAACACAACTTTCCAGGCAAAAAGTGTTACCTAAATCTAATGGACTTGGAATACAGGCCCCGTGGGGTTGGTCATCTCAACGATCTGAACTGAGATCACCATGAAGTGATGTCCATCCACTGATGCAGAGAGCAACATCCACAATGAAGAAAGAAAGACACTTGTGAAGAAGGAACTGCAGGCGCTGGTTTAAATCGCAGATAGACGCAAAATGCTGGAGTAACTCAGCGGGACAGGCAGCATCTCTGGAGAGAAGGAATGGGTGACGTTTCGGGTCGAGGCCCTTCTTCAAAGAAGGATACTTGTTGGTTTAAAAGATGTAACTTGCTACTGGGAGAGGGTCTGAATAAATGGATATTAGAGCTATGAGGAAAAAATACATGACTCCTGTGGAGGCCCAGAGACCCCATACAATCCTAAAGACTTCACGGCTGATTAATGATCACTGAGCTGAAGAGAAAGTCAACAGCCATCAACTGGCACCTGAAGGTAACAAAATTGGTGGCCATCCCTTGGTGAAGCATGGATATAGTCAGGACACCTTGCTTTTTTAGGAGAAAATATAGCAGGATCTATTATTTTCAACTCAACAACCAGATGAGGTATCAGTGTAAGCCCTTATTTAGAGATACAGCGTGGAAATAGGCCCTTCGGCCCATCGAGTCTGCACCGACCAGCATTCCCCGTACATTAACATCACCGTAAGTTAGCACACTAGGGACAATGTTACATTTATACATTCATACCAAGCCAATTAACCTACACACCTGTACGTCTTTGGAGTGTGGGAGGAAACCAAAGATCTCAGAGAAAACTACGGGGAGTACGTACAAACTCCGAACAGACAGCACCCGTAGTCGGGATCAAACCCGAGTCTCTGGCACTATACGGTGGTAGCTCTACCGCTGCGCCACCGTGCCGCCCTTATCCGAAGGTCACCTGCATAGAGCCTGTTCCTTGGCAGCTGCAGGTGCAATTTTCCCCTGTTTGGCATCTACAGGGAGGTGTATGCAACCTGCATGCATGCAAAAAGGATGCAACACTAATCTGGCATCAGCACTGTCAATGCAGAGCTCAACATGCACTAACATGCACTAACTTCACAGCGCCGCAGAGCCATGTAGTAGTGAAAGGCTCCCTCTCTCCAGCCGACCACCCCAATGCCACTCCAGAGATCACTAAACTGTGGCAGCTTAGTTGCTGATTGTTTTTTTAGTTTAGTTTAGTTTATTCCATTTAGATATTCCACCAGCGGGTCCATAACAAGCAGCCAGGACTTATCCCAATTACAAAGACGGATTCCATGGGAGTGGGACATCATCATCTGGTGGTCAAGGAGTATGCTCCATCGAACGGTAAGCCTGGTGGGAAGCCAGTGGATTGGGGACCTTTTAAGATCCAGCAACAAAAGACTAAAATGCCCGTAAGAAAGGAGAAAATTGATCTTGAGAGAAAAGCTGCATGTAACATCAAAACAAACTGGAAGAGTTTCTGTAGATACGCACTGTAACTAGGAGGAAGGTGGCCAAAGATACTAGAGGAACAAGATAGACCACTCGACCCTAAAAACCGTAGTACGTCATGGCGCCATTTTAGTAGGCAGAAACGTGCAGAAACATTTTAAAAGCAAAATAACAACAATCTGTGAATTGGTAGATGAGATATATTCTGTATTTTAATGGTATCATCACACATACTGTTCCCCCACAACACTGATTACACTGCGAGAGGCAGAGCG
This sequence comes from Rhinoraja longicauda, assembly GCF_053455715.1. Taxonomy (NCBI): domain Eukaryota; kingdom Metazoa; phylum Chordata; class Chondrichthyes; order Rajiformes; family Arhynchobatidae; genus Rhinoraja; species Rhinoraja longicauda. The sequence goes on from NC_135974.1 coordinate 4,052,555, forward strand.
ATCGGTGGGTTTTGCTTACTAAAATGGCGGCCGTTCCGCTCCTTTGCGCACTACACTTCAGTATAGGCGATTTCAACGGAGTGGTTCATCTTGCTCCTCTAGTATCTTTGAAGGTGGCTTAGGTAGGTGTGGAACGTCTGGAGAATGAGGCTGGTGAATTAATAACAAGAAGCAAAGAAGTGGCAGATATGTTACATTAATGCTTTGCATCAATTTTTACCATGGAGGACAATGGAAAAATCGCAGGGGCTAATTTTAAATCAGGGAAGCCCTTGTAAAAAATCCCAATCTCAAGGTATAAAGTCTTGGAGACACTCAAAGGGCTAAAGGCAGATGGGTCCCTGGGGCCTGATGTTCTTGGTGAGCGTGGATGAGTTGAGCTGAAGGTCCGTTTCTGTGCGGCATAACATTATGACTCTGAAACTCCAGGGCTCTGAGAAAAGACATGTCTCTGCACCTTAGTTTTAAATAACCAACCCCTGATTTGGCCTTCCTGTTTTTGACTCTCCCAAAATCCAACATCTCAAAATCTAACCTGTTAGGGTTTTATATATTTGAATGAGGCCATCCCTCATTTTCTCCACTGCAAGTAATTCAGATCCTAATTATTTAGCCTCACTCGCCTTGCCGAAGCCTTTTTTAAGGTAAGGACCCCAAAACTGTGTGCAGTGTTCCAGGTGTGGCCTCACCAACACCCTGTACAACCGGAACAAAACCTCCCTGTTCTTAAATTCCCACTCCTTTGCAATAAAGGCCAACATGCAGTTTGCCTTCTTGTCTAAGGGCTTCCTATGATTCATGCGTTAGCACGAACCTAGACCTCTTCGAGCTTTTTGCTCATTTGCCTTCTCTCTCAATTCGGATATGAATCATAACTTGGTGCACAACCTCACACTCCCCACGTTAAACACCATTTTGCCAGGTTTTGACTTACACTCACTCTACCTACATCCCTCTGTAGGATGACAGTGTCCTGTAGAATCACAGTAAGCCCTTCCACCTCTTTTCATGTCATTGTCAAACCTGTAAACCTCATGTTTCGATCCTTTCTCCAGGTAATGTCAATATTTGACACCCGAGGGCCAATAACCAATTCCCGGGTACTCCACTAGTGAGTTCCGGACATTCACTTCCCCGTGAATGAAACAGTTTCATCATCTTCGGTCTAATCTTTGTACGATGACTTTAAATCAATATCCCTGTTTTTTAAACTCTCTCCCTTGGGAAAGAGACACACTTACTTATTCAGGTTCATCATGCTTTTAAGCACCTCAATTAAGTTCCCCTTTTCTGCTTCTTACATCCATTAAAAAGGGATCAATTAAAAAGGGATATCCAGCCTAATCCAACTCCTGTTTTTTATAGTCCTTTACAAATGCCTTTCAGACCGTGAGTTCCAGGACTTTGGGTGGAAAAACTGGAGATTTGGAAGGGTACAAAGAGGTGTGAAAAGGACAGAGCAGAGGAGACGATAATCAAGGAAATGTACAATGGTTTATTCGAAGGTAGGCACAAAATGCTGGAGCAACTCAGCGGGTCAGGCAGCATCTCGGAAGAGAAGAAATGGGTGACGTTTCCCATTTTGTGCCTACCTTTGATTTAACCCAGCATCTGCAGTTTGTTTTCCCTGCAATGGTTTATTGTTAGATGAGAGGAAAGTGAGAACGAGGCATTCAAACAGTAATATTTAATCAGCAGGTCAGTGAAGCTAGTTGGAGAACTAGGGTGGGGGAGGGACAGAGAGAGAGGGAAAGCAAGGGTTACGTGAATTTAGAGAATTCACTATTCATACTGCTTGGTTGTAAGCTGCCCAAGCGAAATATGAGGTGCTTTTTTTAAATTCGTATGTCAACTACAACAATCAAAAGTGGCAATTGGTGAGGTAAGTCTCTAATTGGGGTTATCAAGATGGGATAGTGGGCAGGGAGATCCAGGACATGTTTGTTGGTCTGTACTTGACCACAAGGACAGAGGTCGGTGTCCGCATTGCCCCATCTTATCACGTTAGCTGCGAAGCGGTGCTGTTCCTCCAATTTGCACTTGGCCACACTCTGAAAGTGGAGGAGGCCCAGGACAGAAAGGTTAGTGTGGGAATGGAGAGGGAGCTAAAGTGTTTAGCAACCGAGAGATCAGATAGGCCCAGGTGGACTGAGCGAAGGTGTTCAGCGAAACAATTGCCGAATCTGCGCTTAATGTCGCCGATATGTAGGAGTCTACACCTAGAACAGTGGATACAGTGGACGAGGTCGGAGGAAGTATACCTTTAACCTTGTGCATCCACCTCCCTATTCCTCTTATCTGACACATGTTAGTTCCTTCACCACCACCGTTATCCTCTCAGTTTCCTCATTTTCGCAACACTGCAGTATCCTACTGTGCCAAGCAAAACACAAAGTGATGGAGGAACTCAGTAAGGCTTCAGTCTGAAGAAGGGTCCCGACTCAAAACGTCTACTGAGGAACTCAACAGTTCACAGGTGCTGCCTGACACGTTGAGTTCCTCCAGTACTTTGTGTTTTGCTCAGGATGCCAGCATCTCCGGCATGTTGTGCATACATTTTATTGTTTATAGTGCCTTGCTGACCGACCAAATATACTTCCACACTTACCACTTCTCCTCGCACTTGACCTGATCATCGATAGCTCCCTGCATTATGTAGCTCACCTAATCACGGTCAACCGGAAGGCCAATTTTCCTGCCATCTGCAAACCTTTTCATTACGATTCCTACACTTCGGAATAAATTATTGATTTAGAAAGCCCGCGGAAAGAAGCGAACCTGTACTGAACCTTGCAGAACCCTGCAGCAAGCAGGTCCCCGTCTCCAAAATACCCGTCACCCATTACAACTTTGCCTGCCACCTCCGAGTTAATGTTGAATCTAACTTGTCATTTCCACTTGGGGCTATCATCCTTGGGACTAATCTATCACTTGGGACCTTGTCAACAATCATGTTCAAGTCCATGTAAACTGCATCAAACAAGAAACACACGTCAGGTCAGGAGAAATTGAAATTTGAGCAGCGGAGTAATTGGGATTGTATAAGAACGCAATATAATGTATGGTGAGTAAGATAATAAAAAGCACCTCAACACCATCAAAGAGACATATTTCATGTACCATACACCATCTATTACTGTCTTGTCTAGAATAATATTCCCATTTGACAGTGTATAATATGTCACAGGGCCTCTGGCTGACAAGAGACTTTTATACTCAGGAAATACACCGTGATTTAATAACTAACCCAGCAGTAGCATAAACCTGTGACTTTCTATAGCACAAAAACATCTTTTATATTTTTAGTTTCTGCACACTCTGTTGTTAACCATTATGGCTGTGCTTACCTCTCCTTGTTTCAGTCGAAGGTATTTATTCACAAAATGCTGGAGTAACTCAGCAGGTCAGGCAGCATCTCAGGAGAGAAGGAATGGGTGACGTTTCGGGTCGAGACCCTTCTTCAGATTCTGAAGAAGGGTCTCGACCCGAAACGTCACCCATTCCTTCTCTCCTGAGATGCTGCCTGACCTGCTGAGTTACTCCAGCATTTTGTGAATAAATACCTTCGATTTGTACCAGCATCTGCAATTATTGTCTTATACTACTTGTTCCAGTTGAAGTATCTGAGAATTAAATACATTTTTAATCTTTAAATCCATCCTATGGAGGAAAGTGCAGGAAGGAACTGCAGATGCTGGTTTACACCGAAGATAGACACAAAACGTTGGAGTAGCTCAGCGGGACAGGCAGCATCTCTGGATGGAAGGTATGGGTGATGTTTCGGGTCGGGGCCCTTCTTCAGACTGAAGACGGGTCTCGACCCTAAACGTTACCTATTCCTTCCATCCAGAGATGCTGCCTGGCCCGCTGAGTTGCTCCACCATTTTGTGTCTATCTTTGGAGGAATGTCATGGATGGATGTCCTACTGCACTGTGCTGCCGGTAGGAAGGTTGCACTGTTTCGTGACAAGATGGAAAGGCTGGTGCAAACGGATATGCACCTGAGCAACCTTGGGCTGTCGCTCAAGAAGTTACCAGAAGCAATTGAACTAGAATCCCTCCTGCCTCTTCCAGCGGTTCCAATGCTCAAACCCACAGGCGCTACTCGAAGCAACAGGTGAAGCTCTTTTACAGCTTGCAGCTGGCACCAAGTACAGAAATAAAAATGCAAATACCATCACATTACCATAATGCAGCATAATTACATTCAAGAGACTAATTGGATCTCTTCACTGTGCTAACGGAGTACTGTTACATCCAAAGGAATATTGGGGTTTTGTTACGGTCAAAATAATATTTGCGTGGTGTTATATTCAGAAAGGGGCTTGGATATTCTGTGGAGTATTGTGTGGAGTATTGTGTACAGTATTGTGTGGAGTATTGTGTGGAGTATTGTGTGGAGTATTGTTTGCAGAATTGTGTGCAGTATTGTGTGGAGTATTGTGTGGAGTATTGTGTGCAGTATTGTGTGGAGTATTGTGTGGAGTATTGTGTGGAGTATTGTGTGGAGTATTGTGTGGAGTATTGTGTGGAGTATTGTGTGGAGTATTGTGTGGAGTATTGTTTGCAGAATTGTGTGGAGTATTGTGTGGAGTATTGTGTGCAGAATTGTGTGGAGTATTGTGTGGAGTATTGTGTGGAGTATTGTGTGGAGTATTGTGTGGAGTATTGTGTGGAGTATTGTGTGCAGAATTGTGTGGTGTATTGTGAGCAGAATTGTGTGGAGTATTGTGTGGAGTATTGTGTGGAGTATTGTGTGGAGTATTGTGTGGAGTATTGTGTGGAGTATTGTGTGGAGTATTGTGTGGAGTATTGTGTGGAGTATTGTGTGGAGTATTGTGTGGAGTATTGTGTGGAGTATTGTGTGGAGTATTGTGTGCAGAATTGTGTGGAGTATTGTGTGGAGTATTGTGTGCAGAATTGTGTGGAGTATTGTGTGGAGTATTGTGTGGAGTATTGTGTGGAGTATTGTGTGGAGTATTGTGTGGAGTATTGTGTGGAGTATTGTGTGGAGTATTGTGTGCAGTATTGTGTGGAGTATTGTGTGGAGTATTGTGTGGAGTATTGTGTGGAGTATTGTGTGGAGTATTGTGTGGAGTATTGTGTGGAGTATTGTGTGGAGTATTGTGTGCAGAATTGTGTGCAATATTTGATGCAGTATTGTGTGGGGTATTGGAGTATTTTTGCCACACTGGCCATCAGTCAGAGTATTGAGTATAGAGGTCGGGAGGCCATGTTGCAGTTGTATCAGACATTGGTAAGGCCGCATTTAGAGTACTGTGTTCAGTTCTGGGCACCGAGTTATAGGGAAGATGTTGTCAAGCTGGAAAGGGTACAGAGAAGATTTACGAGGATGTTGCCAGGACTAGAGGGTCTGAGCTACAGGCAGACGTTGTGTAGGCTGGGACTTGGAGCGCAGGAGGATGAGGAGTGATCTTATAGAGGTGTATAAGATCATATATAACAAACATATAACATATATAACATATAACAACTACAGCATGGAAACAGGCCTGTCCGGCCCTACCAGTCCACGCCGACCATTCTCCCTGACCTAGTCTCATCAATTCACGATCTATTCATGAGAGGAATAGATTGGGTAGACGCACTGAGTCTCTTGCCCAGAGTAGGTGAATGGAGGATCTGAGGACATAGGTTTAAAGTGAAGGGGAAAAGATTTAATAGGCATTTGAGGGGTAACTTTTTCACATGAAGGGGTGGTGGGTGCATGCAACAAGCTGCCAGAGGAGGTAGTTGAGGCAGGGACTATCCCAACATTTAAGAAGCAGTTAGACAGGTACACGGAGGACAGGTTTTGAGGGATATGGACCAATCCATATCCACCATTCACTTTTCTAAATAGTGATTGAGCTTCCACGTTCCTCTGGGGTAGAGGATTCCAAAGACTCACCAGCCTCTGGGTGAAGGAACTTCTCATCTCCATCCCAAACAGCTGACCCTTCATTTTAAGACTGGATAGCCCCTCGTCCGAGCCACCCCAGGCACCTCTTCTTGGGCTCTCCCTTGGGATTGGGAATGAGTCATACAGCACAAACACATGTCCTGCAGCCCAGTTCATCAATATCAACCATCAAAGCTAGTCTCGTCTGTCACAGTTTGTCCCATATCCATCCAAATCTTTCTAATCCATAAGCCTGACTAAATGACTTTGAAATGTTATTTTAGCCGCCACAACCACTTTGTTTGCAAGCATGTTCCATATACACATCACCACCTATGTGTAAAAGCAGTCCCTCAGGTTTCACTAAATCCTCCCCTCGCCTCAGGCCTATGGTCTCTAGTTCTTGATTCCTCAACCCTGTGTAAAAATCTGCCTGCATTTACCCAATCTATTCCCCTCATGATTGTACACACCTGTATAAGATCATCCCTCAGTCTCCGACTCTCCACCGAATAAAGTCCTAACCTGCCCAACCTCTCCCTCCCAGGAGTCCTGGCAACATGTTCACAAGTTCATAAGCGATAGGAGCAGAATTAGGCCATTCGGCCCATCAAGTCTATCCCGCCCTTCAATCATGGCTGATCTATCTCTCCCTCCTAACCCCATTCTCCTGCCTTCTCCCCATAACCCCTGAGACCTGTACTAATCAAGAATCTATCTATCTCTGCCTTAAAAATATCCACTGATTTGACCTCCACAGCCTTCTGTGGCAATGAATTCCACAGATTCGCCACCCTCTGACGAAATAAATTCTTCCTCATCTCCTTCCTAAAGGAACGTCCTTTAATTCTGAGGCTGTGACCTCTGGACCTAGACTCTCCCACGAGTGGAAACACCTTTGTAAACCTTTTCAGCATTATTTCCAGCTTAATGCAATTTTATAATAAAAGGGTAACGAAAACTGAATGCAAGTGCGGCTTCACTGACGTCTTGTGCAATCTTAACACAACATATTCATTTCTATACTCAGTTCCCAGACTGATGAAGGCCAGCATGCAAAAGCCTTCCTTACCACCCTAGCCACCAGTAGCATAGCATTTAGGGAACTATGGTCTTATGCTCTTTGATCCTTTTGAACTACAACACTGCCCTGGGCTCTGGCATTCACTGTGAAAGTCCTACCCTTGTTGCCTCACACTTAACTGAATTAAACTCCATTTGCCTATCTTTGTTCCACGTACTCAGCTGATCAAGCTGACCATCATCACTGTCTACATATTGCCAATGTTAATGTCATCTGAAACCATGGCATTTACATTGTCATCCTAACTGTTAATAGAGATGACAAACAGCAACGGACAAAGCATCAATCCCTGAGGCACATCACTAGTGACAAGCCTCCAGTCTGAAAAACGGAAAGATTGAGTGGCAGAGTGGCATGGCGGGAGAGCTACTGCCTTACAGTGCCAGAGACCTGGGTTCAATCCTGACTATGGGTGCTGTCTGTACGGAGATTGTATGTTCTCCCCGTGACCTGCGTGGTTTTTCTCCGAGATCTTCAGTTTCCTCCCACACTCCAAAGGCGTATAGGTTTGTAGGTTAATTGGCTTGGTGTAAATGTAAAACAAATGTCCCCAGTGTGTGTAGGGTAGTCTTAATGTGCAAGGATCACTGGTCGATGTGGACTCGGTGGACCGAAGGGCCTGTTTCTGTCCTGCATCTCTAAACTAAACTAAACTTGCCTGCGCATTGGTTCTGAGAAGGTTCTGAGTGTCATTTATTTTATCATCGAATGGTCAATGTACAGGAACTACCCCATAGCCTTGATAGAGGCTTGAGAGCAGGCCCTGCTCACATTCTGAGACCACCATCGTGTACATGGGCACACACACACACCCATTCACACATGCACATGTACACCTAGACCCACATGCACACTTGCCTGCACAAGCGGTAGAGTTGCTGCCTTACAGCGAATGCAGTGCCGGAGACCCGGGTTCGATCCCGACTACGGGTGCCGTCTGTACGGAGTTTGTACGTTCTCCCCGTGACCCGCGTGGGTTTTCTCCGAGACCATCGGTTTCCTCCCACACCCCAAAGACGTACAGGTTTGTAGGTTAATTGGCTGGGCAAATGTAAAACTGCCCCTCGTGGGTGTGGGATAGTGTTAATGTGCGGGGATCGCTGGTCGGCGCGGACCCGGTGGGCCGAAGGGCCTGTTTCTGCGCTGCATCTTTAAACTGATATGTTTACGCACATGCATGATCTGATCCACACCCTGTTCCTCTACCTCCTACCGTGATACTCTCTCGTTTGTAGAAACTATTCCCTCCGTTACTTTTCCCTTTCCCTACTCCCCTCAGTTTCCCACTGGCTCAGTCCCCTTCCCCTCCGCTCCCTCCCTCCCTCCCTCCCCTCCGCTCCCCTCATTTTTCTCATTTGCCCCTTACATGAAACATGAAATCAAAACGGCGAGTGGAAAGGATTGGGTTGGGGAGGGGGGAGTCAGTCAGTCGACCCCATAACAGAAGGGGGAGGAGTTGTACAGTTTGATAGCCACAGGGAAGATTATGGTGGGGAGGGGGGGGGGGGGTTTAGAGGGAAAGGGTTGTGGTCAGGAGAAGGCTGTTACTCTATCTTCAGGGCAGAAAAAACCATGACCTGGATTTAACCCCCCCCCCCCCCCTCCCCCACACACGCACCCAAAAATAGTGCCAAAAACGGCACGTTATTTGGGGTCATCATTTTTCCAACGCATGAATTATCGCTGAGAGCACATTGCCTTTCCAAGGGTCTGGGCAGCGTGAGAATTGCCCTATTATCTTTGCTGGTTCACGGGAAATATAGGATGCAGCAAAGACTGAGAATTCCAGGCACATCCTCAATCCAAACCATTTTGAAAAAGACACAATTTATCTTGTTAACTGCAGTTCCGTTGAGTATTCATTCTATTAAGTAAATATGCATTTGCCTGATTTACTGTGTCACTATATTTTTGTTTCCAATGTAAATTGTTTCATCTGCCCCATGCAAATGTATCAAAGCAATTAATTTACCCTATGAGATTTTATTCATGCGATTATTGACTAATAATTCTTTACTGGTATATTCTCCTCGCCTGGCTGACGGTACGGACTGGATCCGCAAAACACAGCCACGGCTTTTTGCCCTGCCCTCTCTCCCTGTGCAAGATAGTTTTTGCCCTCTGCTGAAAGGCCTGGATAGAGAGGACAAGGTGAGGATGCTTCCATCAGTGGGAGAGTCTAGTACTAAAGGTCATCGCCTCAGAATTAAAGGACGTTCCTTTAGGAAGGAGATGAGATGGAATTTCTTTAGTCAGAGGGTGGTGAATCTGTGGAATTCACAGAATGCTGTGGAGGCTAAGTCAACGGATAATTTAAAGGCAGAGATAGATAGATTCTTGATTAGTACGGGCAAAGATACTCGAGGAGCAAGATGGACCACTCCGCTGAAATCGCCTATCCTGAAGTGTGGTACGCAAAGGAGCGTAACGTCCGCCATTTTAGTAGGCAGAACCCGCCGTTCACGATGCCTCTCGCAGTGTAATCAGTGTTGTGGGGGAACAGTATGTGTGATGATACCATTAAAATGCAGAATATATCTCATTTATCAATTCACAGATTTTTGTTATTTTTCTTTTTGAATGTTTCTGCGAGTTTCTGCCGACTAAAATGGTGCCGCAACGTACTACGGTTTTTAGGGTCGAGTGGTCTATCTTGTTCCTCTAGTATCTTTGGTACAGGTGTCAGGGGTGATGGGAAGAAGGCAAGAGAATGGGGGTAGGGGGAGAGATAGCTCAGCCATGATTCAAAGACGTACAGGTATGTAGGTTAATTGGCTGGGTAGATGTAAAAAATTGTCCCTAGTGGGTGTAGGATAGTGTTAATGTACGGGGATCACTGGGCGGCACGGACTTGGAGGGCCGAAAAAAAGGCCTGTTTCCGGCTGTATATATATGATATGATATGATATGATTGAATGGCGGAGTAGACTTGATGGGCCGAATGGCCTAATTCTGCTCCTACCACATATGAACATGAACTCTCTCATACGTTCAGGGAGAGAGATAGTTGTGGCCTGCTCTCTCTCCCTGTGCTTGAGAGCAATCTGTTTAATAGTTGACTGCATCACAACAAGCCCAATCACTTCTGACAATGATCAATATCAGCCAAGACCTTAAGGGAAATGAAGAGGGACTCCGTTCAGCTACTCAGCTAGTCAGGCAGCATCCATGGAGGAAGAAACACCGTTCATGGTTCAAGTCAAATGACAAATCTTCCAAGATGGCGCCCAGCCCCGGGTGACTATTTGCTTGCCAGCCACAGAAACAGATCTACAATCACCTATCACAATCGCTCCACACTCTTAAATCACTCTACACACTGTAAATGGCCCGATTGTAATCATGTGTTGTCTTTCTGCCGACTGGTTAGCGCGCAACAAAAGCTTTTCACTGTACACGTGACAATAAACTAAACCGAACTGAAACTGAACTGAGCTGAACTCTGAGTTCTTATGAGAGGTCAGCAGGGCTTTGTCAACTTGTAACATCCACACTATTCCTCTCCCCACAGGAGCTGTCTGACATGCTGCACATTTCCAGTCCTTTCTTCTTTTGGTTACCATTTCCAACATCTGCAATTCGTGCTTCTAATTCCTGTATAGAAATACTTCTGCTTCTTGAAACCCCAAATGCCGTCACTCCCAGGTCAGGTGACGCAGCGGTAAAGTTGCTGCCTTACAGCACCAGAGACCCAGGATCGATCCCAACCTCGGGTGCTGTCCGCACGGAGTTTGTACGTTCTCCCCTGATCTATCAAGTCATTCCTGGGCCTCTGGCACTCCGGAGCAAATAACCTCAGTTTGTCCAACCTCTCCTTTTAGCTAACACACTCCAATCCAAGCAACATGGCAGTCGATCTCTTCTGCTCCCTCTCCAAAACTTCCACATCCTGAATGAATGAATCAATTAATCTATTTATTTATTTATTTATCTATTTATTTATTTATTTATCTATTTAGCTATTTATTTATTTATTTATTTATCTATTTATTTATTTATTTATTTATTTATTTATCTGTCTATTTATTTATTTATTTATTTATTTATTTATTTATTTATTTATTTATTTATTTATTTATTTATTTATTTATCTATCTATTTATTTATTTATTTATTTATTTATTTATTTGTTTATTTGTCTATCTATCTATCTATCTATCTATTTATTTATCTATTTATTTATCTATTTATTTATTTACTTATTTATTTATTTATTTATCTATTTATTTATTTATTTATTTATTTATTTATTTATTTATTTATTTATTTATTTATTTATTTATTTATTTATTTATTTATTTATTTATTTATTTATTTATTTATTTATGTATTTATTTATTTATTTATCCATTTATCTATTTATTTGTTTGTTTATTTATTTATCTATTAATTAATTAATAAGTTTATTGGCCAAGTATGTGCATATACAAGGAATGTGCCTTGGTGCTCCGCTCACAAATGACAACACAAACATACAGTTAACAGTCAAGAATAAAGCACCACCACATCAAAACAATAAGGATACAACATTACGGTCTAAACATGTGGGTGAAAATAAACCAGAGCAAAAAAGAGACTACAGTCTTTGGTTATTGAGTAGAATTATCACTCGTGGGGAAAAAAGCTGTTTTTATGTCTGGCTGTGGCTGCTTTGACAGTCCGGAGTCGCCTTCCAGAGGGAAGTGCTTCGAAGAGTTTGTGGCCAGGGTGAGAGGGGTCAGAGATGATCTTGCCCGCACGCTTCCTGGCCCTTGCAGTGTACAGTTCGTCAATGGGGGGAAGGTTGCAGCCAACAACCTTCTCAGCTGTGCGGACGATCCGTTGCATCCTCCGGATGTCGTGCTTGGTGGCTGAGCCAAACCAGACCATGATGGAGAAGGTGAGGACGGACTCAATGATAGCAGTATAGAATTGGACCATCATTGCCTGTGGCAGATTGTGTTTCTTCAGTTGCCACAGGAAGTACATCCTCTGTTGGGTCTTTTTGACTGTGGAGTCGATGGTGGCCCCCCATTTAAGGTCTCTGGAGATGATGGTTCCAAGGAACTTAAATGACTCCACAGATGTGACTATGGTGTTGTTGATGGTGAGTGGGGGGAGGGGAGGGGGAGCTCTTTGAAAATCTACAATTAGTTCCACTGTCTTGAGAGCATTGAGCTCCAGGTTGTTGCGATGGCACCAGGACGCCAGCTGTGTCACTTCCCATCTGTAGGCAGATTCCTCCCCATCCTTCCTGTAATGCAGTGACTAGAAATTCACACAATACTCCAAAAGTGGCCTCGCCAAATTTTTATACAGCTACAACATGACTTCCTCACTTTTATACTCAAAGCCCGATTTATAGGATAAAATTCCCAACTGATGACTGATGTGTTATTCAGGCATGTTTCCAAATGATTGCAGGAGATTATCTGAAAGGGCTTTCTCACACCCACGTATTTCATGAAGTCTTGAAGACTTTTGAAGAACGAAGGAAGTGAGTGGGCGGAGAACTGTCAAAGTGGGAAACACTGCCCATATCACAAATATCCTAGCTGACCATTGTCATTCTCCTGTGTCTCCACATTCATAACTGGCTGCAATGTTCAAGGTGTCATCCGAGCTTAATTATAACATATTTTTGATTGTGCGTTCACTTTAATCCTGTCTTCAACCTCTTTCATGCCAAGGATGTGCCCGCTCTCTCCACTGACTGCAAAAGAGAGAAAGATGGTGTGTGTGATGACCTCTAGGGTGGGCTATCTGCCTTATCCAAACAGCTCCATCCAAGACCGCAAGAAATTGCAGTGAGTTGTGGACGCAGCCCAGACCATCACACAAACCGGGACCATCAGGCGGCACGGTGGTGCAGCGGTAGAGTTGCTGCCTTACAGCGAATGCAGCGCTGGAGACTCAGGTTTGATCCTGACTATGGGCGTTGTCTGTACGGAGTTTGTACGTTCTCCCCGTGACCTGTGTGGGTTTTCTCCGAGATCTTCGGTTTCCTCCCACACTCCAAAGACGTACAGGTTAATTGACTGGGTAAATGTAAAAATTGTCCCTAGTGTGTGTAGGATAATGTTAATGTGCGGGGATCGCTGGGCGGCGCGGACTCGGTGGGCCGAAGGGCCTGTTTCCGCGCTGTATCTCTAAATCTAAAAATCTAAAACTAACCTCCCTTGCATTGACTCCATTTATACCTCACGCTGCCTGGCCACTCCCACTTCTCCCCTCTCCCATCGGGCAAGTGTGAAAACGCACACCTCCAGATTCAGGGACAGGTTCTTCCCAGCTGCTATCAAGCAATTGAACCATGCTACCGCAACCAGAGAGCAGTGCTGAACTACGATCTACCTCATTGGTGACCCTCGTGCTATCTCTGATCAGACTTTTCAGGCTTTACCTTGCACTAAGCATTATTCCCTTCTCACAAGGACTACTTTGTTTGCCTGTGTAGTAATGTCTATATAAGAGAATGAGGTGATTAGGCGGCCTCTATGGTTCCAGGTGGCCGTGGAATAAACAGCCTGGATTTAAGCTCCAGCATTATAACCTTTTAAACACGTGTACTTGTGGTCCGTCCAGAGTCTCAACAAAGGTACCACAGATATCGGACCACGAAGTACAACAATCTATGCCTCTCATAACATACCAGCGACCACATGGACTTAACCCAAAGCCAAGGTGGTCCAAATATGTGCCCCTTGACATTATTACTGAAACTGATTGCCTGTCTATTAATGAGTAGGAAAATAACTGCAGATGCTGGTTCAAATTGAAGGTGAACACAAAATGCTGGAGTAACTCAGCGGGTCGGGCAGCATCGCTGGAGGGAAGGAATGGGTGACGTTTCGGGTCGAGACACTTCTTCTTGGGTCTACCTTCAATTTGAACCGGCATCTGCAGTTATTTTCCTACACATCTTGCCTCTCCACTCCAAATTCTCCTCGAGGTATGTCTACTTTGAAGAAGTTCTCCTCCGAGTCTGGAGAAGGGTCTCGCCCCCCGAAACGTCACCCATTCCTTCCCTCTGGAGATGCTGCCCGGCCCACCGAGTTACTCCCGCATTTTGTGCCCGTCTGTTAATGCTTTGAAATCTCGCTGTGTACAAATTGGCTGCGACATTTCTAAGAGGATAAAACGTCTGCACTTCAAAAGGCCTTCATTGGCTGCAAAGGACTCAAGAACCCCCTGAAGTAATAAAGGCTAATGAATAAACCACAGCTTTCTTCATCTGCATGGGAATATTTATAGAAACTTTAACACGGGAATATTTCAGCAAATGTGAGGTTATCCACTATAAATGTGAGGTTATCCACTATAAATGTGAGGTTATCCACTTTGGCGGCAAGAACAGGAAAGCAGAGTATTACCTGAATGGTGACCGATTGGGAGAAGGGGAGATGCAACGTGACCTGGGTGTCATGGTGCACCAGTCATTGAAAGCAAGCATGCAGGTGCAGCAGGCAGTGAAGAAAGCGAATGGTATGTTGGCATTCATAGCAAGAGGATTTGAGTTTAGGAGCAGGGAGGTTCTGCTGCAGTTGTACAGGGCCTTGGTGAGACCGCACCTGGAGTATTGTGTGCAGAACCTGAGGAAAGACGTTCTTGCCTTAGAGGGAGTACAGAGAAGGTTCACCAGATTGATCCCTGGGATGGCGGGACTTACATATGAGGAAAGACTAGATAGACTGGGCTTGTACTCGCTGGAATTTAGAAGACTGAGGGGGGATCTTATAGAAACATATAAAATTCTTAAGGGGTTGGAGAGGCTAGATGCGGGAAGATTGTTCCCGATGTTGGGGGAGTCCAGAACCAGGGGTCACGGCTTAAGGATAAGGGGGAAGCCTTTTAGGATCGAGATGAGAAAACATTTCTTCACACAGAGAGTGGTGAGTCTGTGAAATTCTCTGCCACAGAAGGTAGTTGAGGCCAGTTCATTGGCTATATTTAAGAGGGAGTTAGATGTGGACCTTTTTGCTAAAGGGATCAGGGGGTATGGAGAGAAGGCAGGTACAGGCTACTGAGCTGAATGATCAGCCATGATCATATTGAATGGCGGTGCAGGCTCGAAGGGCCGAATGGCCTACTCCTGCACCTATTTTCTATGTTTCTATGTTTCTAAAACTCACCAGTTTTAGGGTGAAGCGGCAAGGCACATCATTCGACTACTTATCAAAATAAATAAATCATGGTGAATGCAAGGAAAGGTGCATTTTGGTTCCATTATTTTTTCATAATAAATGAGGTGAAGAACTCTGAAGTATTTCCATGCTAATAAAATCCCCCTTTAAAACATTAAACACTGACAGGCAGAAAAAGATTAAAAAAACAAACTACGGTTCATAGCCCCAGGTGACTTCCTGCAAAAGAAAATATTATTTCATTAGCATATTCTTCTTGTTGCAAAATAGGTTTTGCAAAAACCCCACTGTCATTTTGCTGCGCGCTTCAATCTGCAATGTGGCAACGAAGGAGAGACAAAGGAGGATGGTCCAGGTGCCAGCTTCCATCCGCAGAGCTGTAGTGTGGCCCGGAATTACAGTGGGAGCTTTCGTTTGGTTTAATTTAGAGATACCGCATGGACCTTTGGCCCACCAGGTCCATGCTGACCCGATCACACTAGTTCCATGCTACCTCATTTTCATGTTCACTCCGTACGCACAGGTGGCGCTGCGGTAGAGTTGCTGCCTTACAGCGAATGCAGCGCCGGAGACCCGGGTTGCGATCCCGACTACGGGCGCCATTTGTACGGAGATCTCCCCGTGATCTGCGTGGGTTTTCTACGAGATCTCCGGTTTCCTCCCGCACTCCAAAGACGTACAGGTTTTAGGCTAATTGGCTTGGTAGACGTGTAAATTGTCCCTAGTGTGTGTAGGATAGAGTTAATGTGCGGGGATCACTGGTTGGTGCAGACTCGATGGGCCGAAGGGCCTGGTTCCGCTCTGTATCTCTAAGCTAAACTAAACTAGGGGCAGTTTATAGATGTACATGTCTTTGGGATGTTTTCACCACTCAACACCTTTCTCCAGAGCTCCTTTCCCTTCACCACCCAGGATGCAGTGCATCCCTGATATTGTCATTCATATCCCATCTGGCCCTATCCACTGTTACCTGTCCTCTTCTTAAGTTCATGGGAGCAGAAGTGGGTCATTTGGCCCATCAATCATGGCTCCGCCATTCAATCATGGCTGATCTATCTTTCCCTCAACCCCATTCTCCTTCCTGCCTTCTCACCGTAATCCCTGACACCCGTACTAATCAAGAACCTATCTATCTCTGCCTTAAAAACATCCATTTGACTTGGCCTCCACAGCCTTCTGTGGCATCGGTAAGTTTTAATGAGGTCCCCCCTCATCCTCTTATGACCACCCCTTCTGTCACAGATGTTTCTTTCAAGTCTACCTGTTAAGCTTTTCGCTTAAATAACATTCCCTGCATCCCCACAGACCTGAAATAATTGTAGATAATTCCCCACAGACCGATAATTACAGATAATCTCCTTGGCGTACTCTCCAAGGGCTCAATATCCTTCCTAAATCATTTGCCTGCTGACAGAAATTCCCAAGAGTACATGTCTTTTAAATTCAGGGCTTTTGTTAGAACTATAGAATACATTGGAGGGAGGTATTTAAGCAGCCCTCCTGTAAGAGATGAGTGCCATCTTGTTCAGCACTGCAGGAAGCAGGGTGCCCTGTTAACGACACTGTGGTAAAGGTGAAACATATTGCAAGTTGAAAACACATCCTTTTGGTTACACGAGTTGCCTTCCTCTACATCTGAGCTGCACGCTGGAGAATATAATTAAAACTTGAATATCATTCGAACCAGGATCTGATAATAATAATTAGATGGGATATTGTTCCTATTGTCATCGAGGAGGGAAGAAAATGTCATGAGAAAGGTATTGAATACCAGCCGAGCTCTCTGTTGTTTAGAGCAGTACCCAGTGAGGTCCCACCACCCCAGAGGTCTGACAGAGTCATTATGCTCCTGAATGGAGTGTGGAACAAAACTCGAGAGTTGAAGGGGATCATAAACACCCCCTTCACGAAGGTGAAGATGCTCGTCATAATTAAAAGCCTATAAATGCCACTATCGTCTCTGCTTCCACCGCCGCTCCTAGCAGCAGGTTCCAAGTACCCACCTCTCTCTGTAAAAAAACTTGTCCTGTGCTTCTCCTTTGAACTTTTCCCCCTCTGACCTTAGAGCTGTGTGCCCTAGCACCATGTGAAAAAGGTTGCCACTGTCTATCCTATCTATGCCCTTCATAATTTAATGATCCTATCACGTTTCCTCGCAACCTCCAACATTCCACAGAAAACAGCCCAAGTTTGTTCGATCTTTAATTACAGACACAAAAAGCTGGAGTGGCTCAGCGGGTCAGGCAGCATATCCCGGGAAAAGGAATAGGTGATGTTTCGGGTCGAAGCCCTTCTTCATACTTTCTCACCCACGTAGCATTCTGGTAAATCTCTGCTGCACTCTCTCCACAATCTTCACATCCTTTCTGTAATGGGGCAATCAGAACTCCACACAGCACTCCAAATGTGGCCTAACTATTTTCCATTAAAAAATGGATGAACGCTAACTTTCTTAAACTCAACGATGACAAAACAGAAATTGTACTACTTGGATCAAAACCCAAGAGAGAGATGTTACTCGGTAAACTGGGACATTTAACTGCCTACGTCAAACAAGAGGTCACAAGCCTTGGGGTAAAAATTGACAATGATCTTAATTTTAAATCTCGCATAAATAAGGTTACAAAGTGTGCTTTCTATCACCTCAGAAATATTGTTAAAGTAAGGGTATTCTCAACTCAACATGACTGCAAAAAACTCATACATGCTTTCATATCAAGCAGACTTGATTACTGTAATGCCTTATTTACCGGTCTGCCTTCAGCACGGTGGCGCAGCGGTAGAGTTGCTGCCTTACAGCGAATGCAGCGCCGGAGACTCAGGTTCGATCCTGACTACGGGCACCGTCTGTACGGAGTTTGTACGTTCTCCCCGTGACCTGCGTGGGTTTTCTCCGAGATCTTCGGTTTCCTCCCACACTCCAAAGACGTACAGGTATGTAGGTTAATTGACTGGGTAAATCCGAAACTCCCTGGTCCACTCATCCCTTCCCACCCAAACCACCCCACCTCAGGGTGTCCCTTTACTTCCCCCCTCGACTCCATCCAAGGACCAAAACAGTCTTTCCAGGTGAGGCAGAGGTTCACCTGCACCTCCTCCAACCTCATCTATTGTATCCACTGTTCCAAGTGTCAACTTGTCTACATCGGCGAGACCAAGCGCAGGCTCGGCGATCGTTTCGCTCAACACCTGCGCTCGATCCGTCTTAACTTACCTGATCTCCCGGTGGCTCAGCACTTCAATTCCCCCTCCCAGTCTGACATTTCTGTCCTGGGCCTCCTCCATTGTCAGAGTGCGGCCCAGCGCAAATTGGAGGAACAGCACCTCATATTTCACTTGGGCAGCTTACACCCCAGCGGTATGAACATTGACTTCTCTAACTTCAGATAGTCCCTGATTTCCCTCTCCATCTCCTCTCCCTTCCCAGTTCTCCCACTAGTCTTACTGTCTCCGACTACATTCTATCTTTGTCCCGCCCCCTCCTCTGACATCAGTCTGAAGAAGGGTCTTGACACGAAACGTCACCCATTCCTTCTCTCCAGAGATGCTGCCTGTCCCGTTGAGTTACTCCAGCATTTTGTGTCTACCTTTAACCTATAAACCTGTGGAGATGCTCCCCAACGTACGATATTTGGACTTTACGGTGGTGCAAGAGCTGGGGAATGGTGGCGAGCAGCAGCTCACTTCCGGCCATGTGATTGGGTGTATTAAATGCATTTTCGACTTACGATATTTTTTGATGGATTTATCGGAACGTGACCCCATCGTAAGTCTAGGAGCACCTGTACGTCTTTTTGGAGTGTGGGAGGAAACTGAAGATCTCTGAGAAAACCCACGCAGGTCACGGGGAGAACGTACAAGCTCCGTACAGACAGCACCCGTAGTCGGGATCGAACCCTGGGTCTCCAGTGCTGTAAAGCAGCAACTCTACCGCTGCTCCACCGTGCCGCCCGCCGTGCTGTTACCAGCTCAGTGGTGGGAGGACATTCCCAGGCAGAAACGATTGAAGGATATGCTCAAAAGCCTCAGAAGAAATGCAACATTTTCAGTTGTCTCCTGGGAATCCCTGGGTCCACAACCACTCAAAGTATTAAAGCACCATTCAGGATGGTACTGAGAGCCTTGAGTCTGTGCATCCGAAACACACAGGAGGACAGCCCCCACAAACTATACACCCACCCGCCCCATCAGCTCCCTCCTACCACATCCGGCTTGGAGGCCATTCCCACAGTGGCTTCATTAGCCAACTCAGAGTCTACCACACTCGAATGGAAGCGTTATCCTCAATCCCTGCGAATAGGCTGTGGGGGGGAAGAGTGGAATTAGTGTTGCCACCATATGTGGGGGCAGACAGTGGGGGGTCGATGGTGAGGGATAGGGCTGGACACACAACATCCCTGGGGCAATGGGGATGTTAGTGCAACGGGTGAATCACAGTCATGAAACGGTCTATCTGGAATTTTACTCCCAAAACATAAATATTGATTGCCATTTGCCTAATCCTGAAAAAGCAAGATCATAAGAACATACAGTAAGTGATAGGAGCAGAATTTGGGCACTCGGTCTAAGTCCGCTCCCCCATTCAATCATGGGTGATCCATCTCTCCCTCTTAACCCCATTCTCCTGCCTTCTCCCCATGACCTCTAACACTGGCTTGGCAACTCCACAACCTTGTGTGGCAAGAGCCAATTGTATTTCTGAGCACATGCTACTGTGACCCATTCTTTGCAATTTGATGATTATTTTCACAACCCCTTCCAGACAATTGAAAAGATCACACCATTGAAAAGCCTGTTAATCTCAATCAGCATGTCTTCCTTATCTAAATCGAAAACAAGTCTAAATCTTTCCACTTTATTTATCTCAGCCTGTCTTCCAGGTGACTGGAAGCAGATTTAGACTTATGGAAAGGAACAGTTCGCGTTGCCTTCCAGATCCGCTCATATTTGTCTGGGTTTGGGTTACGACCCATTGATTCATAGCTTGCCTGAAGAAAGGTCTCGACCCGATACTGCCTGACCCGCTGGGTTACTCCAGCCTTTTGCATCTATCTTCGGTTCATATTGAGCTCTGCCCTTGAGATCTCTCTCACCTTCCATCAGTCATTTTCAGTTTTAGTTTTAGAGATACAGCGTAGAAACAGGCCCTTCTGCCCAGCGAGACCGCGCCGCCCAGCGATCCCCGCACACTAACACTATCCTACACACGCTAGGGACAATTTACAATTATACCAAGTCAATTAACCTACAAACCTGTACGGCTTTGGTTGGAGTGCGGGTTGGAAACCGAAGACCTCAGAGAAAACCTACACAGGTCATCGAAGAACGTACAAACTCCATTCAGACAGCACCCACAGTCAGGATCGAACCCGGGTCTCTGGTGTTCTAAGGCAACAACTCTACCGCTGCCCCACTTGCTCTTGTTAACAAAGATTTCCCACTGCTGCCTTCTCATTGTATTAGCTGACAGCAAAGACATTTTGAATTGGATGTGCAGGACAGAATTTCAGAGTTTCACTCGTGTCTCAGTCTGCTGCAAACTTCCCTACCCTTCCTCCAACCGCTTTGTCCCTCTGCCTACCAGTAACATGGTTGGTATTGTAGAAACTGCAGTGTGACAAAGGTTGGGATAGCTGTGCAGGACAACAACCTTTGGGCATTCATTGACACACATCAATGTTCCTGATAGGTATTGGTTGACGTGCCCCAATGTTTGGGATGTGTATTCCTTGACGCACACTACAGGGTTCTTGATATTGTATTAGTGTTATTGGCAGCACGGTGGCGCAGCGGTAGAGTTGCTGCCTTACAGCGAATGCAGCACCTGAGACTGGTTCGATCCTGACTACGGGCGCCGTCTGTACGGAGTTTGTACTTTCTCCCCGTGACCTGCATGGGTTTTCTCCGAGATCTTCGGTTTCCTCCCACACTCCAATGACGAGCAGGTATGTAGGTTAATTGACTGGGTAAATGTAAAAATTGTCCCTAGTGTGTGTAGGATAGTGTTGATGTGCGGGGATCGCTGGGCGGCGCGGACTCGGTGGGCCGAAGGGCCTGTTTCTGCGCTGTATCTCTAAATCTAAATCTAAAAAGTTGTATATTCATGTTTTGAGAAAGTATTGTTATTCATGATAAGAAATTAGAAAGTGCGCACAATTTCAAGGGTCAAAATCTGTATAAAAACGTAACCGTTTCTCTTACCTCGATAGTGATGCGATTTTTCTCCGTGTGGTATCTCCGTCCCCACTGCGGCCTAACATCGAGGAGTTGGTGGCCTTTCCTTGAGACCAGCCCGGCGCTTCAAGCCGCGGGCGCGGTGCGGACTTTAACATCGCGGAGCTGTGATCCTTTGCCGAGGGTCGACTGTGGAGAGCTCCAACCGCGGGGCCTGTGGACTTTAACACCGTGAAGCCCGCGGTATCTGGTAAGAAGAGGCCGACTCGGGAGCTCCAAGCCGCGGAGAGAGTTTCAACCGTCCCGACCCGGGGATTCGATCATCCCGATCTTGAATCTGGAAACGTTCTGAGTGGAATGTCAGAGTAGGACAGAAACGGGGACTTTGCTGCCCCTCATTGTGCACGTAAATAAAGTGCGTCTGGAAGATGAATGCAAGTTGTCAGAGTCCAGTTGATGGGTGACGACGGTAGGCTGAAGGGACTGTTTCTCTGCGGTATCATTCCAAGACCCGACAGTGACCCCAAAATAATGAATCACTTTGAACTCAACATTTCCATTTACGTCTCCATTGTAGGAAAACGTCCAGTGACTTTGTGGAAGCAGAATCTGACACAGACTGATATGAAAGGTGGAAAGAAAGACACAAGGTACTGAAGTAACTCAGTGTACCTTTGACACCATACCACAGTTTGTACCTTCTCCCTGTGACCGTGTGGGTTTTTCCCAGGTGCTCCTGTTTCCTCCCACACTCCAAAGGCGTACACGTTTGGAGGGTAACTGGCATTGGTAAAAAAGTGTAAAATTGTCTCGAATGTGTAGGATAGTGTTAATGTACGGGGTCATAATATCATAAGGTCATAAGGGATAGGAGTAGAATTAGGCCATTTGGCCCATCAAGTCTACTCCGCCATTCAATCATGGCTGATCTATCTTTCCCTCCTAACCCCATTCTCCTGCCTTCTCCCCATAACCTCTGACATCTGTACTAATCAGGAATCTATCTATCTCTGCCGTAAAAATATCCACTGACCCGGCCTCCACAGCCTTCTGTGGCAAATAATTCCACAGATTCACCACCCGCTGACTAAAGACATTTCTCCTCATCTCCTTCCTATAAGAACGTCCTTCCACGGGTGTGGACTCGGTCGGCCAAAGGGTGTGTTTCTGTGCTGCATCTCTGAAGTTCAAAGTCTAAAGTGGTAAAGAGCCAGTAAATGTCAGTAAATGGGCAGTGCAGTGGTACAGGTGGTTGAAACGCTGGCACACAGACACAGCGACCCGGAATCAACCCTGATCTCGGGTGCTGTCTGTGTGCCGTTTGCATGTTCTCCCTTGGACCACGCGGGTTTACTGCAGGTGCTCCGGTTCTCTCCCAAAGACGCGAGCTTCGGTAGTTTAATTGGCCACTGCCAAGTGGCCGTGTTGTGGAGCAGAATGGGAGAATCTCCACGGCAGAAGGCAACGTGGAGAGAATAAACATGAGATTCATGCAGGATTTGTATCAGTGGCTGGCCAATGTTGTGGAGCAGCACGAACTCGGTGGGCCGATTGGCCTGTCTTTGGTCTGACTTTGCACTCTAAAATGTCAGCCATTTTGCATTGATCTAAGTGAGGAGCCAACTTATTTACATCGGCGAAACCAAACACAGGCTTGGCGATTGTTTCGCTCAACACCTGCACTCGGTCCGCGTTCGCCAATCTGATCTCCCGGTGGCCGAGCACTTCAACTCCCCCTCCCATTCCCAGTGTGACCTTTCTGTCATGGGCCTCCTCCAGTGCCATAATGAGGCCCACCGGAAATTGGAGGAACAGCACCTTATATTTCGCTTGGGCAGCTTGCAGCAAAGTGGTATGAACATTGACTTCTCTAACTTTAGATAGTTCCTCTGTCCCTCTCTTCCCCTCCCACTTCCCAGATCTCCCTCTATCTTCCTGTCTCCACCTATAGCCTTCCTTTGTCCCGCCCCCCTGACATCAGTCTGAAGAAGGGTCTCGACCCGAAACGTCGCCCATTCCTTCTCTCCTGAGATGCTGCCTGACCTGCTGAGTTACCCCAGCATTTTGTGAATAAATACCTTCGATTTGTACCAGCATCTGCAGTTATTTTCTTACACTAAGTGAGTAGCAATGTTCCTGTGTGATGGCACAGTGATGGTGTGATGGTGGTGTGCGCGCTGGTTGAATCCCGATCCCACCGCACCGACTCGGGCTGGGTCTCACCAGCATAGATCCAACAGGGATTACTGGAGACATTTCTTTGCCGACGAGTGGCTGGAACTGGAAAGTTGGAGTGGTCAAAGTGTCCAGCTTGGATGCATCCAACGGGAAATTGGGAACATATGATTATGCAGGGTTAGATAAAGTGACATGGGAGGAGAGCATGAAGGTGGACACAAAAAGCTGGAGCGCCTCAGCCTGGTCACTGGAGTAACTGCAGAGTATCTGGAGCACCTCAGTGAAAAGCTGGAGTGACTGACTTCAGTCTGAAGAAGGGTCTCGACCCAAAACGTCACCCATTCCTTCTCTCCAGAGATGCTGCCTGTCCCGTTGAGTTACTCCAGCTTTTTGAGCCTATATTCGGTATGCACGGTAGCGCAGCGGTAGAGTTGCTGCTTTACAGCGAATGCAGCGCCGGAGACTCAGGTTCGATCCTGACTACGGGTGCTGCACTGTAAGGAGTTTGTACGTTCTCCCCGTGACCTGCGTGGGTTTTCTCCGAGATCTTCGGTTTCCTCCCACACTCCAAAGACGTACAGGTATGTAGGTTAATTGGCTGGGTAAATGTAAAAATTGGCCTGAGTGGGTGTAGGATAGTGTTAATGTGCGGGGATCACTGGGCGGCACGGACTTGGTGGGCCGAAAAGGCCTGTTTCCGGCTGTATATATATGATATGATGATATGATAAACCAGCATCTGCAGTTCCTTTCCACACCAGAGAGCATGAAACCCGGTGTAGACTGGATCTGCCAGGTGGGTCAATCTGGGGGACAAGAATCTTGGTGTTTCGTGGCTGGTCCAGCAAAAGCATTGGTTGGCAGAGTGACAGTGCCACATACTGTAGCCACCAGCCTGTGATGGTACTTACCCATAGCAGGAGCAGGTAATATCCCCGCAGATTCAGAAGCCGTGGGTGTATGAAGCTGTAAGAGTGTAATTATGAGCCTGATGCTACGGCCTGCGTAGAGAATGATCAGAGGGGGCAGGCGGCGATCGCGGTGTGAAACCCTGCACAGGGAGCTTTGACGTATTACCCTGGGGGAGGAGAGAACAGCTTGAACAAACAAACTCTGAACAAATCCTTCCCGAGGAACAGTGGCAAATTTGCATGAATCAAGGTTCTAATGAGGAGATAATGAACAATCTGAAGAGCCGGTAAGTGGCTTCCATTATTGCCCATCAGTGGAGATAAACAAGAGTGCTTGTGTCTGATGGCACAGCGCGAGGGAGTACTCTGTCTCCTGCACCACTCCGTGACCTCCAGCTGCATCACCCTGGGCACAGATAACAACCCCCATCGTGTGTAAGAGGGAACTGCAGATGCTGGTTTAAACCGAAGATAGACACAAAATGCTGGGTTAACTCAGCGGGTCAGGCAGCATCTCTGGAGAGAAGGAACGGGTGACGTTTCGGGTCGAGACCCTTCTTCAGATTCCACCGTGGGTCTCACTTCGCTTGGACTGCCATGATTCAAAGGCACAATTATGGTCGAGATATTCTCCTTCAAAAGGGTGGTCCCAATACATTTTAATCTGGTGCAGAGTGGTATCTTGGCTGGAATAATGGCAATGCCTCACAGCCTGATTGAGAGCCTGCTTTTGGTTTCTTTGGTGCAACTTTTCAAACTCTCGCAGGGGACATGGGAAAGGACAGGGCTCCAAACAGATCTCACATGGAAATGATCAAACAAAATAAAATGAACTCAGGGCACCACAGGGCCTGGTTGATAGGATGTGCAGGGCACTGGAACCTGGACATCACAAGGACAGAGATGCACAAAATGCTGGAGGAACTCAGCAGGACGGATGACACCCCAAAATAATGAATCACTTTGAACTCAACATCTCCATTTACATCTCCATTGTAGGACAACGATCAGCGGCTTTGAATTGAATTGAATTGAATTGAATTGAATTGAATTGAATTGAATTGAATTGGATTGAATTTAATTGGATTGGATTGGATTGGATTGGATTGGATTGAATTGAATTGAATTGAATTGGATTGAATTGAATTGAATTGGATTGAATTGAATTGAATTGAATTGAATTGAATTGAATTGAATTGAATTGAATTGAATTGAATTGAATTGGATAATTTTTTATTAGCCATGTATGTTTCAATACAAGGAATTTGCCTTGGTGCTTTGCTCACACAAGTAACATGACATACAGCAAACAATTAAGAATAAAACGTTCTTATTGTGGACACAGAACAGAATCAGACACAAATTGGCATGAAAGGTGGAAAAGCTAGACACAAAAAGCTGGAGTAACTCAGCGGGACAGGCAGCATCTCTGGAGAGAAGGAATGGGTGACGTTTCGGGTCGAGACCCTTCTTCAGACTGAGAGTCAGGGGAGAGGGAAACTCGAGATATAGAAGGCTACAAAGGGCATGTGAGGCAGAAAGGGGTGAGGATGGAAGGACATGACTGGTGGTGGGATCACGCTGGAGGTGACGGAAATGTCGGAGGATGATGTGATGGATATGGAGGCTGGTGGGGTGGAAGGTGAGCACCAGGAACTTGTTCTGTCCTTGTTCCGTCTGGGAGGAGGAGATGCAGGAGAGGGATCCATCTGTGACAGCCGGCGGGGAACTAAAGGAAATCTTCGGTTTCCTCCCACACTCCAAAGACGTAGAGGTTTGTAGGTTAATTGACTGGGTAAATATAAAAATTGTCCCTAGTGTGTGTAGGATAGTGTTAATGTGCGGGGATCGCTGGGCGGCACGGACTCAGTGGGCCGAAGGGCCTGTTTCCGCGCTGTATCTCTAAATCTAAAAAAAATCTAACTCTAAATCTAAATCTCGGAGAAAACCCACGCAGGTCACGGGGAGAACGTACAAACTCTGTACAGAGCTCTTAAGGATAGCGGAGTCAGGGGGTATGGGGAGAAGGCAGGAACGGGGTACTGATTGAGAATGATCAGCCATGATCACATTGAATGGCTGTGCTGGCTCGAAGGGCCGAGTGGCCTCCTCCTGCACCTATTGTCTATTGACAGCACCCGCAGTCGGGATCGAACTCGGGTCTCCGGCGCTGCATTCGCTGTAAGGCAGCAACTCTACCGCTGCGCCACCGTGGCCGCCAACACCGAGTTCTGGGAAGGTGCAGGAGGCAGACCCCATGCATCGGAGAAGGAGTTGGGAGATGATTGATGCCAGTGTGCGTTTGCAACTCGGATTGCTCACGTATCCAACCAAAATGAAGGCCTGGCTGGGGGCCATGTGAGTGCCTATGGCTACACCTTTAACTTGAAGATAGTGAGAGGAGTAAAAAAAGATTTGAGGGTGATGACAAGTTCCGCAGGTGGAGGAGAGTGGTAGCAGAGGGAAGTTGAGTGGGTCTCTGTTGAAGGAAGAACCAGGGGGACTCGAGACCATCCTGGTGGGGGATGGACGTGAAGAAGGGTCTCGACATGAAACGTCACCCATTCCTTCTCCCCAGAGATGCTGCCTGTCCCGCTGAGTTCCTCCAGCATTTTGTGTCTATCTGAAGGGATTGGATGTTCATGATGAAGAGGAAGAAATTTGGGCTGAGAAACTGAGAGTTATTGGAGAGTGGAAGGGCACGCAAAGTTTTTTTGGATGTAGCGCAGAAGGGTCGAGACAAGGGGGAAACATATAAGATTATTAAGGGGTTGGACACGTTAGAGGCAGGAAACATGTTCCCAATGTTGGGGGAGTCCAGAACAAGGGGCCACAGTTTAAGAATAAGGGGTAGGCCATTTAGAACGGAGTTGAGGAAAAACATTTTCAGTCTGAGAGTTGTAAATCTGTGGAATTTTCTGCCTCAGAAGGCAGTGGAGGCCAATTCTCTGAATGCATTCAAGAGAGAGCTAGATAGAGCTCTTAAGGATAGCGGAGTCAGGGGGTATGGGGAGAAGGCAGGAACGGGGTACTGATTGAGAATGATCAGCCATGATCACATTGAATGGTGGCGCTGGTTCGAAGGGCCGAATGGCCTACTCCTGCACCTATTGTCTATCGTCTATTGATATGACAGAGTGAAGGTAGGGTATTCGGAAATGAGTTCAGTAGCCAGATACAAGGGGGCTGCCAGGGCAGTCCTGTCTGTGGATTCCGGGTGGGAGATACCTGCTGGGCTTGGGAGCGATATGGCTGGAGGTTGTGGAGGGGAGCCAACTTGTGCAAGTTGTGGGGACCGTGGTCAACATCTCCTCCAAAGGGCTTCCCCTCTGGCCCTGCCGCAAGCCCACAGTGTTGGGGTGAAGCTTCTTCCGAGCCCCTCTGGTCAGATGCCATCCTTACCCAAAGAAGTTCTCACCTTCTTCGATTTATTCACAAAATGCTCCCGAGATGCTGCCTGACCTGCTGAGTTACTCCAGCATTTTGTGAATAAATCGATTTGTACCAGCATCTGCAGTTATTTTCTTATACTTCTCACCTTCTTCCGCTGGTTCTGGGAGCTCGACAACTTGGAGTGGAGCAGTGTGGGGAAGCACACTGATGTTGGTGCGCCTGCAAAGCCCAGTTAATAAACGGAGCATTATGTATGAGAAGCAAAACCACAACATTTCCCCCTTCAGGGGCTTGCATGCTCTCTCTGCCGTTTGTCCAAATATACTGTGAGCTGAATCAAGGGTGGATCCGTTGGTGGGACTCTTGCCTAGAGCGGCAGGTTGTGGTTGCAAGTATCTCTCCAGGCATTTGGACACCAAATCAAGGTTACAAGATGAGAAAGAGTGATAACATCAGACTAGATGATCAATGGTGGGCGTGGACATGGTGGGCTGAAGGGATGGTTTCCATGCTGTATCTCTACAACTAAAGCTGAAAGACAGACATAAAATGCTGAGGTAACTCAGCGAGACAGGCAGCATCTCCGGATAGAAGGAATAGGTGACGTTTGGGTTCGAGACCCTTCGTCAGACTGAGAGTCAGGGGAGAGGGAGACATGGGGATATGGAAGGGTAAGGCGTGAAAACGAGAGATCAAAGGGGACAAATACAGTGCTGTTTTCCTAACGAGCTGTTAAAAACTATCTGTTCTCTGAGTTTCAAACCGTTATTTATCCTGCCAACAACATAACTAAGAGTGGGATTTATTCACAAAATGCTGGAGTAACTCAGCAGGTCAGGCAGCATCTCGGGAGAGAAGGAATGGGTGACGTTTCGGGTCAAGACCCTTCTTCAGACTGATGAAGGGTCTCGACCCGAAACGTCACACATTCCTTCTCTCCCGAGATGCTGCCTGACCTGCTGAGTTACTCCAGCATTTTGTGAATAAATACCTTCGATTTGTACCAGCATCTGCAGTTATTTTCTTACATAACTAAGAGTGGGACAGCTGTTCAATATTTCATTAGTTTTTATAACCGGTCGCTATATTTCCTTCATCGCAATTTTAACTAAACGTCGTTGCCTGTAAAGTGCATTGGGATATTCCCAGATTAGAAACAAATGTATTTTATAAATGCCCTCTTTCGAGAACGTCCAGGTAATTTGATTTAAGTCACGGTACATGGTTCAGGTCCAGGTGCCGGTTGGAAAATCAGGCTGACAGTTATCGCCACTGTTGCCCAGCTCTGTTGGCAAAGCAGGGATGTGAGTAGCTTTGTGTGGCACCAGCTCCACCTGCTGGCAAGAAACCTTTCCACATCTCTCGCACCATTTTTAGTTTAGTTTACAGATACAGTGCGGAAACAGGCCCTTCGGCCCACCAAGTCCGTGCCAACCTACAATCCCCGCACACTGACACCATCTTACACACACTAGGGACAAATTTACATTTATACCAAGCCAATTAACCTACAAACCTGTACGTCTTTGGAGTGTGGGAGGAAACCGAAGATCTCGGTGAAAACCCAAGCGATCACGGGGAGAACGTACAAACTCCGTACCCGTAGTGAGGATCGAACCCGGGTCTCTGGCATTGCAAGCTGCAAGTTCTGTAAGGCAGCAACTCTACCGCTGCGCCACCATGCCATCCATTTTATGAACAAAGACACTGTCTTCAAAATGACTCCATGTTACGGAAGGCATGCTGAACAAGTAATGTCCAGGGACAATATTTGTTTTGTGCAAGACTCATATTTGTCTCCCGTCCACCATTTTCACCAGAGTCAGGTGGTGGAGGTTCTCAGGGGAAAGGGACAGTGGTAGCAAGGTAACCTGATAACTCAAAGAAAAGTACCAGTAATCGGTTCTGAGGACTGGACTCACCAGGCAGTGAACCAGCTTCTGCATGAGTGGCTCGTGCTAATCGCAGTCTAGGTATCCACGCAGCAATTGTCAGTGAGTTTGATCGAGACAGAGATTTTGTGCCACCGCTCCTGTCTAGACATCTCAACATCTCCGTGCAGAGGGACACGCCAACCGGGAAGCCAATTTTGTTAAAAGGTTAAACGTCAAAATAACATATTCTGCCACAGGTAGCATTCACAACAAGGCCGATTAATTAACGGGAACAACTATAAGTAAAAATGTGTGTGGCCTATAGGACACCTAAAGGGTGTCAGGGGTTATGGGGAGAAGGCAGGAGAATGGGGTTAGGAGGGAGAGATAGATCAGCCATGATTGAATGGCGGAGTAGACTTGATGGGCCCAATGACCTTATGCACATCTGAGAAAAGGCTACAGGCTGATCTGATCAATGCTGGGAGTTAAATATTCAAGAGTGTTCAATGTTTAAGCAGCAAAAGCAAAAATTAAAAAGTGGGCTGACAGTATTTATGAAGAGGAGGTCAGTGCAATCATGCAAAATGATCTTAGCTTGGCAGGTCTCGCTGTAGAATCAGGATCCGCCAGTATTGGGAGTAATGAAGCAATCACAGGGGACTAATATAATGCAATGGTTGATTAATACTCCTGTCGTTCAGGGCCCTTCAGGGAAGAGCATTCGTGTTATGAGAGACTTTATACACCGTCGGAAAGTGAAGTAGTTCAATCCAAAACTAGGGTCTTAATCTAATCAAAGGAAACCGCAGAGTTGTGAAGCATTTTATCGGGATGCATCACAGCTCAGTTTGGGAACAGCTCCATCCAAGACCGCAAGAAATTTGCAGAGAATTGTAGACTCATCTCACCTACCAACCTCCCTTCCATTGACTCCATTTATACCTCACGCTGCCTCGGCAAGGCCAGCAGCATCATCAAGGATGAGTCGCACCCTGGCCACTCCCTCTTCTCCCCTCTCCCATCAGGCAAAAGGTACAGAAGTGTGAAAACACACACCTCCAGATCCAGGGACAGTTTCTTCCCGGCTGTTATCAGGCAACTGAACCATCCTACCACAACCAGAGAGCAGTGCTGAACTACTATCTGCCTCATTGGTGACCCTTGGACTATCCTTGATCGGACTTTGCTGGCTTTCCTTTATCATGTATCTATTCACTGTAAATGGCTCGATTGTAATCATGTATTATCTTTCTGCCGACTGGCTAGCACGCTACAAAAAGCTTTTCACTGTACCTCGGTGCACATGGCAATACAATACAATAAAATAAAATAAACTGAAGGGCAAGGGCCAGCATTTAAAGAAAGGATCCTCAATTTGTTTCAGGAAATTCCCTTAAGATACAGAAGGCCCACAGGAAAGTTATTCATCAGGAGCTGACAGGAGTTGAATTAAAGACAATATCACATCAAAAGAAGAGGCCTATAAAGTTGACAGAAATAGCACTAGGCCTGAGGATTAGGAGCAGTTTAGAACTAAGCAAAGGAGGTCAACAACATTGATCGAGAGGCAAGACAGAATATCTGAGTATTCCTGAGAGAATTGTAAACATTGTAAGAGGTATGTAAAAATGGAAAGACGAGAGATGGCAAACATTCTCTCAGAAGAGTGAGGGGAATTTATACCGGAAACGATGGAATCGTAGAGAAATTAAGCTAGCAGTTTGTGTCTGTCTTCACTGAATGTGCAATAAAACCTGACAGAAAATGAGATACCAAGATCCTAATGAGAATGACGAACTGAAGACAATAAATACCTGTGGAAAACAGCGCCGGAGAAAACGAAACCCTGACAAACCTAACATCGGAGAGCGAAAAGAGGGGACTCCAGGTGGAGGAAATTATAGTTATCATCAATCAAGATTCTCCAGGCTCTGGAATGATTCCTGCAGACTACAGGGCAGAAAATGTCACCTGCAGGACGTTCCGTGCTGACCACTGCCCGATGGACTTGTGGTCAAAGGTGTTGGTCCGGAAGAACCTGTCCACAAACGACAGATGGTTCGGCAATGTCCAGCTGACTGGCACATTGCGTGGCATCTGCGCCAGGCCCATCCTTCGCAACACCGGGGACAGGTAGAACCTCAGCAGGTAGTGGCATTTGGTGCCCACGTGCCTTGGCTCTATGCTCCGCCTGATGCAGCCACACACGAAAGTGGCCATCAGAATGAGGGCGACGTTGGGCACGTCTTTACCCCCATTGTCTGCCGACTTGTGCATTGTGGCCCGTCGCACCCGGTCCATCGCCGACCCCCAGATGAAACGGAAGACGGCCCGGGTGATCCCCTTGGCGTAGGAGAGAGGGACGGGCCACACTTGCGCCAAGTACAGCAGCCCCGAGAGCACCTCACACCTGATGACCAGGTTTTTCCCCGTGATGGAGAGGGAGCGCTGCTTCCACAGCTCCAGCTTCTTCCCCACCCTGGCTATCCGCTCCAGCCAATTTTTGTTACATGCCTCAGCCTTCCCGAACCAGATCCCCAGCACCTTCAGGAAGTCAGGCTTGATGGTGAAGGGGATGGAAGATCGGTCGGGCCAGTTGCCAAAGAGCATGGCCTCGCTCTTCCTGCGGTTTACCCTGGCCCCCGTGGCCAACTCAAACTGGTCGCAGACGCTGATCAGTCTGCGGACCGACCCTGGGTCCGAGCAGAAGACGGCGACATCGTCCATGTACAGGGAGGCCTTGACCTGAGTGCCCCCACTGCCTGGCAATGTCACTCCTCTTATGCTCGCATCCTTCCTGATGGATTCGGCAAAGGGTTCAATGCAACAGACGAACAAGACAGGAGAAAGAGGGCAACCCTGCCTGACTCCAGACCTGACGGGGAAGCTGTCTGATTCCCACCCATTAATTTGGACTGCACTACAGATATCGGAGTAGAGCAGTTGTATCCACTTCCTGATTCCCTCCCCAAAGCCCATTTTGGAGAGCACGTCCCTCATGTACGTGTGCGATATCCTGTCGAAGGCCTTCTCCTGGTCCAAGCTGACCAGGCAGGCATCCACCCGTCTGTCCTGCACGTAGGCAATGGTATCTCTCAGCAGCACCAGGCTGTCTGAGATTTTCCTGCTAGGTACAGCACAGGTTTGGTCCGGGTGGATCATCTGTCCCAGAGCAGACTTGACCCGGTTGGCGATGGCCTTAGACAGGATCTTGTAGTCTACATTCAACAATGTGATGGGTCTCCAATTCCTTAAGTCATTCATCTCCCCCTTCTGCTTGTAGATCAGGGTGATGTTGCCCTTCCTCATAGAGTCTGACATGCTGCCGGCTAGAAGTATATCGTTGTACACTTCCAGCAGGTCCGGGCCCACCCAGTCCCACAGAGCCGAGTACAACTCTGCCGGTAAGCCATCGCCTCCGGGAGTTTTACTCGAGTCAAAGGAACGGATGGAGCCAGTCAGCTCCTCCAGGGTCAGTGGTTGGTCCAGACTCTCCCGCTTGCTGTCGTCCAAGACTTCCGTGATGGAGGACAGGAAGTTCTGGGAGGCGGTGCTGTCTGTGGTCTTTACATCGTACAGATCCTTATAAAAGGATCTGCAGATCTTGAGCATGTCTGTCTGCGAGGATGTTACCAAGCCGTCCTCCTCCCTAAGGCTTTTGATCACAGAGCTCCCCCTGTGAACCTTATGGAAGAAGTAACGTGAGCACGTCTCATCCTGCTCAACATGGCGGACCCTGGACCGGAAGATGATCTTGGAGGATTCAGAGGTAAAGAGCCGAGCTTGCCGGCCCTTCAACTCTCTCAGTTCCTCCCTCACATCCACCCCTCTCCTCTGCAGAAGGAGTAGCTGCTGCAAATCTGTCTGGAGTTGACACAGTTCCCTCTTACCCTGTCTTGCTCTCTGAACACCTTTGGAGACGAAGAACTTCTTGATGTTCTCCTTTGTTGTCTCCCACCAGAGTGTCTGGGAGTCAAAGAGGGGCCTCACAGTTCTCCAACATGCGTAGTCCCTCTTTAGCTCCTTAACGTTCTCCGGGGTCAACAGCTCCACGTTTAGCTTCCACGTCCCTCTGCCCGCCTTCCGGTCCTCCTGTTGGTGACAGGTGGCCTGAAGGAGGCAGTGGTCAGAGAAGAACACCGGCGCGAGGTCGGTGTGTCTGACCGTGACGGCCCTCGATGTGAAGAGGAAGTCTATCCGGGACTGGGCTGAACCATTTGGTCCTGACCAGGTGAACCGTGGCTGGACTCCGCCTGCAGGGTCACTGAAGGCGTCGCGCAGCTTTGCATCTTTGACCGTTTCCACCAGGAGTTTGGAGGTGCCGTCCAGTCTGTGGTTGGCACTGCTGGATCGTCCAGCTGCATCGATGATGCAGTTGAAGTCACCGGCCAGAACGAGCGGTCTAGACGTGGCCAGCAGCGGTGGGAGCTGCTGGAGGATGGCCACCCGCTCGCTCCACCTGGGTGAGGCATACACATTTATCAGCCGGAGCGGAGAACCACGGTACATTACATCCACCACCAAGAGACGACCCCCCACCACCTCCCTTACCTCAGTGATGGTGAAGCCCCCTCCCCGCAGCAAGATCCCCAGACCGGACGCACGGCAATCATTTCCCCCCGACCATACCGACAGTCCGTGGGGCCACCATCGCGACCACCTCCGATAGCAGCGAAGGTGTGGCAGCTCGCACTCCTGTAAAAAAGTCACATCCGCCTTTACCTTGGCCAGGTACTGCAAGGCGGATACACATCGCACAGTGCTCTTCACACTGCGCACGTTTAAGGATGCCAGTTTCAGCTCCATTGTCCTTTAGTGTCCCAGGCGATCCTCCCGCATGCCAATCATCTGGCTCAGTTCCTGCACATTTTTGTCGCACAGGTAGTGGTACAGGTTGGTGGCTTCCTCAGCACAGGGTGTATTTTCTGGCGAGGCCACTACGCTGCTCCCAGTGTCCTGGAGCTGGGGCCCATTTGCCACTGCACTGCTCCCGGTCTCCCGGAGCTGGGGCCCATTGGCCATTGTGCCGCTCCCGGTCTCCCGGAGCAGGGGCCCATTGGCCGTTGTGCCGCTCACGGTCTCCTGGGGCTGGGGCCCATTGGCCGTTGTGCCGCTCACGGTCTCCTGGGGCTGGGGCCCATTGGCACTGCTCCCAGTCTCCTGGGGCTGGGGGGCAACAGACACGTTCTTTCTCTTACCTTCCTCCTCCCCCGTTTTCTTCCTCAGCCTCCGTTGTCGGCTCTTCCTGGTCGTCTCATCCTCCGATGCGGAGAGACTGCTGGCCTCGTCCTGGGAGAGGACTCTTTTTTGGGACTTGCTTGCCCGCTCCGCCTTTTTCTCCGTGCGCACAGCCTTCAATGTTTTCCTCGACTGTACCACCTTCCATTCCTCCTCTTCCTGTTCCCCCTCTTCCATCGACTCACCCTCGTGGGCAGGGGCCTGGGGGGCTCTGTCCTGCGGTTGGGGGCTCCTGGTGGTCGCGCTGTCATCGCCCTTGCTCTCCTTTCCTTTTTGGGCTTTTTCAGTGGTAGGAGGCGTCTCGTCCACCCTGGGGGTGCTGGCAGCGGCCCCTCTTATCGCCTGTGCATAAGTGCTAGCTCTTTTAGGGCAGGCTCTGTAAAGGTGGCCTGCCTCCACACACAGGTTGCAGCTCTTACTCTCTTTACAATCCCTTGTCTCGTGGCCTTCTAACTTGCAGTTTCTGCAGACGACTGTCCTGCATTCTGCCGCCACGTGCCCAGGTTTGTTGCATTTCCTGCACACCCTGGGCTGCCCCACGTACGTCATGTAGCCCCGGTTCCCTCCGATAGCGAACACCGAGGGAGGGTGGACGATGAATCCCTTCCCGTCCACCCTCAGCTTCACCTTTACCTGCCTCTTGCTCGTCCAGATCCCGAACAAGTCCTTTATATCCACGCAGTTCCCGGCCCCTTCGACGTAGCGCGCAAGGAAGGTGAGGACATCCACGACGGGCACATGTGGGTTAAACATGTGCACCGTGATCATCCGTTCCCTCTGGGTGGGGAGGGTGAAGAGCGGCTGCACCTTCAGGAGCGACAGCGGGGCTTCATCCCCCTTCTCCCGGAAGTCCTGCAGTAACTTCTGCCATCCCGCCGGGTTCTGGAAGGTAACGTCGAAATATCCGTTACCTGGGAAGTCCTGGAGGCAGAAGATGTCCCCGGCCTTGAATCCACAGGCCTCCAGCAGCACCTTCTTGATGAAGAGATCCCTTGAGAAAGGGTTCCCCTCCTTGAGGTCCTTCACCGATACTCGCAGGGTATTCCGGATACCCTGCCCTCCAGCTCCACTTGCTGCTGCCATCCCACCTGGATAAGGGTGTTAGGTTGGTTACCCAACCAGCATGGATCCACCCCTAAACCAGACACGTGCTCCTGACCTCCGCTCCTCGTCGATGACCCAATGCAAATACTGCTCTTATACTTACCCTGTTCTTATAAGAACATTAGATTGTGCCAGAACAGATACTACACTTGATCTTAGCCGAAAAGGCTGGTGCTTGTGTGGCCCGGAGGTCAGGCAAAGCTGATCTGCCGAGTGTGACTTTGGCATTTTATTCTATATTCTAAGATGACAAGGTTATTCAGAAACGCAATTAACAGCAACAAGATTTTCCAGAGACTTGATTAACAATCCAACAAAGCCTTAATTACAGAATGGAACTCAGAAAGGCTTAGTTAGGTCACAAACAGAATGAGATGATTGTCCACAAGTCTAAATTCGTTAACAGTAGATCCAAATTTCTGTTACAAAGATAGGTACACGCATAATCAATGACATTCCTGTCTCTGGCTTTGACTGCAGGTTTCCTGTTACATCAGCACAATCCGCATCCCGATTCACTAATTATCAGCCCTCACTATGGGTTACCCTGCAACCCCAAGGATTTAAGTAAGGGGAAGAGAGAAAGCAGGGAATAACCAAGATGTTAAGTGCAGGAAGGAACTGCAGATACCAGTTTAAACCGAAGATGGGCACAAAAAGCTGGAGTAACTCAGCGGGACAGGCAGCATCTCTGGAGAGAAGGAATGGGTGACGTTTCGGGTCGAGACCCTTCTTGAGGCTGAAAGTCACGGGAAAGGGAAACGAGAGATGTAGACGATGGTGTAGAGAGATAAAGAACAATGAATGAAAGATGTGCAGATAAGTAACGACGATAAAGGAAACAGGCCATCGTTAGCCGTTTGTTGGGTGAAAACGAGAAGCTGGTGCAACTTGGGTGGTGGAGGGATAGAGAGAGGGGGAATGTCTGGGCTACCTGAAGCGAGAGAAATCAATATTCACACCACTGGGCTGTTTAACCAACCTGTTTAAACTGACTTCAGCTGTGGGGAAATGCAGGAATTTATAATACAAAATGTAATACCAACACTTAGAAAAGAATAATAGAACTGATCACAATCAGCAAGGACTAATGAAAGTGAAATTATCTCTTACAAATCTTTTCTAGTCTTTTGAAGACGTGCCATGCATGATACATAAAGGGAAACCAGGGCCTTCATTTCAGCAGGCTTTCAATAAAATCTATACATGACGTTGGATAACAAGGTGAGAGCACGTGGCATTGGGGCAAAATATTGATTAACAGACTGAAAGCAATACCAGGGATCAGACAGGTCTTCACCAGGGAGATAGACATTCCCATCTCAAGCCCACTCAGTCAGAGACCCTCCATTTATTTGGTTTACATGACTGGAGCGATTTGATAGTGGTCTGTGACTGCCCTCTGTTGGTTATCGAGTAACATAGTAATTGTAAGAAAATAACTGCAGATGCTGGAACACACTCCCCCTCCCATTCCCAGTCTGACCTTTCTGTCATGGGCCTCCTCCAGTGCCATAGTGAGGCCCACCGGAAATTGGAGGAACAGCACCTCATATTTCACCTGGGCAGCTTGCAGTCCAGTGGTATGAACATCGACTTCTCCAACTTTAGATAGTTCCTCTGTCCCTCTCTTCCCCTCCTCCTTCCCATTTCTCCCTCTATCTTCCTGTCTCCACCTATATCCTTCCTTTGTCCCGCCCCCCTGACATCAGTCCGAGGAAGGGTCTCGACCCGAAACGTCACCCATTCCTTCTCTCCTGAGATGCTGCCTGACCTGCTGAGTTACTCCAGCATTTTGTGAATAAATACTTTTGAGTAACGCAGCAATGGTCTTGTGTGTCAAACTCCGTACAGCCAGCACCCTGTAGTCAGGATCGAACCCGGGTCTCTGGCGCTGCAAGGCAGCAACTCTACCGCTGCGCCACCGTGCCGCCCGAGTTCACTGATTCTCGTATAAACTGTGGAATTCTGAGTTTCCATCTGGGAACGGCGTTAATCCCAGGGACT
The DNA here is from genome assembly GCF_053455715.1 of Rhinoraja longicauda. Classification (NCBI taxonomy): domain Eukaryota; kingdom Metazoa; phylum Chordata; class Chondrichthyes; order Rajiformes; family Arhynchobatidae; genus Rhinoraja; species Rhinoraja longicauda. The sequence continues at coordinate 4,090,546 of NC_135974.1, forward strand.
ACCCACTTTTTTTTTTTAATATCAAAAAAAATACTTTATTCAAATAATAAATATCATTCACAAAACATATTTTTAAAACAAGCCCATCCGACATTTCCGGAGGTTACATTCGATACAGACATTCACTTAGACATTTACTTACATTTAGACATTTACCCAGTATCCCTTATTTGGAGGGGCGTCTCTCTCCACCACACCATGCCCCCCCCCCCCCCCCCCCCCATGTCCAGCAGCGGAAGGACCCTAGACTGTGGTCCTCCCCCACAGGGCCTTAGCGTTGGCTGCACCAAGCTTCAGAGCGTCCCTCAGCACGTACTCCTGCAGTCTGCAGCGGGCCAGTCGGCAACATTCCCCGACGGACAGCTCGCTCCGCCGGGAGGTCAACAAGGATCGGGCAGACCAAAGAGCGTCTTTCACCGAGTTGATGACCTTCCAGCAGCGCTCGGTGTCGGTCTCTGAATGCGTCCCTGGGAACAGTCCGTAGATCAGAGTCCTCTGTGACGGAGCCGCTGGCTGCAGTCGCTGGAATCTCCATGCTAGTCACAGGCAGTCCCAGTTTCCCACCCTTCCCCGCTGCCCCATCACATCAGAGCCGCGGTGACAGACGTGGCAGGGAGACGGCAGCAGGGCAGAAGCAGCTGGCAGAGGGGGCTGTGCCAGGGGACAGGGCACGGCACGAAGGCCAGGCCCAAGGCAGAGAGTGTTCAGACTGAACCAGGTCCCTGCCCGCAAGGCTGCGACCGGCACGGTACCACAACCACGTCTGCTTTCTCGGGACGTGCATGCGCCTCCATCTTTTACCTCGTGGTTTCCAGCTCGGGTTCCAGACCTCCCACTCCCAATCTGACCTTTCAGTCTTGAACCTCCTCCACTGTCAGTGAGGCCCAGCGCAAATTGGAGGAACAGCACTGTCACATCTGTGTCTCAGATGTGTAATAATGAAGCAGACACAATCCGTGGTAATTACATTACTTCGTTTGACTGTTTATTGTTTCCAGGCCTTGCAGCCTTCAGCACACACAGCAAGCACCCTCTACTGCTCTCCGGACACCTGATATACACATCACCATATTTGCATATCGTCATCATGACATCCCTCCTTTACCAGAATTAAACTTTAAATTACTGTGTTCTTTTTCCCCAATTAAACAATTCTTTACTTATTATGTTATTTTTCCTTAATACAAATATACAAATAATATACAAATAATAACTTGTAAGTTTCTTTTGCCTCTAAACAAATATCGTATAATTACTAAACAAAACTATAACTATAGTCTATAACACAAAATCGTCGTATCTTTTGGGAACTCTCCTTTCACGTTGTGGTCTACCAGCTGGCACAAGAACATCAAAGTCTGTTGAATCTGCTAAGGTGTTGTCATCCAGATACTGTCTCTGCTCAACACCTGCATCGCAGTCTGCTGCCTCTGGAACTCTGGTCACCACCTCAGGAATGTCTTCTGGTCCCTCTGAATCGGTAACTCTCGGTGGACTTTGGCCCTCGATTCGACTGTCTCTCGACATGTACTTTTTTACATTCGATACATTCCTCTTGTACATAACACCTTCTGGAGACTTGACTGTCACCCTGCTACCGCTCCTCGATACGACATTGTATGGCTCGCAATGGCTCGCAATGTGTGTATCTTACCACCATCATCTCGCCTCACAAGTATGTCATCACCAGGCATTATTCCTGAGTGCCTGGCTCCTCGTTTCAAGTCGGCATATCATTTTGCCGCACCTTTCTTTTCGGCATCACGGTCTCTCAGCTCCTGGTCCTCCGTGATCTCTCGTACTTCTGGCATTTTAGTGCGAATTTTCCTTCCAAACAAGGCTTCTGCCGGGCTTTTCCCTGTTGTTGAGTGCGTGATCGCCCGATATACAGCTACGTATGCTAGCAGCGCCTCCTTCCAATTTTTTCCTTCGGCATGGGCGATTCGTATCCTCTTCTCAATGGACTGATTTTGTCTCTCGACTTCTCCATTAGCCTGTGGCCATTTAGGAGTCACTCTATGATGATGAATACCGGTGGTTCTCATGTACTAAGCAAACGTTTCTGACACAAACTGTGGTCCCTTGTACAATGTAACAGGCAACCCATGTCTGGCGAAAATCTCTGCCAATGCCTGTACAGTCTTTTCTGCCGTAGTTGACTTCATCACCGCATATTCATAGTATCTGCTGTAGTAGTCTACCACTACCATAATTGATTCACCTGCTGGAAGTGGTCCTAGAAAGTCAACAGCTACGTCGACCCATGGTCCTGTTGGCAACTTCGTACTTCTAATTGGTTCTGGTGGGTTGCTCCTGCTTGTGATTTGGCATCCGTGGCAGGCCCTGACAAATTTTTCGGCATCTCCGTCATAACCTGGCCACCACACTTTGCTCCGCAAATTTTGTTTGGTACCAACGATGCCTAAATGTCCCTCATGAGCTAATGACACAATCCTTGCTCGTAGTGCCTGCGGAATCACCAATCTGTTACCTCTAAGCACACACAATCACACAAAATTCATCTTTTATGGGAACATATGCTTTGTAAGGGCATTGGTCCCATTGCCCACTATAAATACGCTTTCTGATATCATTAAGTTCAGGATCATGTTCTGATTCCCTTTCGATGCTTTGTCGATTGCGGCAGCACTGGAAGCTGTTGAGGGACAGTTTCACAGCATGAGATTCCAAGACTGGGCAAGTTAATTGGTTGTCCCACGGGAGACAAAGAAGTAAGCCTGAACGTGAGATTGAATGTTACAGGTGTGGCAACATGGGTCATGTAGGGAAAGATGCATGTTGCCCAGCAAAAGGTAGAACGTGTAGGAAATGTGGAGGCAAAGATCATTTTGCAAAGAAATGCAAAAGTAAGGCCAGGGACAATACAAGGGATTACAAAAGTGAATCTTCCAAGGCAAGGGAGAAAGTGAAGTCCAGTGACAAATTAGACAGACCGTGGCAGAAAAAGAAGAGTCACGTCCGTCACGTAGAAGATGAGTTCGGAAGTGATGAGGATGGTGAGCATGCTATTAAAAAGGATTATCAGTTTGCATTGAATGATAGCCATCTGGAAAAAGTTGCAGTGACCATCGGAGGTATTACAGTGCCAGTGATTGTAGATTCTGGTAGCGACTGCAACGTAATTGACAGATCACTGTGGGAATGCTTGAAACAGCAGAAAATCAAGTGCATGTCAAGGAGGTGTAGTAGGAAGTTATATCCATACACCGCAACTGAACCGTTGCAGACCATTGGATGTTTCACGGCTGACGTAGAAGTCGGAGATAGAAAAGCTGTTGCAGAATTCGTGGTGATAGAGGAGAAAGGAGAACCCCTGCTCAGCAGAAATACAGCTGGAGAGCTGGGAGTGCTTCACATCGGAGTGCATGTCAATTCAATGCAGTCATATGAGGACATGAAGCAGGAATTTCATTCAGTATTCCAAGGAGTTGGAAAATTGAAAGGCCGGCAAGTGAAGTTAGCTGTTGATGGAACTGTTAAGCCAATAGCACAACCAGTGCGGAGAACGCCATTTGGACTTTGTGGAAAAGTAGTAGCTAAAATCAAGGAGTTGATTGATCAGGACATTATCGAGCCAGTTGAACATTCAACACCATGGGTGAGTCCAGTAGTGATAGTGCCAAAACCCAATAATGATATCAGACTGTGCGTGGACATGAGGAGAGCCAATGAAGCAATAATCAGAGAAAGACACCCAATTCCTACGATCGAGGAAGTCCTACAAGAGTTATCAACTAGTAAAGTGTTCTCTAAAATTGATCTCAAGTGGGGATATCATCAATTGGAATTACATCCAGAGTCAAGAGAGGTGACAACATTTGTCACTCACTGCGGATTGTACCGGTACAAAAGACTGATGTTTGGAATCAATGCTGCCCCTGAGATCTATCAGTATGAAATCCACAGAGTGATTCAAGGGGTACCTGGAGCAGCAAACATATCAGATGACATCATTGTCCATGCATCAATTCGTGAAGAGCATGACAGGAGATTGAAGCTAGTGTTGACTAGACTTCAAAAAGCAGGTCTCACTGTGAATGAAGACAAGTGCAAGTTTGGTGTCTCTGAGATGGATTTCATGGGACACAGACTCACAAGTGAAGAGCTGAACCCGGCAAAGGCTAAAGTGAAAGATGTTGCAGATGCACGTGAACCACAGAATGCAACCGAGATGAGGAGCTTTCTAGGACTGGTCAATTACTGTGCAAAGTTTATCCCAAATTTTGCTACACTGGCAGATCCGCTGAGAAAGTTGACCAGGAAAGACATATCGTTCCATTTTGGAAATGAACAGAGACAGGCTTTCAATACCTTGAAACATTGCCTAATGAGTGCAGAAACCCTTGGATATTATGATCTAGCTGCACCAACAAAAGTCATACCAGTTGGTTTGGGGGCTGTGCTGGTACAGACACATGCTGATGGACCCAGAATCATAGCATATGCCAGTCGATCTTTAACCAGCGTGGAAAGAAGGTATTCTCAAACGGAGAAAGAAGCACTGGGACTAGTGTGGGCCTGTGAAAGGTTCCATGCTTACTTGTACGGCATTGAATTTGAACTTGTTACTGATCACAAGCCGCTGGAAGTGATCTATTCAACAAGGTCCAAGCCATGTGCCAGAATAGAACGCTGGGTGCTGAGACTCCAACAGTACAAGTACAAAGTAGTCCACATTGCTGGAAAAGCAAATATTGCAGATCCGCTGTCGAGACTGTTGAAGGATGAACAGCTAGGAGTAACATCCACTTTAGGGATGGAAGCAGAAAACTTTGTGCGCTTCGTTGCAATTCAGTCAACGCCAAGAGCCGTGACAACAAGGGAAGTCGAAAGGGAATCAGAACATGATCCTGAACTTAATGATATCAGAAAGCGTATTTATAGTGGGCAATGGGACCAATGCCCTTACAAAGCATCATTTAAGTTTAACTCACCACCTTTTTCTAGCAGCCTTCTCCTGAGCTTGTCTGACCTGCAATGCGGGACAACCTGATCCAATATCTGGTTCCAACCCCCACCTCCCACCCCCACACAACCTCCTCACCCCCACCCCACCTCCTACCCCACCTCCTGCCCCACCCCCTGCCCCACCCCCACCTCCTCCCCCATCTGCCCCACGAGTCTGGATCGGGCACCCTCAGGGAACGATTACAGTGGGCAGGAGGGACGATCGTTTAACTTAGTTTAGTTTAGAGAGACAACGCGGAAACAGGCCCTTCGGCCCAACCGAGTCCGCACCGACTACCGATCCCCACACATTAACACTATCTTACACACACTAGGGATAATTTACACATACACCAAGCCAATTAGCCTACAAACCTGTACTTCTTTGGAGTGTGGGAGGAAACTGGAGCTACTGAGGAAAACCACGTGGTAACGGGGTGAACGTACAAACTCTGTACAGACAGCGCCCGTAGTCATGATCGAACCTGGGTCTCTACCGCTGCGCCACCGTGCCACCCCAAACACCGTACCATCTTGCGGTGAGTTTATTCACTGCCATTAAATGAATATTTGTTTATTTAAGTTAACTGATTGTCTATTGATTCCAGTGAGGGAATGAATCAACTGAGGCAGATAATTAGTTAGTTAACTCATCTAGCTATTGGTGAATTCATTATTTATACAAGATAAACATATTTATCCTATTCTGCTAGAAATCTGATTATGTATGCAGTATTTATGCATTGCTGCGTGCATTTGGTTAGTTCTACCCACAAGGACACACGATTCAGACAGTCCATTAATCATATTATTAGATTTACACATTAATCTGACATTATTTCCATGTTTGTTAAACAAACCAGGCTTCACTCAGGCAATCATCAGCGATGCAGCTCCAGTCATTATTTTTCAATTTCACATGGTAAATAACCCAGCTCTGGTGACAGTAATTAGGAACTGGAGCTAAGGTTAGATCTCGGGTTTGGAGGATGTAGGTGGGGTTGCCAACTGTCCCGTATTAGCCAGGACATCCCGTATATTGGGCAAATTTGGTTTGTCCCGTACGGGACCGCCTTTGTCCCGTATTAGGCCCGGGGGGTGCTGTAGACCAGGACACCGTAGGCCCGGGTGCCGCTGTAGGCCTGGACAGTGTAGGCCCAGAGACCCGGAGACCCGGGCACCGCCTGACGGAGGTTGCATAGCAACCCGCCCTCCGGCCCGGGCGGCTGCCATTGGTGGAGCGGGAGCACATGGATGCTGAGAAAGTGGCAACACTAGGTGTAGGTAGGACAGGCCTGAGGGAAGATCTCAAGACTGAGGGAAAGTCTCAGGACTGGGGGAACATCTTGGGCCTCAGGGAAAGTCTCGGGCCTGAGGGAAGGTCTCAAGCCTGATGGAAAGTGTAGGCCGGAGGGAAAGTCAAGTCAATTTTATTTGTATAGCACATTTAAAAACAACCCACGTTGACCAAAGTGCTGTACATCAGTTCAGGTACTAAGAAACGAACATACAATGGCACACAAACATAACAGCACATACATAAACAGTTCACAGCGCCCCCTCAGAGGGCCTCAAACGCTAGGGAGTTAAAGGAGTCGATGGAGGGGCCAGTTCTGATGGGGAGAGGGATGCTGTGTGAGCCTGAGGGAAGATTTCAGGCCTGAGGTAAGATTTCAGGCCTGTGGGAAGGTTTCGATCCTGAGGAAAGGCCTTGGGCCTGAGGGAAGGTCTTGGGGCCTCGGGGAATGTTTCAGGCGTGAGGGAAGGTCTCGGGCCTGAGGGAAGGTTTTGGGCCCGAGATTGATCAGACCTGACCTATCTACACCCTCCAAATGGGCAGGAATGCCTGTGCCGAAAGGAAAAATAAAGGTACAAAATTATTGAAAATAGGGTTCAAACACCAAATAAAGGAGTGGTAGGTTGTTGAACGGACTAGACTCAAAGAAAGCGCTACAGGCTGAAATACTCTCATCCGGCCTTCCATGTTCTGACAATTCCTGTGGTTTATAACTCTCCCCGTGACCTGCGTGGGTTTACTCAGAGATCTTTGGCTTCCTCCCACACTCCAAAGACGTACAGATTTGTAGCTTAATTGGCTTGGTAAATGTAAATTGTCCCTAGTGTGTGTAGGATAGTGTTCGTGTGTGTGGTCGGCGTGGATTCAGTGGGCCGAAGGGCCTGTTTTCGTGCTGTATCTCTAAACTGAACTAAGCTAAGTTCAGAGGGAACATATAAAGATGCAAAGAGGGAGCAAAGGTACAAAGAGAATCATTGGTAAGGCGTGGGCAAGAGGTGGCATAAGAAATGGCAGATGCTGAAATATTGAGCAAAACACAATGTGCTGGAGGAACTCAGTGGGTCAGGCAGCAACTGTGGAGGGAATGGACCGATGACGTTACGGCCTGGGACAATTCTTTGTGGAAAAGAGGGGTAGGGGGTGGCGCAATGCCTAGTGGTGTGATATGTGGATAAAGGTAAGAGGAGGAGGTTTGAATGGCAGATGGGTGAAGTATGTGACAAAGGCTAGATGAAGAGAAATGGAGGCAAAGGGGTATCAGATAAGGTGAAATGTAAAGCCACAGGGAGAGAGATGGAGCGGGCAGGATTGTTCTTCTACACTTGGAGAAAATGGCTATCATCTGCAGTGCGACCAGATTAGAACTGTACCATTCCATGGAGCGCCCCCATATGGGATGCTCCTATTGGCAAATGGATGCTCAGCCAAACCTCGGTACTGGAGGCACACATTGACAGGGGCCTGGGTTAGGTTTAGTTTAGTTCAGAGATACAGCGTGGAAACAGGCCCACCGAGTTCACACCGCCCAGCAGTTCATGCACATTAACACTATCCTACACTCACTAGTGACATTAACACTATCCTACACTCACTAGTGACATTAACACTATCCTACACTCACTAGTGACATTTTTTAAAACATTTATTCCAAGCCCATTACCCTACAAACCTGCACGTCTTTAGAGTGCGGGAGGAAAGCGAAGATCTCGGAGAAAACCCACACAGGTCACGGGGAGAACGTACAAACTCCGTACAGACAGCACCCGTGGTCGGGATCGAACCGGGGTCTCTGGTGATGTAAGGCAGCGACTCTACCGTTGCGCCACTGTGCCGCCCTTGTCATGACTGACAGGCCATGCGGAAAGGTTCACACCTTGGCCTTCTGCGCTGAAGGGAAAACAAGTGCCTTCCAGACTCTCCTTGTAACTGAACGGTTTCTCCAACACGGTGGCGCAGCGGTAGAGTTGCTGCCTTACAGCGATTGCAGCGCCGGAGACACAGGTTCGATCCTGACTACGGGTGCCATCTGTACGGAGTTTGTACGTTCTCCTCGTGACCTGCGTGGGTTTTCTCCGAGATCTTCGGTTTCCTCCCGCACTCTAAAGACGTACAGGTTTGTAGGTTAATTGGCTTGGAATAAATTCCACTCCGGTTGGAATTGTGGTCAGTATTTCCTCGTTGTACAAAGGAAAGCCTTAAAAATCCACCATGTAGGCAACATAAAATCTGGTCGCAACGCCTCGTATGAGATTCACCCAGCCTTACAGTATTACACAAGCATTACTAAGATGGCCCTCAAGCCAGTGACTCTATGTGTGCCGCTCACAGAAGTGGATCTGCAGTCATACATTACAATCGCTCCGCTGCTCTAGCTGTCACCTTCTTTACATCGGCGAGACCAAACGCAGGCTCGGCGATCGTTTCGCTCAACACCTTCGCTCAGTCCGCTTTAACCAACCTGATCTCCCAGTGGCTGAGCACTTCAACTCCCCCTCCCACTCCCAGTCTGACCTTTCTGTCATGGGCCTCCTCCAGTGCCATAGTGAGGCCCACCGGAAATTGGAGGAACAGCACCTCATATTTCGCTTGGGCAGCTTGCAGCCCAGCGGTATGAACATTGACTTCCTCAATAGTTCCTCTGTCCCTCTCTTCCCCTCCCCCTTCCCAGTTCTCCCTCTATCTTCCTGTCTCCACCTGTATCCTTCCTTTGTCCCACCCCCCTGACATCAGTCTGAAGAAGGGTCTCGACCCGAAACGTCACCCATTCCTTCTCTCCTGAGATGCTGCCTGACCCGCTGAGTTACTCCAGCATTTTGTGAAATAAATACCTTCGATTTGTACCGGCATCTGCAGTTATTTTCTTACATTACAATCGCTCCGCTCTTTTAAATGTCCGCTCTTTTAAATCTCTACTCCAAAGGCAGTATTTTTTTACTTTAACAATGCTATTCCCTTCATCCTGTATCTGCACACTGGATGGCTTGATCGTAACCAAGTACTGCCTTGCCACTGGCTGGTCAGCATGCAACAAATGCTTTCCACTGTCCCTCTCTATACGTGGCAATAAACTAAAACTACATTCTCATTTTTGGCAGTACAACTGCTCTCCTACTGTCCTGCACCGACTGTCAGTGTGGCATACCCAGTCACACAGCACTCCTGCAACACCTCTAGAAGATAGAAACATAGAAACATAGAAACATAGGTGCAGGAGTAGGCCATTCAGCCCTTCGAGCCTGTACGCACCGCCATTCAATATGATCATGGCTGATCATCCAACTCAATATCCTGCACCTGTCTTCTCTCCATACCCCCTGATCCCTTTAGCCCCAAGGGCCACATCTAACTCCCTCTTAAATATAGCCAATGAACTGGCCTCAACTACCTTCTGTGGCAGAGAATTCCACAGATTCACCACTCTCTGTGTGAAAAAAAACTTTCTCATCTCGGTCCTAAAAGACTTCCCCCTTATCCTTAAACTGTGACCCCTTGTTCTGGACTTCCTCAACATCGGGAACAATCTTCCTGCATCTAGCCTGTCCAACCCCTTAAGAATTTTGTAAGTTTCTATAAGATCCCCCCCTCAATCTTCTAAATTCCAGCGAGTACAAGCCGAGTCTATCCAGTCTTTCTTCATATGAAAGTCCTGCCATCCCAGGAATCAATCTGGTGAACCTTCTCTGTACTCCCTCTATGGCAAGAATGTCTTTCCTCAGATTAGGAGACCAAAACTTTACGCAATACTCCAGGTGTGGTCTCACCAATGCCCTCCCCTCATCCACCTGCACTCTGTGGAATAAGCGAGTTCGGTATTACATCTGCACATGTGTGAGTTTGCCCAGGTCATGGGTCACTCGGGATAAACATTCTCGCCAGCTGAGCTACTGTGTGAATACATTACCATAATTGTTTTGACCTGCATTTCATACGTATTTTCCAGTCTTGCTTCTTTGAGGTAAGAAAATACTGCTTTCAAAACTATTAACTTGGTGTATTTTATTTATGGTTCATTTGTACAAAACTATGATGATTTTGGGTGGTTTTATTGGCTTTTCCTTGGGGTGGGCGATCATCTGATACACACATTGTTTGGAAGAGTGGATTTTTGAACTTAGTTGATCCTGGGGATTGCATAATGGCGGATAGAGGACTTCCCATTCAAGAAGACATTTTTTTTTAATTTAATTATTTATTTATTTTAATTTTTACAGAACTTTTTAGAAAACAAGCCCTCCCACCCTTCCCCCCACCCCCCTTATATTAACCCCAAATAAGAAAAAAAAAGAAAAGAAAGATAGATTAAAGATTGCCTGGGTGTTGGGGGTCCTGCACACGCCCCATGGAATTCCAAACAGAATAAACTGTATATATATGTACATCTCTCCCAAAAGGACCATTGAGAATATGAACAATTCTTCTATATATATAGGCCCATCTTTTTTGTAAATAAGGACACCAGATATTTAAAAAAGTATCATATTTGTTCCTTAAATTGTAAGTAATTTTTTCAAGTGGGATACAGTTAGAAATTTCATTATTCCAAAGGTCCATACTTAAATAGGAATCTGATTTCCAAGTAACTGCGATAGTTTTTTTGGCTACTGCTAATGCAATTTTTATAAATTCTTTCTGATATTTATTCATTTTAAGTTGTGGTCTTATTCCTTCAACATCACCCAATAACAAAAATCTTGGGTTGTATGGAAGTTGTATTCCGATAATCTGTTCTAGAAAACTTCTTAAGTTTGTCCAAAAAGGTTGTATTTTTGAACAGGACCAAGTAGAATGAAAAAAAGTACCAATTTCTTGATTGCACCGAAAACATTGGTCAGATAAACTTGAATTTGGGTGGTTTTATTGGCTTTTCCTTGGGGTGGGCGATCATCTGATACACACATTGTTGGGAAGAGTGGATTTTTGAACTTAGTTGATCCTGAGGGATTGCATAATGGTGGATAGAGGACTTCCCATTCAAGAAGACGTGATGTTTCGCCAAATCTATTGAGAGATTCCCCCTCCTTCCCAGCTGTGGTTATCAGCAAATGACCAGAGAAAAAGTAGGCAAAACCAAGAAGGTGGCCAATGTCCGCATTCATGTTGCACGGGCCATAGGTCATCTACAGTGGTTTAACATCCTGAGAAACACTTTACCCATCACTTTAGTTCCACATGTCGATGATATTTTCACCGTCTGTGCAGCTTTATGTAGTTCACCGCCTCCATTGGTGTGTAAATGAGATGTTGTTGCACTTGCAGATCACTTTGATCACAAGTTCAACTTTACGTTCAACCAGATTTGATATGAACTGAAATCCACAACTTGCCGAGTTTGCAACATGTACATTTCAGCTCAATCAGTGCTTTACACCTCTTACATCGTACTTATTTTGCAAAACAATTTTGTTATCACCATGTATCACCAAGTTAGGAAAAGGGGACGTACAACGAGATCTGGGTGTCCTAGTGCATCAGTCACTGAAAGGAAGCATGCAGGTACAGCAGGCAGTGAAGAAAGCCAATGGAATGTTGGCTTTCATAACAAGAGGAGTTGAGTATAGGAGCAAAGAGGTCCTTCTGCAGTTGTACAGGGCCCTAGTGAGACCGCACCTGGAGTACTGTGTGCAGTTTTGGTCTCCAAATTTGAGGAAGGATATTCTGGCTATTGAGGACGTGCAGCGTAGGTTTACTAGGTTAATTCCCGGAATGGCGGGACTGTCATATGTTGAAAGACTGGTGCGACTAGGCTTGTATACACTGGAATTTCGAAGGATGAGAGGGGATCTTATCGAAACGTATAAGATTATTAAGGGGTTGGACACGTTAGAGGCAGGAAACATGTTTCCAATGTTGGGGGAGTCCGGAACAATGTTTGAGGAAAAACTTTTTCAGTCAGAGAGTTGTGAATCTGTGGAATTCTCTGCCTCAGAAGGCAGTGGAGGCCAATTCTCTGAATGCATTCAAGAGAGAGCTAGATAGAGCTCTTAAGGATAGTCAGGGGGTATGGGGAGAAGGCAGGAACGGGGTACTGATTGAAAATGATCAGCCATGATCACTTTGAATGGCGGTGCTGGCTCGAAGGGCCGAATGGCCTCCTCCTGCACCTATTATCTATTGTCTATTGTCTATCTATACAGAGCTCATTTCTTGTGTTTAATTCACAGTATACACACTGGTGGATTTTCTTCTGACAGGTTGACAGTACTGAACTGTGCATTTAGTTTGTGAAGGCTCAGTGTAGTTGTATTTGCATAAACAATTTTAAGAGAATTTGTTTTTTCAAGCCACAATGACTATTTACTAATAGTTACACGGTAGGTGTGTCTGGATCAGTTCCAGGATGCATGTCGGGATCTTGTTTTGCAAATCTGCTGTGTAGCTTTTAATAATTCTCCGTGTACCAGGTAGAGATAAGATGTTGTGGAAAATCACAGTGCTTTGGAATTGCCAATAATTGATAAAAACATGCTAGATGAATATTTAGGAGGTGGCTTGTCATGGTTGTTATACACGCGGTAGAGGGTTGCTTGCTAGCATTTTGGGGGGGGGATATGGGGATTACTTCTCAGACAATCAACTCCATCGTTCTTGCAGATATTCCAGTGTGTGATATCATGAGAGGTAGAGTCATAGAGGGGAGATACATATCCTCCCGGTGGATGCAACAAGGACTACAAACCACCATGGCTGCCAGTAAAAGACTACAAAACCCATAGTCTGCAGGGCTGCCTGCCTTGCTGACACTGATTGCTGCTGACACTGATTGCTGCTGACACTGATTGCTGCTGACACTGATTGCTGCTGATACTGATTGCTGCTGACACTGATTGCTGCCCAGCTGAACCAGATGAGCTGATTGCCTCAGTGAGACAGCTAAAAGGGAAGGGAAGCGGTGTATTTAAAAAGAGAGACAACGACTGGAGCAGAGAGGGAGAGAAGCAGTGTTTGAGTCATATTTTGTAAGAAGGCAGCAAGCTACAGTTTTGATTTAACTACCTGTTTTGGTTTTGTGTGCCTGTCTGCAAACAATTAAGTTTGCCTGTTTTTGGAAAAGACTAAATATATGGAATTTAAGTTTGAAAACAAGAACTTTTCTGTCTTCATTTCCGGCACCCACACCTCCCAACCTTCAAGAGAAAAGCTCCCGACCTCTCAAGACATCACAAGTGAAAGAACATGCAACTCTCTCAGCACATTCAGCTCGTTTCCTCGTAGTTCAATACAATACACACCTCAATCAGTAAATGTACAGGAGTTCATGCAACTCTTCATTTCTTTCATTCCATTTAATCATTTATCAACCATTGTTTCAACGTACATTAGCCATTAAGTTACATGTATATGTTTAGAAGTAGTCACACATATGCACAGTACTTATGTCGAGTTGCATCTCAAAACTACACATTGATATTGACTCTGTTTCAAGTAAACAGAATTAAAATGTATGGTAAATTTATACTGATGAGCTAATTAATTTATTGCATAGTATGGGAGGCGCATTCCCAATCTCGATGTACCCTATACAATGACAATAAAGATATATTGTATTGTATTGTATTGCATTGTATAAACACCCAGTTAACTCATCTCTCATTACTTAGACCGAAAACTCAGACCGAAAATGTTATTTTTACAGAGTTCCGCCCAATATGGACACACAGTTTATACAGCGATCACTGGCAACGCTCTTTGTTTATCCCGAATGACCTTTGACAAATCCCACGATTCCTTGCGCGCGAGAGATACCGAACTCGCTTGTAGGGACCCATCCTACTCAACCTCTCCCTATAGCTCACACCCTCTAGTCCTGGCAACATCCTCGTAAATCTCCTCTGAACCCTTTCAAGCTTGACAATTTCTTTCCTATAATATGGTGCCCGGAACTGAACACAATATTCCAAATGCGGTCTCACCAACGTCTTATACAACTGCAACATGACCTCCCAACGTCTATACTCAATACTCTGACTGATGTGCCAAAAGCCTTTTTGACTACCTTATCTACCTGCGACTCAACCTTCAAGGAACCATGCACCTGCACTCCTAGATCCCTCTGCTCTACAACACTCCCCAGATGCCTACCATTTACTGTGTAGGTCCTGCCCCTGTTCAGCGTCCCAAAATGCAACACCTCACACTTTTCTGTATCAAATTCCATCAACTATTCCTCCGCCCACCTGGCCAATCGATCCAGATCCTGCTGCAATCTTTCTCAACTATCTTCACTATCTGCAAAACCACTAATTTTGTATCATCAGCAAACTTGCTAATCTTGCCCTGTATGTTCTCATCCAAATCATTGATGCACAGTAACGGGCCCAGCACCGAACCCTGAGGCACACCACTAGTCACAGGCCTCCAGTCTGAGAAGCAACCGTCCACCATCACCCTCTGCTTCCTTCCACGGAGCCAATTTGCTATCCATTCAGCTATCTCTCCTTGGATCCCATGTGATCTAACCTTCCAGAGCAGCCTACCAAGGGAAACCTTGTCAAACACCATAGGGAAGTCCATGTACACAACATCTACAGCTCTGCCCTCATCAACCTTTTTGGTCACGTCTTCAAAAGAAATCGATCAGATTTGTGAGACGCGACGTCCCACATACAAAACCATGCTGACCATCCCTAATCAACCCTTGCCCATCCAAATGCCTGTATAACTTATCCCCCAGAATACTCTCCAGTAACTTACCAACTACAGATGTTTAGCTCACTAGCCTATAGTTCCCAGCATTTTCCTTGCAGCCCGTCTGGAAAAGAGGCACAACATTTGCCACCCTCCAGTCGTCCGGCACCTCTCCTGTATTTCAGGACGACTAGTAAATTTCAGCCAGGGCTCCCACAATTCCCTCTGGTCTCCCACAATGTCCTCGGATATATCTGATCAGGCCCTGGAGATTTGTCTACCTTCAAACACAACAGTACCTTCAGTACATCTTCGACAGTAACCCTGACTGCTCTCAACACACTTCCAGTGACTGCTCCAAGTTCCTCCGTCTACTGTCTTTCTCCACGGTAAATACAGAGGAGAAATACGCATTTAGGACCTTGCCCATCTCCTGTGGCTCCACACAGAGGTGACCGCTTTGATTCCTGAGGGGTCTCACTCTCTCTCTAGTTACCCTTTTCCCCCTTATGTATTTATAAAATCATTTGGGATTGTCCTTCATGCTGCCCGCCAGAGCTATCTCCTGGCCCCTTTTTGCCCTTCTGATTTCCTTTTTTAGTTTACTCCTTAGTTCCCGAAACTCCTCCAGGGATGCACTTGATCCCAGCTGCCTATATCCGTCCCATGCATCCTTCTTGTTTTTGACTAACATCTCAATTTCCCTCGTCAGCTAAGCTTCCTTACGTTTGCCTGCTTTGCCCTTCACTCTAATGGGGACGTACACATCCTTAGCTTTCTTCAGTACACTTTTAAAAACATCCCACTAGGCCGATGTTCCTTCCCCTCAAATAACCTGAAGTCTGAAGAAGGGTCTCAACCCGAAAGGTTACCCATTCCTTCTCTCCAGAGATGCTGCCTGTCCTGCTGAGTTACTCCAGCTTCTTGCGTCTATCTTCGGTTTCAACCAGCACCTGCAGTTCCATCCTGCACATTTTATCGGTATTCTTTGTTGTTTTGAACAATGAAGGTTGATTATAATGAAACAGAAAATTCAAAGGGGCATGACCGGAGAGGTGTTGAGATCCTTCCACCAAAGGGAGAGTCTCCAACAAGGGGACGGAGATTCAAGGGGTGGCCATCCGAAGCCGAGGTGGGATGGACAACCTCCCAGACGTCGGTGAGTCCAGGCTAGTTCATTGAAAGCACTTAAAAGGAAAAAGGAAAAGTAAACCAGGGAAGCAAGGGCTCTTGGGAAATGGGATTGAGACGTGCAAATTAGCCATGGAATGGTGGGGCAGGCATGAGGGGCCTGGTGGGCTATCACACCTCCATGTCTCCGTTCGTACGTACTTCTATTCGAAATGCAAGTCATTTCTGAAACGTTTGTCTTGTTCATCATCTGTCGAACCATTTAATCTGATTTCTTTTTTTAAAACTTTTTTTTTTAGAGATACAACGCGGAAACAGGCCCTTCGACCCACCGAGTCCGCGCCGCCCAGCGATCCCCGCTGACTAACACTATCCTACACCCACTAGGGACAATTTTTACATTTACCCAGTCAATTAACCTACATACCTGTATGTCTTTGGAGTGTGGGAGGAAACCGAAGATCTCGTAGAAAACCCACGCAGGTCACGGGGAGAACGTACAAACTCCGTACAGACGGCGCCTGTAGTCAGGATCGAACCTGAGTCTCCGGCGCTGCATTCGCTGTGAGGCAGCAACTCTACCGCTGCGCCACCGTGCCACCATTTCCCTATTGTAAAATTTCCACAAATGCACTCAGACATGGCACTTACATGACTCCAGGACACGTGAAGGGTTGTTGACTGGACTGCACACACGGAACAAATACTATTCACACATTGAGTCTTCAAGCCCTGATGCAGGCTGAATGCCGCGACAGTCCTCTATGACAATATTACACTGTTATAAAGCAGGCAGCACAGACCTGCCTGGCCCATTAAGACAGTAAGAACCTACACACCAGCATGTGGAGAACTCAATGGCTGAAGGCACATTACCCCAGTCTACCTCTGACAAACCTCACGCTTCAGCACTGGCTTGGTTTGAATTAACCCATCAGTTCTGGTTCAAACCACGTCACTCAAATTTAATGTGAATTCTTCTCATCTCAGGATCCCAGGATAATTCTTGCCCTAAAGGCTCTTAATTAACCCGAGTCAACATCCAAAACAGATGGTCTTTGATTGAGGTGACTCTCTCCCAAATATTCCATGAACCTTTCCTCCAAACCCCTCTTGCCCGTTTGGTCTGTGCAGACTTTGCGAAGTTTAAAGCTTCCCGAGAATATTTCCCTTCTGATATCCTCCTCCAACTTACCAATTTTCGCTTGGTGTCTACTGCTACGATTATATTAGCGTCATAGAAACATACCCCCACCCAAGTCTTGATCAGCCATGATCACATTGAATGGTGGTGCTGGCTCGAAGGGCCGAATGGCCTCCTCCTGCACCTATTGTCTATTGTCTATTGTCTTTTTTTAATTAAATTGATTTTATAACCTAATTCTCCAGGTAGTGTCTCCACATAATAGCTTGACTTTATCCATTATTATCAGAGTGTTTTCACTCCCTTTATGTTTTGGCGATGTTTTCTAGATGTCGCACCTTGGTCATGTTGAAATCAGGTATTTGGGCAGGCCACTAAATCACAACTATCTATTTCTGGTGGTGACAGTTGTACAATGATAGCGGAGTCAGGGGGTATGGGGAGAAGGCAGGAACGATGATCAGCCATGATCACATTGAATGGCGGTACTGGCTCGAAGGGCCGAATGGCCTCCTCCTGCACCTATTGTCTATTGTCTATCAAGTTAATCGGCCCCATGCCTGGCACTGTGCAGTCATTATACTCAGATTCAAGCTCATCTGAAGTCCCTTGATCTGTACATACTGCAGATTTAATGTCAATGTTTCAAACATTTAGATAAAGTGACTTCAGTTTTCTTATTGTTCCATAATGTGACCTCCGTCATTCAGACCCTCTTAATGTACTTTGCCTTTTCTAATTTACTTGACTTTACACAAATCTCTATTCCACCGTACTTTTTACAGAAGACTCTTCTCTTCTGGATTTATAACTTTATCTCCACTCACGCCCTCTAGTGGTGGGCGGCACGGTGGCGCAGCGGTAGAGTTGCTGCCTTACAGCGAATGCAGCGCCGGAGACTCAGGTTCGATCCTGACTACGGGCGCCGTCTGTACGGAGTTTGTACGTTCTCCCCGTGACCTGCGTGGGTTTTCTCCTAGATCTTCGGTTTCCTCCCACACTCCAAAGACGTACAGGTATGTAGGTTAATTGGCTGGGCAAATGTAAAAATTGTCCCTAGTGGGTGTAGGATAGTGTTAGTGTGAGGGGATCACTGGGTGGCGTGGACCCGGTGGGCCGAAGGGCCTGTTTCTGCGCTGTATCTCTAAATCTAAAATAATCTAAAATCTAACTTGAGCATGGAAACAGGCCCTTCGGCCCACCAGGTCCATGGCATCCCTCGGTCACCCATTCACACTAGTTCTAAGTTATTCCCACCTTCTCATCCACTCACCTTCAAACTGGGATCATTTATTAAATTTAGAGACCTACAAACAGGCACATCATTGGGATGTGGGAGGAAACCGGAGCACCCGGAGGAAACACACACCATCACAGGGAGAATGTGCAAACTCCACACAGACAGCACCCGAGGTCAGGATTGAACCTGGGTCTCTTGACGCTGTGAGACCACAGCTCTACCAACTCTGCCACTGTGCCATCTAGAACATCTTTTGGTTTAGAGTCCTGTGTCTAATTGTAACGATTCAATTTTGCAGGAGACTGGTCCCAGTCCAATTCAGGTAAGTGCCCCAAAACAGAACTCAGTCTTTCCCCAATACTCCAGAAAATAAAACGCATGTATCCACACCACTTTTCCATTTCTGTTCTTTGTCAATGTCAAAATTTGGATGAGACAGTGGTCCTAATCTAGATTTATTACCTTCGAGGCTGGACCCAAGCTCCTCAACTTCCCACAGCAGAACCAACATTTTTGCTCAACCTGCACCCTGGTTCCAGCATGAATCACAAATGGATTTTTCACCTCCTGCCACCGTTCCAACTGTGAGAACATCGTCCTACATTGGGACTCCTCAGCATGGCTGCACAGCACAGTGTCCACCAACCTGAACACATATGTTTAGTATAGAGATACAGCGCGGTAACAGGTCCTTCAGTCCACCGGGTCCGCGACGACCAGCGATCCCCACATATTAACACTATCCTACACACACTAGCGACAATTTTTACATTTACCAAGCCAATGAACCTACAAACCTGTACGTCTTTGGAGTGTGGGAGGAAACCAAATATCTTGGAGAAAACCCATGTAGGTGACGTACAAACGTACAAACTCCGTACAGACAACACCCGTAGTCGGGTTCGAACCCGGGCCTCCAGCACTGCAAGCGCTGTAAGGCAGCAACTCTACCGCTGCGCCACCGTGCCGCCCTGCAATGTTCTAGCATCTCCTTCTTCTCCTCCTTTAACCCTGTGCCTGTCGTATCCTGCATCGTCTTTTCAATCACAGACGCACAGGAAACAGATCGACCTCTGCAGCCTGCTCGTGTAAGAAAATAACTGCAGATGCTGGTACAAATCGAAGGTATTTATTCACAAAATGCTGGAGTAACTCAGCAGGTCAGGCAGCATCTCAGGAGAGATGGAATGGGTGACGTTTCGGGTTGAGACCCTTCTTCAGACTGATGTCAGGGGGGGCGGGACAAAGGAAGGATATAGGTGGAGACAGGAAGATAGAGGGAGAACTGGGAAGGGGAAGGGGAAGAGAGGGACAGAGGAACTATCTAAAGTTGGAGAAGTCAATGTTCATACTGCTGGGCTGCAAGCTGCCCAAGCAAAATATGAGGTGCTGTTCCTCCAATTTCCGGTGGGCCTCACTATGGCACTGGAGGAGGCCCATGACAGAAAGGTCAGACTGGGAGTGGGAGGGGAAGTTGAAGTGCTCAGCCACCGGGAGATCAGGTTGGTTAAGGCGGACTGAACGAAGGCGTTGAGCGAAACGATCGCCGAGCCTGCGTTTGGTTTCACCGATGTAAAGAAATTGACATTTAGAGCAGCAGAAACAATAGATGAGGTTGGAGGAGGTGCAGGTGAACCTCTGTCTCACCTGGAAAGACTGTTTGGGTCCTTGGATGGAGTTGAGGAGGAAGGTAAAGGGACAGTTGTTGCATCTCCTGCGGTTGCAGGGGAAAGTGCCCGGGGATGGGGTGGTTTGAGTAGGAAGGGACGAGTGGACCAGGGAGTTACGGAGGGAACGGTCTCTGCGGAACGCAGAAAGGGGAGGGGATGGGAAGATGTGGCCAGTAGTGGGGTCCCGTTGGAGGTGACGGAAATGTTGTGGGATTATTTGTTGGATACGCTGGCTGATGGGGTGGAAGGTGAGAACGAGGGGGATTCTGTCCTTGTTACGAATGGGGAGGAAGGGGGAGCAAGAGCAGAGCTGTGGGATGTAGAAGAGACCCTAGTGAGAGCCTCATCTATAATGGAGGAGGGGAAGCCCCGTTTCCTGAAGAATGAGGACATCTCTGATGCCCTAGTGTGAAACACCACATCCTGGGCGCAGATGCGGCATAGACGGAGGAATTGGGAGTAGGGGATAGACATTTTGCAGGAGACAGGGTGGGAAGAAGTGTAGTCCAGATAGCTGTGCGAGTCAGTGGGTTTATAGTAAATGTCCGTCACTAGTCTGTCTCCTGTGATGGAGATGGCGA
The DNA here is from genome assembly GCF_053455715.1 of Rhinoraja longicauda. NCBI lineage: Eukaryota > Metazoa > Chordata > Chondrichthyes > Rajiformes > Arhynchobatidae > Rhinoraja > Rhinoraja longicauda. Next base: position 4,111,202 of record NC_135974.1, read on the forward strand.
GGTCCAGAAAAGGTAGGGAGATGTCGGAGATATATTTAAGAGCAGGGTGGAAATTGGTAGTGAAGTGTATGAAGTCAGTGAGTTCTGCATGGGTACAAGAGGTAGCACCAATGCAGTCGTCGATGTAGCGGAGGTAGAGTTTGGAGATGGGGCCAGTGTACGTCCGGAACAGGGATTGTTCGACGTACCCGACAAAGAGGCAGGCGTAGCTAGGGCCCATGCGAGTGCCCATAGCTACGCCTCTAGTTTGGAGGAAGTGGGAGGAGTCAAAGGAGAAGTTGTTGAGGGTAAGAACCAGCTCTGCTAGGCGGAGGAGAGTGTTGGTAGATGGAGATTGGCTGGTTCTGCGGTCGAGGAAGAAACGGAGGGCTTCGAGACCATCCTTGTGGGGGATGGAAGTGTAGAGTGACTGGACATCCATGGTAAAGATGAGGGAGTGGGGGCCTGGGAACCGGAAGTTATCGAGGAGACGGAGAGCGTGTGAGGTGTCTTGGACGTAGGTGGGGAGGGATTTGACCGGGGGGGATAGGATGGCGTCGAGGTAGGTGGAAATAAGTTCGGTGGGACATGAACAGGCAGAGACAATGGGTCTGCCAGGACAGTTCTGTTGCCTGCTCCGTCATTAAGTCAGATCCATTACCCCAGCAATATTTATTCATATCCACAGAGAGCGCCGCGGCAATATCAATGGGAGCGCGGCTCCGAGAAAATGTCGGAGAAAACATTGAGGAAAGCGGTGGGGGGGGATTGGGAATAGGCTGAGAGCCCAACCCTTCCGTCCACCTCTGCCCAGCATCCTGCTGGCCAACGTCCAGTCCCTGGAGAACAAGCTGGATGACCTCAGGGCGAGGATCGGATTCCAGCGGGACATGAGAGACGGCAACATCTTCTGTCTGACCGCGACATGGCTGACCCCGCTGGTGCCGGATCAGGTGATCTGCCCAACCCAGTCCTTCACTGTTTTCCGTGCGGACAGAACGGAAGAATCCGGGACATCCAAGGGCGGAGGAGTCTGCTTCATGACCAACAATAACTGGTGCAACCCTAGGAATATTAAGATGCTTTCTCGTTCCTGCTCGCCGGACCTGGAGCATCTGACTATCCCATGCCGACCATTCTACCTTCCCCGGGAGTTCAGCTCGGTGATCATCACAGCCGTCTATATCCCACTGCATGCGGACACCGACGTGGCACTATCGGCCCTACACGATGTGTTGTGTCGACACCAACACAAGAACCCTGATGCGGCTGTGCTGGTTCCTGGAGATTTCAATAGGGGAAATCTCAAAAAGGTCATGCCCAACTTCTACCAACACATCACGTGTGTCACCAGGGGGGAAAGAACTTTGGACCACTGCTACACGCCGTTCAGGAAAGGCTACAAGGCCGTTTCTCTCCCTCCTTTTGGAATATCTGACCACGCTGCCATTTTCCTGCTGCCGGAGTATAAACAACGGATAGTATGGGAAGCGGCAGTGACGAGGGACGTAAAGCGGTGGTCTGACCATTCAGAGGCCATGCTGCAGGATGCACTGAGCGAAGTCGACTGGAACATGTTCCAAGCAAGTTCCAGAGACGTCAGTGAGTTTGCGGAAGCGGTTACGGACTTCATTGCCACAATAGCCGATACCATCATCCCCACGGTAAGGGTTAGTATCTTCCCTAACCAAAAACCCTGGGTGGACAGGTCTATTCGCGTGGCCTTGAATGCTCGCACCGCTGCTTACAACTCTGGCCTAGCATCCGGCAACATGGACGATTACAAGGTAGAGTCCTACCGACTGCGAAGGGCAGTGAGGGACGCAAAAAGGAGGTACCGGGACAAGATGGAGTCACAGATGGAGCAGCAGGACACCAGGCGCCTTTGGCAGGGGCTACGGACTATAACTAGCTACAGGTCCAGCACCCCCTCAACCGGAAGTGCCGGCTCCTCCTTAGCTGATGACTTGAACTCCTTCTACGCACGATTCGAGACGGGTAACACCCCCAGCTCGCCGTCTAAAAACAACACCGACGGGGCGCTGGCTAGCGAGGCTGGAGAGGGATCCACCGCTGGGGATGTGCACACATTCTCGGTGTCCGAGCATGAGGTGAGGTGGGCTCTGACGCGTGTGAACACGAGGAAAGCTGGAGGCCCAGATGGTATATCTGGGCGAGTACTAAAGTCTTGTGCCACTCAGCTTGCAAATGTGCTCACCACAATATTCAACCTCTCCTTGGCCAAGTCCGTGGTCCCTGCATGCTTCAAAAGATCCATCATTGTACCGGTGCCAAAGAATGCCTCTCCAGCGTGTTTAAATGACTACCGACCAGTGGCCCTCACCTCGGTTGTCATGAAATGCTTTGAGAGGCTAGTCAAGAAGCACATCTGTGCCCTCCTTCCTCGCAACATGGACCCACTACAGTTCACATACCGTCCGAACAGGTCCACGGATGATGCGGTCTCCCAGGTTCTACACACCGCTCTCTCTCATCTGGACAGCCAGGGGGGCTATGTGAGGATGCTGTTCATTGACTTTAGTTCAGCATTCAACACAATAGTCCCCAGCAGACTGGTTGAGAAGCTGCTGGAACTGGGGCTTAGCACCCCTCTGTGTGCCTGGGTCCTGGACTTTCTCACCGCCAGGCCCCAAGTGGTCAGGATGGGGGAACACACATCTAGCTCCCTCACCCTGAACATAGGATCCCCCCAGGGCTGCGTCCTTAGCCCCCTACTGTACTCCCTGTACACACATGACTGTGGGGCCAGGTTCAGCTCAAACTCCATCATCAAGTTTGCTGATGACACTGTGGTGGTGGGCCGGATCTCCAACAACCATGAGAAGGCCTACCGGGAGGAGGTGGCTGATCTGGCACTCTGGTGTCAGGACAATAGCCTCCTCTTGAATGTCACAAAAACTAAGGAGCTGATTGTGGACTTTAGAAGGGCTCAACATCCAAGGACGTACACGCCACTGGAGATAAATGGGTCTATTGTGGATAGGGTGAGCAGCTTTAAATACCTGTGAGTCCACATCACAGAGGATCTGACATGGACAACACACATTACCGCACTGGTGGGTAAGGCAAGGCAGCGCCTTTACCACCTCAGACAGCTGAGGAAATTCAGAGTGTCTCTGAGGATCCTTCATTGCTTCTACTCTGGGGCTGTAGAAAGCATCTTGTCCAGGAACATCAAATTCTGGTTTGGGAACAGCTCTGCCCAGGACAGGAAGGCCCTGCGGAGAGCAGTCTGTTCGGCTGAACGCACCATGGGAACTACACTCGCCCCTCCTGCAGGACCTATACATCAGGAGGTGCAGATCCAGAGCCAGCAACATTATGGGGGACCCCTACCACCCCAGCAACAGACTGTTCCAGCTGCTACGGTCAGGCAAACGCCTCCGCTGTCACGCTGTGAAAACAGAGAGGATGAGACGGAGTTTCTTCCCACAGGCCATCAGGACTGTTAACTCTCATATCACCAGGGACTAATTTAATTTACTGTACTAATTTATTTTTTGTGTTAAATTTTTTTTTTCTATTGTGTTTTGTAGTTTAGCACAATCCGCAGGCGTGGCCACTTTCATTTCACTGCACATCTTGTATGTGACAAATAAACTTGACTTGACTTGATATAACAAGTCCCTCAAAGATGTCAAACGAGGGCTATAGCTGATGCTGTTCACCATTGCTTCCAACTCACTGGTGTGCAGAGCATATCATCAACTCTCGTTACAAACCATCTACCAAACGCAATCCGTGTGACTGGCCCCTGGGTACAGGTGCCCCCCGTACCTCCCCCCCCACCAACCCCGGCCCCTCCCCACCATCTCTGAAACATTACAATGTCTCCACTGTCTCTGAGTCTAAGTTCCTCGTGATGGTGGCATTGCATATTTGGTTCCTTGCTCTCTGCAAGTGCTCACCTTTGAACAAGTGGAAGAAGGAACTGCAGATGCTGGTTTAAACCGTAGACACAAAACGCTGGAGTAACTCAGCGGGACAGGCAGCTTCTCTGGAGAGAAGGAATGGGTGATGTTTCGGGTCGAGACCCTTTTTCACATCCATCCGCCACCAGGAAGGTCCCTCTGGTTTAGTTTAGTTTAGTTTAGAGATACAGCGCAGAAACAGGCCCTGCGGCCCACTGGGTCCGCGCCGACCAGCGATCCCCGCACATTAACACTATCCAACACCCACTAGGGACAATTTTTACATTTACCAAGCCAATTAACCTACAAACCTGTACGTCTTTGGAGTGTGGGAGGAAACCGAAGATCCAGGAGAAAACCCACGCAGGTCACGGGGAGAACTTACAAACTCCGTACAGACAGCACCCGTAGTCAGAATCGAACCCGGGTCTCCGGTGCTGCATTCGCTGTAAGGCAGCAACTCTACCGCTGCGCCACCGTGAACAGAGACCCAATCAATTTCCCTCCACTAACACGCTCCTCCACAAGACAGAACTTGTCCACACCGTCAAATCTCTTTAAAAGTGGAGTTCGGCTCCTGTGTTATCTTGCTTATTTAGCTCTGCATTAATTATTCAATTCACAGTTACCAGATTAATTATTTAATTAACTTACTCGGTCCCTCTTGTAAGCCAATTCATTTAACAAGTAAGTGGCTTAATCATATAAAGTATTCATTTTCGGTTCCCAATTTAACTGCTGGAGTTTGAGCAGACCACAGTACATTAAAGACAAAGCCAAACCTACCAGGGACCCTCCACACCAAGCCCCGGCCACCCTCTGTAACGAGAGTCTTTTATCGGGGTCCACACGTGCTTCCCCCCCCCCCCCCCCCAAGAACAAATGTAAAATTATTGCCGGGTACTGTTGGAGTAAACTCAGACGAATCACTGTTATAATCGTCATTATCATCGCAGCTGAAAAGTCCTCAGTGTGATAAGTAAACGAATGTTTGTAAAATATGTAATCAATCAGCTGGTGTGACATCAAAATGGTGGCAAATGTTTTCAACACACGGAACATGATGAGGGTCTGATGACTTCACTCTCGTCTGATTTGGGCAAAGTCCTTGCCATTATTCCAGCTGATGTTTTGCCCCCCCTCCTCTTTTGAAGAATCTAGTTCTGGCTGGAGGACAGCTCCACACGGCACAGTTGCTCGGCAGCCCCGCCCCGCGCTGCCCACTTCCCTGGGACCACAGGCAGCTTCTCTCAGGCACCGAGAGATCGCTCCATACGTTCGGCCAAAGCCAGACATGTTGAGAGAACGTTCGGCGACGACGAGCCCAGTCCTCTTTGGCATGACGCACACATGTGGAGGTGAAGTGGAGGTGGACATCTGGGCACAGTCCAACCCATTCCCTGTCGAGCCCATTCCCTGTACCCCCGTCTCTGTGCCAACTCTGGACAGATGTGCCCAATGCAGAGATTTGAAGTCATGGACAATCGCAGCACAAAGGACCAAGACAATCAATGTGTGTGGGCACGCCAACACTGAGAGTGACCTCTTTGTGGGTCCAATACTGAGAACAGACCAGGAATCCCTTGGTACGCCAATCCAGCGAGTAACATTACTGTCGATTATATTGTGTGGGACTAGAATAAAATGGCTCGAAAATGCTCTGGATTTAAACAATCCACAATATTTCGGGGGAAGCGTTTCAAATCTGAGGGATACTTTTCCAGCCACTGATTCACAATGATATCTCTTCCCCACCTATCTATCCACTATCGACCTGCACTCCCATTGGCATCCTGAACACAGATAATCATCCCAATCGGCGAGGCGACGTGATTCTCTTCCTCCTCCTCAGAAGGCCGGCTGTCTTTGCCCTCTTCCTGAATCCCCGTGTGCAGGCCGCTCTCTGCTGTGGGGATACCATGGAGCAGCCCGGCTTCCTGGGCCCCTCTCTGGGGGTCCCCCTCTCCATCTCCTCTGTTCATCTTAAAAACAAAACACAGAGGCCTCAAGTCCATGTGGGGAAGATCTTTATCGCAAGGCTTATATTGCAAGGCTTGCTCGAACCATTGTCAACCTGCGAGGAACCTAAACCCATGCAAGGAGATGCCATCGTGTAGTCACACAATACCCCAGTTCATCCACAGGAGAGGGAGGCTAGGGTGGAAGTCCATCAGAAGGGCTAGCAACCAGGCACCACTAGTGCTGGTGAGAGGGCAGACTGAGATGGGAAATGACAGAAAGATGCTTCACCCAGAGTGGCAGGGATTTGGTGCCTGGTGCCTGGTGCCTGGTGCCAGAAGATGGAGACATTTATAGAGGACTACTTAAAGGCCTGCACCCTGGCTGGCTTTTTGCTGCCTTTACCTTGCACTAAACATTATTCCCTTATCACGTATCTGTACACTGTAAATGGCTCGATTGTAATCATGTATTGTCTTTCTGCTGACTGGAGAGCGTGCAACAAAAGCTTTTCACTGAGCCTCAAAGTTAGCTAGGCAGATACACGGATAGGAAACGCTTAGAGAGATATCAGCTAAAAGCAGGCAAATGGGCCAGTTTAAACGGGTCTTGGTCAGCTCGGATGAGTTGGTTTCCTTTCTGCATGACTCTACAACTGGTATCCAGACGCTGGAGGTTTGGTGTGCTGTGGACTGACTGTGATATTTGAAGCAGGGCTATCCTGGACAGGCTGGGGTTCCTTCCGATAGTTGGGACACCTCGAAAGGCTGGGAATACTGGAACATTCTCGAACAGCTAGGAATTCTAGGCCTGAATGCTGTGGATGTCCTGGGCTTTCTGAGTCTCTGACGGTAGGACTTACCCTGAACAGCCAGGATCCCTTACAGTGAGGGAGTAGTGGTGCCAACTATCTCACTCCCAAATAAGGAACAAGGTGACGTCACTGCCCCGCGCCCCACGTAACCACACCCAGCGGCCACATGCTCCCGCTCCATCAATGGCGGCCGCCCGGGCCGGGAGGCTGGTTGCCACGCAACCTCCGTTAGGCAGCGCCCGGGCCTCCGGACCTACAGTGTTCGGACCTACAGCGTCCGGGCCTACTGTGTCTGGGCCTACAGTGTCCGGGCCTACAGTGTCCGGACCTACAGTGTCCGGGCCTACAGTGTCCGGACCTACAGTGTCCGGGCCTACAGTGTCCGGGCCTACAGTGTCTGGGCCTACAGCGCCCCCCCGGGCCTAATACGGGACAAGGGCGGTCCCGTACGGGACAAACCAATTTAGCCCAAAATCCAGGATGTCCCGGCTAATACGGGACAGTTGGCAACCCTACGTGGGAGTGTGTCAGACCAGCTCACATCACTGGGGCACCCACTGGATGGATGTACCATGCTGGCTAAGTAACAGGGCCACCCGATATTAAAACTGATGGCACCACCTCCCACCCACTCACCCATGGAACTGAGTGGATACAGGTCTCTAACATGAAGACATTAAGGTGGGAGGTGCTCACCACAGCTCAGCAGAAGCACCGTCTCACTCCCCACTTTACCAATCCCTGCAATAAATAATACTCACCAGCCTTCGAATAGCATTCACTGGAGTGTTCAGATAACCTGCAGGGAAAGAGATGCCATCTGTTACTAGAATAAGGGCAACCTCATCCTTCGCTGCTCACAACTTCCTTCTCTTATTAACGTACAGTGTAGGGGAGGTACGGTGGCACAGCGGTAGAGTTGCTGCCTTACAGCGCCAGGGACTCGGGTTCAATCCTGACTACGGGTGCTGTCTGTACGGAGTTTGCGTGTTCTCCCCTTGAGCTGCCTGGGTTTTCTCCGGTTGCTCCGGTTTCCTCCCACACTCCACAAAGACGTACAGGTTTGTAGGCTGCTTGGTGTCGGTAAAAATTGTGAATTGTCCCTTGTGTGTGTAGGACTGTGTTAGTGTGTGGGGATCGCTGGTCGGCGCAGACTCGGTGGGCCGAAGGGCCTGATTCCACACTGTATCTCTAAACTAAACTAAACTTACTAAAGGTTTATTTTACCAACCCCAGAGGGTCCATGAAGATAAATCTGGAGTAACTCAGCAGGTCAGGCAGCATCTCCGGAGCAAAGGAATAGGCGACGTTTCGGGTCGAGACCCTTCCTCAGACTGAGAGTCAGGGAGGGGAACACTAGTCTCTTGTACGGCATGTCCAAGCCTTTCAACCAGCCAGAATGGCGACAAACTTGTTTGACGCTTCCCATTTAAATCTACATTCAGAAAGTTCTCATGTGGCAAAAACAATTGCAACAGGAAATAAGGAACAGCCAACTGGTAAAGGTTAATCGTACCATAGAGATAACCTAAAAGTCATAAGAGCCACTATTATATAAAGTCATTGATCATCGAATCAATCCATCCAAGTGACTGCAAACTTTGCAGCTTATTATTCTGTGTGGAACTTTCCTCATCACCAAGGCTTAGTGGGTTTAAACAAGAATGTAACATGAACAATTTTCTAATCCACAGGCACCGTGCATGAACGTACAGATGCCTGGGTGATCATGAACAAGGTCTCTGCAGTTGCCTCCCTTCCTTCCATCAATCTGGCCCGGGCGATTGATACAGCTTTCAGCTACCTACTATTCCTAATTTCTAACTCACCCAGAATATCCGTGGCAATTTCCTTTGCAGAGACTCGTATCAACATTGATGAAGTCTGATATAAAGTGCTTCTCCAGTATTTCAGCTGGCATCTGATGGGCGGCACGGTGGCGCAGCGGTAGAGTTCCTGCCTTACAGCGAATGCACCGCCGGAGACTCAGGTTCGATCCTGACTACGGGCGCTGTACTGTACGGAGTTTGTACGTTCTCCCCGTGACCTGCGTGGGTTTTCTCCGAGATCTTCGGTTTCCTCCCACACTCCAAAGACGTACAGGTTTGTAGGTTAATTGGCTTGGTAAATGTAAACATTGTCCGTAGTGGGTGTAGGATAGTGTTAATGTGCAGGGATCGCTGGGCGACGCGGACCCGGTGGGCCGAAGGGCCTGTTTCCGCGCTGTATCTCTAAATCTAAATCTAAAATCTAAACCTCTCCTCTTAAAATCTTTTCCCCTCGTCCCTTAGTGTTGTAAACACTGTGAGCTGGCATTTACTTTGCCTGCATTTGAAAACTGTCTAATCCAGGTTAAGGGAGTGTCCAGAGTGTTTGTTTAACGGTTGTACAGTATGTACCAACAACAGAACGATCAAATCATTGCCCCTGCATCCCAACTCTCTCCATCCCTCCCCCACCCAAGCCGTACCAGCTTTAAAGTCGTCTTGTGTCGGAAAGAACTGCAGATGCTGGTTTAAATCGAAGGTAGACGCAAAATGCTGGAGTAACTCAGCGGGACAGGCAGCATCTCTGGAGAGAAGGAATGGGTGACGTTTCGGGTCTCTTCAGAATGAGAGAAAAAGACTGAGAGACTCTCAGCCTGAAGAAGGGTCTCGACCCGAAACGTCACCCATTCCTTCTGTCCAGAGATGGTCTTGTTTAAAACCAGCACATGAGTTGGAATGGCTGTCAGAGGGGGAAACTCACCCAGCAGGCTGCAGACAAACAGCGCTATAAAGATGATGAGGAACAAAGCCAGGGGTATCACTGCACCTCTGCAACATCCAGTGTCGTGTAACGGGACACCTGAAATAAAAGGACAACTCTGTTAGCCTGCAGCTGGAAGGCACTTTGAAACGTCGCACGGTTGCCCTCAGCGGCCAGGAGCTCCTGTGGCTGCACGATGCCCCTGGTGGATGTGGAGGAGACCTGCTTGCCCACCTCTCGCATTGCGAAGCCTTCCTTCTGTAAGGCTGCAGTCCACAGGGTGGAAGTGACTAGAGGGTGTGAGCTATAGGGAGAGGTTGAGCAGGCTGGGTCTCTATTCCATGGAGAGCAGGGGGATATGGGGAGATCTTATAGAGGTGTACAAAATCATGAGAGGAATAGATCGGGTAGATGCACAGAGTCTTTTACCCAGAGTAGGGGAATCGAGGACCAGAGGACATAGGTTCAATGTGAAGGGGAAAAGATTTAATAGGAACCCGAGGGGTAACGTTTTCACACAGAGGGTGGTGGGTGTATGGAACAAGCTGCCAGAGGCTGTAGTTGAGGCTGGGACGATCACATTGTTTGAGAAACAGTTGACAGGTACATGGATGGGACAGGTTTGGAGGGCTATGGACCAAAAGCGCAGGCAATTGGGACTAGGGTAGCTGGGACATTGTTGGCCGGTGTGGGCGAGTTGGGCCGAAGGGCCTGTTTCCACACTGTATGACTCTATGACTCTAAGTGCCATGGTCTGGGCCTTTCTGGGACTTTAACAATGAATGAATGGCAATATATTTCCATATCAGGAACTTTAGACTATTTTGTAAAGACATACAGCGTGGAAACAGGTACTTCGGCCCAGCAAGTCCACACTGACCAGTGATGACACCATACACCAAAACTATCTACACACTGCACCACAATTTATAATTTACAGAAGCCAATAACCCTACAAACCTGTATGTATTCGGAGTATGGGAGGAAACCGGAGCACCCGGAGAAAACCCACACGGTGACAGGGAGTTGCACTTGTGTAATTTGGAGGGAGCAACTGTGTCACAGCATGGTTCAAACACAGAAAGAGGCCATTCGGCCCACCAAGTCCATACCGGATCTGTGCAAGAGCAATCCACCTAGTCCCAAGTCTATGCTCTTTCTCCAAACACTATTTCCTATGAGATACTTACCAAGTATTTGAATCTGCCTCCATACCTTCCCCTGACCTTAAACACTCTTTGTGCAAAGACTTTCCTTATTCGGGTCCTTCAGTGTAGACAGTCTCTCTTTTCTCGTCTATACCTTTCAAAATCTGGATATCTCTGTTTGTCTTTATCCTGTTCCAGGGTGGATAATCTCACCTTCTCTGGCTTAACCAAGTCTACTAAGTTAGTTGGACAAGTAAGAATTTCATTCTTCTATCTGGGACATGACAATAAAACACTCTGGACTCTCTTCCCCTTTGATTCACTTTGCTGTTTTTCTGTCATCAATCCATCCAAGTCACTGCACATCTTACAGCTTATTATTATTTCTGAAACTTTCTCACCACCAAGGCCTGGTGGATTTAAACAAGAGTATAATATTTATAATTGTCTAATCCTCTGGCATTCAGATGATTACGAACAGGGTTTCTGCAGTTGTCCCCCTTCCTTCCTTCCCCTTGAATCCTGGGTGTCCTTGTTCATCAGTCACTTCAAGTTAGCATGCAGGTACAGCAGGCAGTGAAGAAAGCTAATGGCATGTTGGCCTTTATGACAAGAGGACGGTGGCACGGTGGCGCAGCGGTAGAGTTGCTGCTTTACAGCGAATGCAGCGCCGGAGACTCAGGTTCGATCCTGACTACGGGTGCTGCACTGTAAGGAGTTTGTACGTTCTCCCCGTGACCTGCGTGGGTTTTCTCCGAGATCTTCGGTTTCCTCCCACACTCCAAAGACGTACAGGTATGTAGGTTAATTGGCTGGGTAAATGTTTAAAAAAAAAAATATTTAAAAAAAATTGTCCCTAGTGGGTGTAGGATAGTGTTAATGTACGGGGATCGCTGGGCGGCACGGACTTGGAGGGCCGAAAAGGCCTGTTTCCGGCTGTATATATATGATATTATATGATAGGAGTTGAGTATAGGAGCAAAGAGGTCCTTCTGCAGTTGTACAGGGCCCTAGTGAGACCGCACTTGGAGTACTGTGTGCAGTTTTGGTCTCCAAATTTGAGGAAGGACATTCTTGCTATTGAGGGAGTGCAGCGTATTTTTACTAGGTTAATTCCCGGAATGGCGGGACTGTCATATGTTGAAAGACTGGAGCGACTGGGCTTGTATACACTGGAATTTAGAAGGATGAGAGGGGACCTTATTGAAACATATAAGATTATTAAGGGGTTGGACACGCTAGAGGCAGGATACATGTTCCCAATGTTGGGGGAGCCCAGAACCAGGGGCCACAGTTTAAGAATAAGGGATAGGCCATTTAGAACGGAGATGAGGAAAAACTTTTTCACTCAAGAGTTGTAAATCTGTGGAATTCTCTGCCTCAGAACGCAGTGGAGGCCAATTCGCTGGATGATTTCAAGAGAGAGCTAGATAGAGCTCTTAATGAACGCAGAGTCAGGGGGTATGGGGAGAAGGCAGGAACGGGGTACTGATTGTGAATGATCAGCCATGATCACAGTGAATGGTGTTGCTGGCTCGAAGGGCCGAATGGCCTACTCCTGCACCTATTGTCTATTGTTTATCCGGCCCTAGTGATTTATGCAGCTGTCAACTACCTCCTCTTGGGCAGCACGGTGGCGCGGCGGTAGAGTTGCTGCCTTACAGCAAATGCAGCGCTGGAGACTCGGGTTCGATCCTGACTACGGGCGCTGTCTGTACGGAGTTTGTACGTTCTCCCCGTGACCTGCGTGGGTTTTCTCTGAGATCTTCGGTTTCTTCCCACACTCCAAAGACGTACAGGTTTGCAGGATGATTGGCTTTGGATAAATGTAAAATTGCCCCTGGTGTGTGTAGTGTGCAGTGTGTTAATGTACAGTGATCGCCGAAAGTCGTGAACTCGGTGACTGAAGGGCTTGTTTCCGCGTTGTTTATGTGTATTTGTATCCCTTTGTCAATTTCTAGTACATCCAGAATCTCCGTGGCAATTTTCTTTGCCGAGACTCATATCGACCTTTTCCTTGATGAAGATTAATATAAAGTACTCTTTCAGTATTTCAGATCCCAGCCGCCTGCTTGAGTAATTTTGGCTTCGTTCAGCCAAACCTCTTCTCTTTCAATCTTTTTTGCTGGTCCTATACAATATTCTAACGTAACCCAACCTTCAAGAGGTTTGGGAAGGTCAGTCACAGTCTTCGTGAGTTACTGCACTGCATCCTATTGGCAGTGCTGCTAGTCACCTCTGGTGAAGGGCAGTGATAGTCTAGTTTGGAAATACAGCGCGGAAACAGGCCCTTCGGCCCACCGAATCCACACCGACCAGCGATCCCGCACACTAACGCCATCCTGCACACACTTGGGACAATTTACAATTATACCAAGTCAATTAATCTACAAACCAGCACGTCTTTGGAGTGTGGGAGGAAACCGGAGCACCCGGAGAAAACCCACGCAGGTCACGGGGAGAACTTACAAACTCTGTACAGACAGCGCCCGTGGTCAGGATCGAACCCGGGTTAGGCAGCAACTCGACCGCTGCATCACCATGCTGCCCGGTGATAATTCAGGGTTTTTATCCGTTTCATCTCTAATCCGCAAGGTCAGCCACGGTTCAGAGAGTACACATGGAATGGTCTCCACATCCCCCAACAGGTGAATACTGAACCCCAGTCTCTATATCCGTGCTCTGTGACACATAAACATTGCCTTCAAACACACACGCAGTCACTGACTGACTAAACATTGCCTTCAAACACACACGCAGTCACTGACTGACTAAACATTGCCTTCAAACACACACGCAGTCACTGACTGACTAAACATTGCCTTCAAACACACGCAGTCACTGACTGACTAAACATTGCCTTCAAACACACAAAGTCACTGACTGACTAAACATTGCCTTCAAACACACAAAGTCACTGACTGACTAAACATTGCCTTCAAACACACGCAGTCACTAACTGACTAAACATTGCCTTCAAACACACAAAGTCACTGACTGTTTAAAGATCCCAAGCCCAATTACTGGTTTCTTAAATAAATATAGAGATTGCCGAGAATGCTCAGCAGGTCAGGCTGCATCTGTGGAGAGAGAAACGGAGCTAATGTTTCTGGCCAGTGACATTTCATCAGGAGCATGGAAAAGGAGACAAAGATGTTTGAAGTTACAAGGATCGCTGGTCAGTGCGGACTCGGTGGGCCGAAGGGCCTGTTTCTGTGCTGCATCTTTAAACTAAACTAAACCAGATCCCAGTTATCGAGAACATTGGGCTCCATCTGTTGGCGGGTACTCACTGCATTCAACGTCAGCCTTCAAACTCCCAGCATGGGCTTCAATCAGCCCGAACGATGCACAGCTGTAAAGAAACAAACAGCCTTGAAACAAATGGTGATTGCCCCCGCATCCCAACCCACACATTACTCAGCAAACACTCCACAAACAATCCAAGTGGGGCTTAGGGTTGGTAGACCTGGCCTCAGCTTACACTACTGTACCAGGGAAGGGGTATTCAGCTAGAGGCAGTCCTGTATGAACAAACGGAGACGCTGCAGGGAATCCTTCTATCTGTCTCCTCGGGGATGGGTGAAGTGAAACGTGTAAGTGGATGGGAGGAGAGGCGACTCAAGGATGTAAGGAAGGAGGGAATGGATGAGCACACCAATGGATTAGGACGAGCAACCACAAGCGTGGAGCTTGGACTGCTCGGCCCAAAGGATCTGTTCCTGCCAATGTGCACCTAGTCCTCACCTACCCTCGCCCAAGAGTTTCAGCTCTCCCCAGACCCCATCAATGTAACAAAAGAGGCCATCGCAACATACTTTTCCAAGCACGTCGCTTGGGTCCAGCCCAAGGTGAGAGAAGTCAGAAAGCAGACAACAGCACAGAGAGCGAACAAAGCACTGTGACTGGAGATAGATACAAAAAGCTGGAGTAACAGCTTTTAGTCCCTGAAAAAAAGCTTTTTGGCCACAGTTTAAGAATAAGGGGTAGGCCATTTAGAACGGAGATGAAGAAGGACTTTTTCAGTCAGAGAGTTGTGACTCTGTGGAATTCTCTGCCTCAGAAGGCAGTGGAGGCCAATTCTCTGAATGCATTCAAGGGAGAGCTAGATAGAGTTCTTATGGATAGCGGAGTCAGGGGGTATGGGGAGATGGCAGGAATGGGGTACTGATTGAGAATGATCAGCCATGATCACATTGAATGGCGGTGCTGGCTCGAAGGGCCAAATGGCCTCCTCCTGCACCTATTGTCTATTGTCTAACTCAGCGGGTTGGACGTCATCTCTGGAGAAAAGGAATAGGTGACGTTTCTGCTGACTGTACAACAACGTTAATCTATCATGCTGTGTTCTGATGAATACGGCAAGTGTGAGTTGGGCTGTGTGCTGCAAAGGCCTGGCATACGTGAGGTGAGGTGTTGCATTTTGGGATGTCTAACAAGGGCAGGGCCTACACAGTGAATGGTAGGCCTCTGGGGAGTGTTGTAGAGCAGAGGGATCTATGAGTGCAGGTGCATGGTTCCTTGAAGGTCGAGTCGCAGGTAGATTAGGTGGGTAAAAAGGCTTTTGGCACATTAGCCTTCATCAGTCAGAGTATTAAGCATAGAAGTTGGGAGGTCATGTCGCAGTTGTATAAGATGTTGGTGAGACCGCATTTAGAGTATTGTGTTCAGTTCTGGGCACCGTTATAGGAAAGATATTGTCAAGTTTGAAAGGGTTCAGAGAAAATTTACGATGCTGTCAGGACTAGAGGGTATGAGCTACAGGGAGAGGTTGATTGGCTGGGTCTCTATTCCTTGGAGTGCAAGAGGATGAGGGGTGATCTTATAGAGGTGTAAAAAATCATGAGAGGAATAGATCGGGTAGACGCACAGAATCTCTTGCCCAGAGTAGGGTAATCGAGGACCAGAGGACATAGGTTCAAGGTGAAGGGGAAAAGATTTATTAGGAATCTGAGGGGTAACTTTTTCACACAAAGGGTGGTGGGTGTATGGAACAAGCTGCCAGAGGAGGTAGTTGAGGCTGAGACTATTCCAACGTTTAATAAAAACAGTTAGACAGGTACATATGGATAGGGCAGGTTTGGAGGGATATGGACCAAGCGCAGGCAAGTGGGACTAGTGCAGCTGGGACATGTTGGTCGGTATGGGCAAGTTGGGCCGAAGGGCCTGTTTCCACGATGTATCACTCTATAAAGCGGGGAGATGGGGAAGGGAAATGCTCTGCTGAAGGAACATTCTTTGAAGGCCAAAGCTGTTCCTTTTGTTGAGACAGGGGACAGCAATGCCACCAAGGGCCTCAGGGTGGCAGCAAAGCTCAGCTGCTATAAACCTGACACCATTTATAAACAGCAGTGAGTTCCCCTGACATGTGGTACATTTTTATTGAATGAGAACATTGTAGAATCTCTACATTAACTTAATTCATGGTAGACATTATCAAACTGCCACTCTACAAAATACAAGATGTTTAGTGAGACGCACCTACACAGAGTGCATTCATAGACACATTCAGTACAGATCAATACATACCCAGCATTGTAAAACATGAGTGCTGGACAGAAACTGGGCAAGGACTAGCTGTAAATAATGTTGATCATTTGACTAAATGCATCCACTATAGTGTGACTGTATGGGGGAGATGCATTAACCATTGTGTGTGAGAGTGAGTGTGTGCGTGAATGTGTGTGCGTGTGTATCTCTGTACGTATATGTCTATGTGTCTGCGTGTGTGTTTGTATATGTCTGTGTGTGTCTCGTTGTGTGTGTGTGTGTGTCTGCATGTGTGTGCGTGCGTATGTCTGTACGTGTGTGTGTGTGTGTGTGTATGGCTGTGTTTGTGTGTGTGTGTGTTTGTGTGTGTGTTACTGTATGTGTGTGTGTATGTCTGTGTGTGTGTGTGTGTGTGTATGACTGTGTTTGTGTGTGTGTATATGTCTGTATGTGTGTTTATGACTGTTTGTGTTTGTGTGTGTGTGTGTGTGTGTGTGTATGTGTGTGGCTGAATGTGTGTGTGTTTGTGTGTATGTTTGAGTGTGTGTGTGTGTGTGTATGTCTGTATGTGTGTATGACTGTGTTTGTGTTTTTTTGCGTGTGTGTATGTCTGAGTGTATGTGTGTGTCTGAGTGTGTGTGTTTGTGTGTATGTCTGAGTGTGTGTGTGTGTGTGTGTATGACTGTGTTTGTGTTTATGTGTGTGTGTATGTATGTGTGTATGACTGTGTTTGTATTTGTGTGTGTGTGTGTGTGTATGTTTGAGTGTGTGTGTGTATGTTTGTATGTGTGTGTATGACTGTGTGTGTGTATGTCTGTATGTGTGTGTATGACTGTGTTTGTGTTTTTGTGCGTGTGTGTGTATGTCCATGTGTGTGTGTGCGTATGTCTGAGTGTGTGTGCGTGTGTGTCTGAGTGTGTGTATGTCTGAGTGTGTGTGTATGCCCGTGTGTGTGTGTGTATGTCTGAGTGTGTGTGTGTGTGTCCGTGTGTGTGTGTCCGTGTGTGTGTCTGTGTGTGTGTGTGTGTCCGTGTGTGTGTGTCCGTGTGTGTGCGTCCATGTGTGTGTGTGTGTGTGTGTGTGTGTGTCCGTGTGTGTGTCCTTCTGTGTCCCCGTGTGTGTGTGTGTCTGTGTGTGTGTCCGTGTGTGTGTATGTGTGTGTGTGTGTGTGTGTGCGCGTGTGTGTCCGTGTGTGTGTGTGTGTGTGTGTGTGTGTGTGTGTGCGTGCGTGTGTGTGTGTGTGTGTGTGTGTGTCCGTGTGTGTGCGTGTGCGTGTGTGTGTGTGTGTGTGTGTATATCTGCACATATGTGGGCAGAGGGCGTGTGTGTTGTGACCAATACAGAAGAGGGCCTGGTCTATAATGGACGACAGTCTCCCTGTGTTTGGTTCCTCTCTGATCAGACGTGGCAGACCACCTCCAACCAACAGAGAGAACTAGTCCCAGAGATAATGTTGTCACTGGTTGAGTGAGCTCCTGGCAAAGGTGGAGCTTCAATGAAAGAATGAAATGAAAGGCCCACGATGTGGTCTGTCCCAGCTCTGAACAACATTGTAATCCACACTTTCCACTTTTACTTCAGAATTTGCTGAAGTTTTTGAGGGATAATTGCTCATATTCTAATATAGAAACATAGAAAATAGGTGCAGGAGGAGGCCGTTCAGCCCTTCGAGCCTGCCCCGCCATCCAATATGAACATGGCTGATCATCCTAAATCAGTACCCCGTACCTGGTTTCTCCCCATGTCCCTTGATTCCCTTAGCCCTCAGAGCGATATCTAACAGTGTCTTGAAAACGTCCAGTGAATCATCCTTCTAAATTCCAATATAAGCCCAAAATATAAGCCCAGTCGACCCATTCTTTCATCATATGTCAGTCCCGCCATCCCGGGAATTAACCTGATGAACCTACGCTGCACTCCCTCAATAGCAAGAATGTCTTTCCTCAAATTAGGAGACCAAAACTGCACACAATACTCCAGGTGCGGTCTCACCAGGGCCATGTACAACTGCAGTAGTAGGACCTCCTCGTTCCTCAACTCAAATCCTCTCACAATGAAGGTCAATACGCCATTGCATTCTTCACTGCCTGCTGTACCTGCATGCTTACTTTCAGTGACTGATGTACAAGGACACCCAGGTCTCGTTGCACTTTCCATTTTCCTAATCTGACACCATTCAGATAATAATCTGCCTTCTTGTTTCCACACAATGCATTGTGCAATTTATGGTTGGGGGGGGGGGGAGGGGCTTGACAAAGCACACTGGACATGTGTGGTCTTATCAACCTGATGCCTGGCAGAAGTTACTAATCTCATTGTCATAGTCATAGAAATGCAGCACATCCATCAGCCCATCGGGAAAACCAAGGTTTCTAGCCGAGATAGTCCCATTTGCCTGCGTTTGGTCCTTATCCCTTGAAATCTTTCATGTCCATATCGATGAAACATTATAATTATACCCGCCCCTACCAATTCCTCAGGCAACTCTCTCCATAAGCCCACCACCCTCTGAGATCCTTTTCGAACCCTCAGATCCCTTTTTAATCTTTCCCCTTTCACCTTAAAATTGTCCTCTAGTTTTAGGTCCCATTACCCTGTGTCAATCCACCTTATCTACACCCTTCACGATTTTATACACTAATATAAGGTAAAAAGGTAATATAAGGTGCTCCAGGGAAAAAGGTCCCAGACAATAGACAATAGACAATAGACAATAGACAATAGACAATAGACAATAGACAATAGACAATAGGTGCAGGAGTAGGCCATTCAGCCCTTCGAGCCAGCACCGCCATTCAATGCGATCATGGCTGATCACTCTCAATCAGTACCCCGTTCCTGCCTTCTCCCCATACCCCCTCACTCCGCTATCCTTAAGAGCTCTATCCAGCTCTCTCTTGAAAGCATCCAACGAACTGGCCTCCACTGCCTTCTGAGGCAGAGAATTCCACACCTTCACCACTCTCTGACTGAAAAAGTTCTTCCTCATCTCCGTTCTAAATGGCCTACCCCTTATTCTTAAACTGTGGCCCCTTGTTCTGGACTCCCCCAACATTGGGAACATGTTTCCTGCCTCTAATGTGTCCAATCCCCTAATTATCTTATATGTTTCAATAAGATCCCCCCTCATCCTTCTAAATTCCAGCGTATACAAGCCCAATCGCTCCAGCCTTTCAACATACGACAGTCCCGCCATTCCGGGAATTAACCTAGTGAACCTACGCTGCACGCCCTCCATAGCAAGAATATCCTTCCTCAAATTTGGAGACCAAAACTGCACACAGTACTCCAGGTGCGGTCTCACCAGGGCCCGGTACAACTGTAGAAGGACCTCTTTGCTCCTATACTCAACTCCTCTTGTTATGAAGGCCAACATTCCATTGGCTTTCTTCACTGCCTGCTGTACCTGCATGCTTCCTTTCAGTACCTGCATGCTTCCTATAGAGCCTCTACTTATAACTCAAGCACTCCAGTCCTGGTAACATCCTCATGAATATTTCTTGCATCCTTTCCAATGTAATGACATCTTCCTCTTGCCAGGCAACCACTACTCCATGCATGGTCTCACCAACAACATGTACAGTTGCAACATAACATTCCAGTTTCTGCACTCAATCCCTCATCTGAGTAAGTCAAGCATGTTCAAAGCAATGTAAGAAGATAACTGCAGATGCTGGTACAAATCGAAGGTATTTATTCACAAAATGCTGGAGTAACTCAGCAGGTCAGGCAGCATCTCAGGAGAGAAGGAATGGGTGACGTTTTGGGTCGAGACCCTTCAAGGGTCTCGACCCGAAACGTCGCCCATTCCTTCTCTCCTGAGATGTTAAAAGCATTCGTCACCACCCTGTCTACCAGTGTTGCCACTTTCAGGGAACCATGTACCTGCATCCCAGGTCTTACTGTGTAGGAAGCAACTGCAGATGCTGGTTTAAACCAAAGAGAGACACAAAAGCCTGGAGTAGCTCAGCGGCTCAGACGGCATCTCTGGAGAAAAGGGAATAGGTGACGTTTCCGGTTGAGACCCTTCTTTAGACTGAAGAAGGGTCTCGACCGGAAAAGTCACCTATTCCTTTTCTCCAGAGAAGCTGTCTGAGCCGCTGAGTTAATCCAGCTTTTATTTTGTCTATCTCAGGTCTTACTGTTCTACAACATGGTCCGTGACCATACCATTTACTGTCCTTCTATGCTCCAGCGAGTACAGGCCCAGTGCTGTCATCGTATGTTAACCCACACATTCCTGGTATCATTCTCGTAAACCTCCTCTGGTCATTTTTCACTCATGTTTCACTCACGTTGTAGCCAATTTACATGTGGAAATCCACTTTACAGCAAAACTATCAGTACTTTCCTAATAATGTGTTTGCCACAAAATATTGAGACAACTGTGTCCTCTAAACTTCAGAAGAACGAGAAGCCATCTTAATACACAGAATGTTTACCGGGCACGACAGGGTAGAGGCAGGGAAGGTTGGTCCCCTGGCTGGGGAGCTTGGACCCTGGCGTCACAGAATAAGGGCAGACCACATCGGACTAAGATGGGGAGAAATACCTACATGCAGGGAGGTGTTGGAATCTTTGGAATGATCTGCAAAGATGACTTCAGAGGCTCAATCAGTGAGTTTATTCAAACAGAGATTGATAGGTTTCAGAATATCAAAGAACTCAAGAGATAAGGGAAAATAGCATTGAGGAAGAAGTTGTTCATAAGTTCTAGGAGCAAAATTAGGCCATTCGGCCCATCAAGTCCACTCCGCCATTCAATAATGGCTGATCCATCTTCTCTCTCAACCCCCATTCTCCTGCCTTGTCCCCCGAACCCCTGACAGTCATGATCTTGAGGCTCGAGGGATCAAACAGCAGACTCTACTCATGATTCTTGTGTTCTTAATTAATCATCCAACAGAGATCATGGTTGAAACCTTCAGAAATATGTCCATGTAGATGTGGCCATCCAGAATCAAAAACATGGATGTACCCTGGAGAGTAAGCGGGCTTCTGGAGATGAGACCCTGGCGATGGGACAAGAGGTAGCGAGACACAACACGGCCCTCTCTCCACCACCGTTTTCACCAAGTGTCAACTGTTGTGAGGCTCCGTCTCTGAACGTGGGTTCTTACCTTGTCCATTTCCTGCAGGGCTCGGTAGATGATGAGACATTGGAATAGAATCCGTCTTCGCATTCCTCACACACCGTTCCATTGTATTTACGATCGCCTGGCCAGGAGATTAAAGACGTTACTGTCATTAATGATCACCAGTGGCTGCTCTCACACACAACCAGTTGGTTCATCATCTGAAAGCTTCAGATTTTACACAGTCAGCAAAACTGCAAGCGATCAGACCAGAATGGCAGAGGGGAAGGCATAGACGTGCAGGTATGTAGGTTAATTGGCTGGGCAAATGTTTAAAAAAAATTGTCCCTAGTGTGTGTAGGATAGTGTTAGTGTGCGGGGATCGCTGGGCGGCGCGGACCCGGTGGGCCGAAGGGCCTGTTTCTGCGCTGTATCTCTAAATCTAAATCTAAGAATCCCTTCTGTTGACTCCATTTATACCTCACGCTGCCTCGGCAAGGCCAGCAGCACAATCAAGGACGAGTCGCACCCTGGCCACTCCCTCTTCTCCCCTCAGAAGTGTGAAAACATGCACCACCATGTTCAGCCACTCTACACTTCCATCCCCCAGCAGGGAGGTCTCAAAGCCCTCCGTTTCTTCCTCGACCACAGAACCAGCCAACTTCCATCTACTAACACTCTCCTCCGCCTCGCAGAGCTGGTCCTTACCCTCAACAACTTCTCCTTCGACTCCTCCCACTTCCTCCAAATCCAAGGCGTAGCTATGGGCACTCGCATGGGCCCTAGCTATGCCTGCCTCATTGTCGGGTACGTCAAATAATCACCGTTCCAGACGTACACTGGCCCCATCCCCAAACTCTACCTCCGCTACATTGACGACTGCATTGGTGCTACCTCTAGTACCCATGCAGAACTCACTGACTTCATACACTTCACCACTAATTTCCATCCTGCACTCAAATTCACTTGGACCATCTCCCTACTGTTTCTGGATCTCACCGTCTCCATCACAGGAGACAGACTATTGACTGACATCTATTAGAAACCCACTGACTCCCACAGCTGTCTAGACTACACTTCTTCCCACCCCGCTTCCTGCAAAGACTCTATCCCCTACTCCCAATTCCTCCGTCTACGCCGCATCTGCGCCCAGGATGAGGTGTTCCATACCATGTCATCGGAGATGTCCTCATTCTTTTGGTTCCCCTCTTCCATTATAGATGAGGCTCTCACTAGGGTCTCCTGGATATCCTGCACCTTCTCCCATCCCTCCATCTAGGGACCCAAGCCAATGCACAATTCATGTGCACCTCCACCCATCTAGTCTTGTGCATTTGGTGCTCATGATGTGTCCTCCTCTGCATTAGTGAGACCAAGCACAGACTAGGCAACCATTTTGCAGAGCAATGCACTCTGTCCACAACACATCCTTTCAACTCCTCTTCCCATTCTCACAAGGACGTGTCTGTCCTTAACCTTAACCACGGTGTTGCAGCGGTAGAGTTGCTGCCTTACAGCAAATGCAGCGCCGGAGACCCGGGTTCGATCCCGACTACGGGCGCCGTCTGTACGGAGTTTGTACGTTCTCCCCGTGACCTGCGTGGGTTTTCTCCGAGATCTTCGGTTTCCTCCCACACTCTAAAGATGTACAGGTTTGTAGGTTAATTGGCTTGGTAAATGTAAAAAGTTGTCCCTGGTGGATGTAGGATAGTGTTAATGTGCGGGGATCGCTGGTCGGCGCGGACCCGGTGGGCCGAAAGGGCCTGTTTCTGCGCTGTATCTCTAAAACTAAAACTAAACCTTCTCCACTGCCATAATGAAGACAAACACAAACTAGAACAACACCTCATATTCCACTTGGATAGCCTACAGTCCAATGGTATGAACATTACATTTTCCAAATTCAGGTGACCTACTTACCCCGACATGCTCCTTTTCCACACGCACTAGTCCACCCAGCATCTCTCACACTTTGTTCACCTGTTCCATCCTCTCACTTCCCACTCACTAATGAGACCCGGCACCTTCCATTTGCCCAACGTACACATACCTCACTCACTGGGTGTCTTCTCTTTTTGTTTCCCCGTCCTGCATCGGGTTTCAGCTTCCCATCAACCTTCCCCTTTGTGGTTCTACCGGTTACCTCTCACCCCAACCCCTACCGTTCCTCCTCCCTTCCCTCATCTAGTTCTATTTACTTGAAAAATCATTGTATTTTCCATAGGTTTCAATATTCCCACCTATCACCTACCAGTCTCTGTCGAACACTCCTCCACCTCCTCTCCCTCCTGGCTCCATCTGACCCTCACTGCCAATCACCCCACCCTCTCACTTCCATTCCATCTCTCTCTTCCCTTTAACTCTCATCCCTTTGCCTCCACAGATGCTGCCTGACATTGCGAGTTCTTCCAGCAGTTTTTTTTTTTTTGTTCCAGAGATTCCAATGATGTGGCCTGCTCAACATGAATGGAACCAAGTACAGACCAGGAGATTCCAACCTGTGCCGTCTCTTGTACCTCCTCTGCACGGCTTAGCCTCTGGGCCAGGGAGATAAGAATCTTTGATTGGGATGTAGACACAAAACGCTGGAGTAACTCAGCGGGTCAGGCAGCATCTCGGGAGAGAAGGAATGGGTGACGTTTCGGGTCGAGACCCTTCGTCAGACTGATGTCAGGGGAGGGGGCGGGACAGAGATAGGATGTAGTCGGAGACAGGAAGACTGTTGGGAGAAATGGGAAGGGGGAGGGGATGGAGAGGGAAAGCAGGGACTATCTGAAGTTAGAGAAGTCAATGTTCAAACCGCCGGGGTATAATGTACCCAAACGAAATATGCTGTTCCTCCAACTTGCGCTGGGCCTCACTCTGACAATGGAGGAGGCCCAGGACAGAAAGGCCAGATTGGGAATGGGAGGGGGAGTTGAAGTGGTCGGGATGCTGGTTTCAGGATTACTCTGAACCATTGAAAGCAATGCTTTGCACAATTCCAATATGGTTTTAATCTGCACCCTCACTGGGCCCCACTGGCAAATACATTGCCAAACATTTTCTCCCACAAGCCCCTTACAGTGACGCTCAGCGCCAGGCAGATCAGCTGTGGTGCAGGAATAGCCTTAAACATATCATATCATCATATCATATATATACAGCGCGGAAACAGGCCTTTTTGGCCCACCAAGTCCGCGCCGCCCAGCGATCCCCGCACATTAACACTATCCTACACACACTAGGAACAATTTTTACATTTACCCAGTCAATTAACCTACATACCTGTACGTCTTTGGAGTGTGGGAGGAAACCGAAGATCTCGGAGAAAACCCACGCAGGTCACGGGGAGAACGTACAAAAGGTGCTCCTTCCTGGGGAGCAACCCCATCAGTCCCATTCCCCACAGATATTCTCCAGTAGCTTTCATCAGTTCATACGTTCATAAGTTATAGGAGCAGAATTAGGCCATTCGGCCCATCCAGTCTACTCCACCACTCAATCATGGCTGATCCATCTTTCCCACTCAATCCCATTCTCCTGCCTCCTCCCCAAAACCTCGGACACACATACTAATCACGAATCTGTCAATCCGCAGCTTACAAATAGCCATTGACTTGGCCTCCACAGCCTTCTGTGCCAATGAATTCCACAGATTCACCACCCTCTTTCCAACTTATTCATTCTGCTGAGTGTTCATCAACTCCCACTTCCAGCAGCAACTTTCCCGGTTCAGCACATCTCAGGACGTGGGAGGAACCAGGAGCAGCCGAGGGAAGCCCACACAGTCACAAAGAAGACGTGCAAACTCCACAACGGCAGCACCTGAGGTCAGGGTTGAACCCAGATCACTGGAGCTCTCTGGTATTGCACTCAGTTGGTGAAGCCAAGTGTGAGAACATTTCATGCTCTGACATGTCACCAGGACTTTGGGATTTAGGACATCACGTGCCAAATAGAACATAGAACAGTATGGATGCAAAGTGCTGGAATAACTCGCCAATGGAGGGCCCGGCGTGGGGGGACTGTTGGGGGGGGGGGGGAGCAAAAGGAGGAGCCGGCTGCTTTGTAACTTTGCCAGTGCCGTAGGTGGCTGCTGTTTGTATACATTGTGTATGCAAGCAAAGAATCTCACTGTGCCTGGTCACGTGTGACAATAAAGTATTCCAATTCCTAACTCAACAGGTCAAGCAGCATCTCTGGAGAACTTGGAGAGCACACAAAGAAAATCTTTTCACTGTACCTCAGCACACATGACAACAATAAACAAAGCCAAACTATAGGTGATGTTTCGGGTCAGGCACTTCTTCAGATTCCTGCCTCAAACCAAAATATCATCCGTCCCTGTTCTCCGGGGATGCTGCCTGGCCCGCAGAGTTACTCGAGAACCTTGTGTCTTTTTTGTAAACCAGCAGGTCTGGTCTACCCCAACAGCTGCTGACGACATTCTACCGCTGCACCATAGAGAGCATCCTAACGCATGGCATCCCTGTGTGGTACTTCAGCTGCACGGAGGCAGAAAGGAAAGCTCTTCAGCGGGTAGTCCATAGAGCTCAGAGGAACATCGGAACACAGCTACCAGCCTTGGAGGGCATCTACAACACACGATGCCTCAGAAAAGCCACCAGCATCCACAAAGACTCTTCACACCCCTGCAACAGTCTGTTCGAACTTCTACCATCGGGCAGACGATACAAGGCCTTCTACGCCCGCACCTCCAGACTCAGGAACAGCTTCATCCCCAGGGCCATAGCTGCTATGAACCGGTCCTGCTGAGCCGGATGGTCACATCGCACAGTGAACCGGCACAGATCTACTTGCACTTTATTCTGTTTTAAAACTGTTACAATTTGATTTGTTGGGTTGTTGTTGTTTAAATTTATACTGACTAGCTAATTAAATTATTGCATCGTATGGGAGGCGCATTCCCAATCTCGTTGTACCCCTGTACAATGACAATAAAGATATATTGTATTGTATTGTATTGTATCTTCAGTTCCTTGTGTATCCATGGAAGAGTACAGCACACGAACAGGCCCTTTGGCCCATTATGACTATGCTGAACATAACGCCAAGATGGATTCATCTCATCTGCCTGCACGATCCATTTCCTTCCATTCCTCCATGTCCATATGTCCATCCACAAGTCTCTTAAATGCCATTACCATACCTGCTTCCACCACCATTCCAGGCAGTGCATTCCAGCCACCCACGACCCTCTATAAAAAACTTGCCCTGCTCCTCTCCTTTAAACTTTGCTCCTCTCAACTTTGAGATATGCCCTCCAGCATTTGAGATTTCCATCGTATCTATGTCTCTCCTAATTTTATAAACTTCCATCGGTTTTACCCTCAATGTACAATCCAAGTTTGTCCCAACCTCTCCTTGGAGCTAATACCTTCTAATCCAGACAACATCCTGATGAAGATAGACACAAAATGCTGGAGTAACTCAGTGGGTCAGGCAGCATCTCTGGAGAGAAGGAATGGGTGACGTTTCAGGTCGAGACCCTTCTTCAGACTGAGAGTCGGGGGAGAGGGAAACGAGAGACATAGACATCCTGATGAGCCTCTTCTGCATCCTCCCTGAAATCTGCACATCCTTACAATAATGCAGCAACCAGAACTGCAAACAATGCCTGAAATTAAACACCCCATTCACCCACAGACTGTATAACTGCACAGCATTGCATTGGTTAGCGCATCTACCCCGCAACTCGAGTTCAATCATGATCTCTAGTGCCGTCCATGTGGAGTTTGCATGTCTTCCTAGGGAACGCAAGTCTTTCTCCGGATCCTCTGGCTTCCTCCCCCCCCCCCCAAAAAAACGGATCAGTGGATTGACAGGCCACTGTAAATGACTCCGTGTTTAGGTGAGTGGCAGGTAGGGGGAACCCAACTGCCTCTGGCTGATGAGGAAATATGTAGGGAAAGGTCATAAGGTCATGTGATAGGAGTAGAATAAGGCCATTCGGCCCATCAAGCCTACTGCACCATTCAATCGTGGCTGATCCATCTCTCCCTCCTAACCCCATTCTCCTGCCTTCTCCCCATCACCACTCACACCTGTGACTGCTCCTGACAAATGTGATCGACGGGGTTGCTCCAAGAGCCGGCATAGACTTGAAGGGCTGAATGGCCTCCTTCCATGTTATAGAAGATATATAATATATTCTACGATTAACGCCATTAAAGGTTGTCCTGGTCATTAAACCTTTCTAAGTTAAATCTTTCCAGAGATTGGTCCGTACGAACAAGTTGGCCTGAAGGGCCTGTTTCCATGTTCTGTAGCTCTATCATTGTGTGAGGGCGTTATCCATGGGGAGCCTGGTTCACCCATCGTCCACAGTTCTGCGTCTCACCTGGGGTTTTGGCTCCCGATCCTGGCGGGCAGACATCATCGTGTCTGCAGACCTCACAGTCTCTGTTAGCGCAGTGTTTCCCTTCTTTACACAAGCACACTACATCGTTGACCTGGTCACCAGCTTTTATAACATCAAATTCTCCTGAAAAATAAAGAACAACTTTGACGTCACATCTCAGAGACAGATTGGTTTTGTTTAGTTTAGAGGCACACCTCAGAAACAGGCCCTTCGGCCCATCGAGTCCGCGCCGACCAGTGATCCCCACCCATTAACACTACTAGGGATAATTTACATTCATACCAAGCCAATTAACCTACAAACCTGTACGTCTTTGGAGTGTGGGAGGACAAACTCCATACAGGCAGCACCTGTAGTCGGGATGGAACCCGGGTCTCTGGCGCTGTAAGAGCTGTTCGGCAGCAACTCTACCGTTGCTCCACCGAGCCGCCCCAATACACCAGACACAGTTTCCTCCAACTCCCAAATACATTGCTAAAACAACATTTTATGATTTGGATGAGGGATTGATGGCTCTGTGGCCAAGTTCACAGATAATACGAAGGCAGGTGGAGGGGCAGGCAGTGTAGAGAAAGCAAGGACTGTGCAGGACGTGGACAGGTTGGGAGATCGAGCAGAGAAGTGGCAGATGAAGTACAGCGTGGCAAAGTGTGGAGTCCTGCATTTTGGTAGTGGGAAATAAAGGCGTACACTATTTTTGAAATGGAGAGAGAATCCAGAAATCGGAGGTGCAAAGAGGTGCTGGTACAGGACTCCCAAAAAGTTAGTTTGCAAATCAAATCGGTAGTAAGGAAGGCAAATGCAATTAATTTCAAGAGGACTAGAATATAAAAACAAGTACGCAATGCTGAGGTTTTATAAGGCACTGGGCAGGCCACATCTGGAGAATTGTGAACAGTTTTGGGCCCCATATCTGAGGAAGGATAAAGTCATAGAGTCAGAGAGTGATACAGTGTGGAAACAGGCCCATCACCCCAACCAGCCAACAATGTCCCAGCTACACTAGTCCCACTTGCCTGCACCTGGTCCATAACCCTCCAAACCTGTCCTATCCATGTACCTGTTCAACTGTTTCTTAAACGATGGGATAGTCCCAGCTTCAACTACCTCCTCTGGCAGCTTGTTCCATACACCCACCACCCTCTGTGTGAAAAAGTAACCCATCGGATTCCTATTAAATCTTTTCCCCTTCACCTTGAACATATCTCCTCTGGTTCTCGATTCCCCTACTCTGGGTAAAAGACTCTGTGCATCTACCCGATCAATTCCTCTCATGATTTTGTACACCTCCATAAGATTTCCCCTCATCCTCCTGCGCTCCATGCAATAGAGACCCAGCCTACTCAACCTCTCCCCATCGCTAACACCCTCTAGTCCTGGCAACATCCTCGTGAATCTTTTCTGAACCATGTGCTGTCACTGGAGATGCTCCACAGAAGATTTATGAGAACGATCCCAGAATGGATTGGGTTAACATATGATGAGCATTTGACAGCACTGAACCTGTACTTGCTGGTGTTTAGAAGGATGAGGAGAGACCTCGTTGAAACTTACTAAATAGTGAAAGGCTTAGATAAAGTGGATGTGGAGAGGATTTATCCACTAGTGGGAGAGTCTAGGACTAGAGGTCATTGCCTCAGAATAAAAGGACGTTCTTTTAGAAAGGAGAAGAGGAGGAATTTCTTTAGTCAAGGGTGGTGAATCTGTGCAACTCGTTGCCACAGAAGGCTGTGGAGGCCGTCAATGGATATTTTTAAGGCAGAGATTGTTAGATTCTTGATTAGTGCGGGTGACAGGGGTTATGGGGGGAAGGCAGGAGACTGGGGTTGAGAGGGAGAGATAGATCAGCCATGATTGAATGGCGTAGATGACCTGATGGGCCAAATGGCCTAATTCTTCTCCTATCACCAATGAACTTATGAACATATTGTAACTTGACCAATAACTACAGTATCACCTTTGAACACTGAAACCATTCCAGGGTGGCATGAGGAAGTCTTGTGCACTTGACATCTATATACTAAAACTCTCGTTTGTTATCTTGTTTGTGACTGAACTTCAGCCAAAACAGTACACGATAGCGCAACAATTTTAGGCCCACCTTACTCACCATTGTCACTTTAGTGATAATGCAAGTAGTTTTATTGAAATCGGTCTTATATTTTTTAAGTTATTCACATTTTAAAAGTTTAAAAGGAGCGGAGGGGAGGAGGGAAGGAGGGGGGAGTGGGGGAGAAGGGAGAGGGGACGGGGGGTTGAGGAGAGAGGGGAGGGGGGGAGGACAGGGTGCTGCACCAATGCAGGAGAGTCCAGTTCCCGTGTTACATATCCAAACTACACTAAACTAAGTCGAGGGCAGGATCAAACCCAGGTCTCTGGCGCTGTGAGGCAGCAGTTCTACCAGCTGCGCCATTGTGCCGACCTACTCAATACAACCCAAGGTTCTTAACTCAACCTCGGCAACAGAACATTACGTTTCACCTACTGCACCCCCAATGGACTTGTGTTTTTTCTAGTTGTGTATGAGCTAATGTCTTGTTTTTTGGCACACTCTTTTTTGACTGTCTTGCAGAATTTTGTGTAATTGATGTTTAATATGTTTTTGCCTGCTGTCTTCGTCTCTGTGCTGGTGATGCGGCTGCAAGATTTTAATTGTACCTGTACCACACCGCACTGGTGCACATGACAATAAACCTGTCTTCACTTGCCGTAGTCAAAATACGATGCACGCCACATGATAAGTTGTGACAAGGTAGAGTCATAGAGTGATACAGTGCGGAAACAGGCCCTTCTGCCCAACTCACCCACACCGGCCAACAATGTCCCTGCTACCCTAGTCCCACTTGCCTGCGCTTGGTCCATATCCCTCCAAACCTGTCCTATCCATGGACCTGTCCAACTGTTTCTTAAACGATACACCCACCACCCTCTGTGTGAAAAGGTTACCCCTCGGATTCCAATTAAATCTTTTCCCCTTCACCTTGAACCTATGTCCTCTGGTCCTCGATTCCCCAACTCTGGGCAAGAGACTCTGTGCGTCTACCCGATCTATTCCTCTCATGATTTTGTACACCTCGATAAGATCACCCCACATCGTCCTGCGCTCCATGGAATAGAGACCCAGCCTACTCAACCTCTCCCCATCGCTCACACCCTCTAGTCCTGGCAACATCCTCGTGAATCTTTTCTGAACCTTGTGCTGTCACTGGAGATGGTCCACAGAAGATTTATGAGAACGATCCCAGAATGGATTGGGTTAACACATGATGAGCATTTGACAGCACTGAACCTGTACTTGCTGGTGTTTAGAAGGATGAGGTGAGACCTCGTTAAAACTTACTAAATAGTGAAAGGCTTAGATAAAGTGGATGTGGAGAGGATTTATCCACTAGTGGGAGAGTCTAGGACTAGAGGTCATTGCCTCAGAATAAAAGGACGTTCTTTTAGAAAGGAGAGGAGGAGGAATTTCTTTAGTCAAGGGTGGTGAATCTGTGCAACTCATTGCCACAGAAGGCTGTGGAGGCCGTCTGGATATTTTTAAGGCAGAGATCGATAGATTCTTGATTAGTGCGGGTGACAGGGGTTATGGGGGGAAGGCAGGAGAATGGGGCACGATAGCGCAACAATTTTAGGCCCACCTTACTCACCATTGTCACTTTAGTGATAATGCAAGTAGTTTTATTGAAATCGGTCTTATATTTTTTAAGTTATTCACATTTTAAAAGTTTAAAAGGAGTGGAGGGGAGGAGGGAGGAGGGAATGAGGGGGGAGGGGGGAAGGGGGAGTGGAGAAGGGAGAGGGGATTGAGGAGAGAGGGGAAGGGGGAGGACAGGGTGCAGGAGAGGTTTGGGCCCAACGAGTCCACTTAGTCTAGTGGATTCTAACATTCAGTCTAGCTGCCCGCCTTCTTCCCAAACTCTTCATCTGTACTGCCCCATGCCCTCTAGGGATGGTTGCCTTGCAACAACGCACATTGCAATATGACATTTGTCCTTCTGTCATCCGGGCACCATCTGCCTCCGCTGCCATCAACTAAGGTTTGTTATGTACCATCCTTTTTCTCATCCCTGGGAGGGATTATCCAACTGCTAAACCCCAACTGGCTGCAATGAAGACCATCGTCAAAAGCATCTACACGAGGTGCTACCTCTATCATCAACGATTCCAACCATCTGGGCCAGGCCCTCGTCTCGCAGCGACCATTAGACAGGAGGTACAGAAGCCTGGTTTGACACACCAAAGTGCAACACCTCACACTTGACACAATTAAATTCCATCTGCCAACCCTTGGCCCACCTTCCCGACCGATCTAGATGGATTGTAAACGGATATCTTTCTTCACTGGCAACTGTACCACAAATTTTGTTATCATCTGCCAATTTAGGTGGCCTTTGGTGTTCTCCGGCTGAAGCTATCTAAACATTGGGCAAATTTCAAGGGTCTTCCAAACATCTCCAAATGTCCTGCTTTGAATCAAAATGCAATAAACTACAAATGGTGTAAATACTAAACAAAAAACACGGGAAACACTCAGCTGGTCAGGCAGCATTGTTGGAGAGAGAAATTGAGATAGTATTCAGAGATCTTTCTTTAGGTCATCAGCCGGAGACCTTAATTCTGCCTCTCTCGCCTAACCCGCTGAGTATTTTCTGTTCTTAGCCCTGATTGGAACGACAGCAGAGGATTCCCCTGATGTTAAGCTGAGCGCAAAAATGTGAATGTTGGCCTCAATCACACTTTGGGATCATTTATTCAACGAATATATATAGAAACATAAAAACATAGAAAAATAGGTGCAGGAGTAGGCCATTCAGCACTTCGAGCCAGCAAAGCCATTCAATATGATCATGGCTGATCATTCCAAAATCAGTACCCGGTTCCTGCTTTCTCCCCATAACCCTTGATTCCCTTAGCCCTAAGAGCTAAATCTAATCCTCTCTTGAAAACATCCAGTGAATTGGCCTCCACTGCCTTCTGTGGCGTGAGGTATAAATAGCCAGCGCCACCATTCAATGTGATCATGGCTGATCATTCTCAATCAGTACCCCGTTCCTGTCTTCTCCCCATACCCCCTGACTCCGCTATCCTTAAGAGCTCTATCTAGTTCTCTCTTGAATGCATTCAGAGAATTGGCCTCCACTGCCTTCTGAGGCAGAGAATTCCACAGATTTACAACTCTCTGACTGAAAAAGTTTTTCCTCATCTCCGTTCTAAATGGCCTACCCCTTTTTCTTAAACAGTGGCCCCTTGTTCTGGACCTACATTTCAACATTGGGAACATGTTTCCTGCCTCTAACGTGTCCAACCGCTTAATAATTTTATATGTTTCGATAAGATCCCCTCTCATCCTTCTAAATTCCAGTGTATACAAGCCTAGCCGCTCCAGTCTTTCAACATATGACAGTCCTGCCATTCCGGGAATTAACCTAGTAAACCTACGCTGCACGCCCTCAATAGCAAGAATATCCATCCTCAAATTTGGAGACCAAAACTGCACACCGTACTCCAGGTGCGGTCTCACTAGGGCCCTGTACAACTGCAGAAGGACCTCTTTGCTCCTATACTCAACTCCTCTTGTTATGAAGGCCAACATTCCATTGGCTTTCTTCACTGCCTGCTGTACCTGCATGCTTCCTTTCAGTGACTGTTGCGCTCGGACACCCAGATCTCGTTGTACGTCCCCTTTTCCTAACTTGACACCATTCAGATAATAATCTGCCTTCCTATTCTTACCACCAAAGTGGATAACCTCACACTTATCCACATTAAACTGCATCTGCCATGTATCCGCCCACTCACACTACCTGTCCAAGTCACCCTACAACCTCACAGCATCTTCCTCACTGTTCACACTACCACCCAGCTTTGCATCATCTGCAAATTTGCTAATGGTACTTTTAATCCCTTCATCCAAGTCATTAATGTATATTGTAAATAGCTGCGGTCCCAGCACCAAGCCTTGCGGTACCCCATTAGTTACTGCCTGCCATTCTGAAAGGGACCCATTTATGTAAACGTGGAAGTTGGTGAGAGTTGTACAGTCCCTCATCAAACTACTCGCGTCGATAGGGAGGCAATCAAGAGTTCTTGCAAAATATGTGCAGATTGATTGTGCAGATAGGCAACGGGGCAGAAGCTGCAGGAAAGTACCTGATACTGGGAAGAAACATAAACTCCAACTTGTAGTTCATGGTTCAATGGACGTATATCTCCAGCCTACACCATTTTAGACTGTGCTAAAATAGTTCAGCCTGAAGTCCCCCGCTCACGACTGGTGAATGGTTCCTCATTGCCCTTTGTTTACGTGCCGAAACTTAAACACTCCCACATTCAAAAGTCCACATCTGAACAAAGTTAGAAGGTCACCTTCCTATCTTCAGAAGCAAGTGGAGGGTGATTCTACCTGTGATTACTGGGCAGGCATGATAGTTTTGTCAGGATTAGTTAATCAGCGTGGTGCTTTAGGGTAACACAAATATATCTGGAAGTCACTGACTGGTGACAACGAGGCAGGCTCAGTACCAGCAACATCAGTTTCATGAGTCAAGTCTCCACCCCCACTCACTGTCTAAGAAAATAACTGCAGATGCTGGTACAAATCGATTTATTCACAAAATGCTGGAGTAACTCAGCAGGTCAGGCAGCATCTCGGGAGGGAAGGAATGGGTGACGTTTCGGGGACCCGAAACGTCACCCATTCCTTCTCTCCCGAGATGCTGCCTGACCTGCTGAGTTACTCCAGCATTTTGTGAATAAACCCACTCACTGTCTGCTCTGTTCTGCCTGACACTGTGCAGCTGCCCCCTACACGAACAGCCCAGGGGTCCGTGCCTGGCTACAGAAGATGCACCCAGCACCATGTACCCAAGCAAGTGAAACAGGGTCCACGTTTAACACACAGACTGGGCCGCATTCACCCGGCACTGCTGTACCCACAGGAACAAATCTCTCTGTCCCACTTCCCATTGCCTGTTTGTCAACCAGTTCTCAAGCAAAATCACCTTCCACCAACTTTGTCTGCCTTCAACACCGCAATCTCATCCAAACTCATCTCAAAACTTCAGGACCCAGGAATCAGCTTCCCCTTCTGCCACTGGATCCTCGACTTTCTGACCCACAGACCTCACTCAATCAGTGGGGATAGGTGACAACGCCTCCTCCACAATAACTCTCAGCACCAGTGCTCTACAAGGATGCATGCACGGTTGCACAGCGGTGGAGTTGCTGCCTTGCTGCGAATGCAGCGCCGGAGACCCGGGTTCCATCCCGACTACGGGTGCCGTCTGTACGGAGTTTGTACGTTCTCCCCGTGACCTGCGAGGGTTTTCTCCAAGATCTTCGGTTTCCTCCCACACTCCAAAGACATACAGGTGTGTAGGTTAATTGGCTGGGCAAATGTAAAAACTGTCTCTAGTGGGAATAGGATAGTGTTAGTGTGCGGGGATCGCTGGTCGGCGCAGACCTGGGAGGGCCGAAAGGCCATGCTGTATCTCAAACATTCTCAGTCCCCTGTACACTCACGACTGCACAGCTAAACTCAGCTCAAACTCCATCTGCAAGTTTGCATATGACACCACAATGGAGGGCCGATTCACAAACAATGGCGAGGTGGAGTACAGAAAGGAGATGGAGAACTTAGTGACATGGTGTCAGGACAACAACCTCTCCCTCAATGTCAACAAGATAAAGGAGTTAGTTATTGACTTCAGGGAGCATGGTGGAGTACATTCCCCAATCGGCAGCAATAGTGCAGATGCGGAAATCGCAGCCAACATAATCAAAGTCTTGTCCCATCCCAGTCATTCCATCT
This sequence comes from Rhinoraja longicauda, assembly GCF_053455715.1. Taxonomy (NCBI): domain Eukaryota; kingdom Metazoa; phylum Chordata; class Chondrichthyes; order Rajiformes; family Arhynchobatidae; genus Rhinoraja; species Rhinoraja longicauda. The sequence continues at coordinate 4,146,521 of NC_135974.1, forward strand.
TCTCCCTGCTCCCATCCAACAGAAGGTACAGCAGCTTGAAAGCGAGCAACACCAGACTTAGGAACAGCTACTCCCCTCCGTTATCAGGCTTCTGAACTGTCCTCCCATCAGCGAGGGTGCTGTTCAATCCATCTCTACCCCATTGAGGACATTGGACTTTGTCCAAAGAACTGATGTGCTACATCGCTGAGAACTATATTCTGCATTCTGTATCTATGTATGATATTTCTGAAGACAGACACAAAATGCTGGAGTAACTCAGTAGGACAGGCAGCATCTCTGGAGAGAAGGAATGGGTGACATTTCGGGTCGAGACCCTTCTTCAGACTGAGAGTCAGGGGAAAGGGAAACGAGAGATACGGACGGCGATATAGAGAGATGTAGAACAAATGAATGAAAGATGTGCAAAAAAGTAACGATGATCAAGGAAGCAGTCCATGGTTAGCTGTGGGCTCGGTGAAAACGAGTTATACAGACAATATATCCAATCTGTTTGGCTCAAATGTAAAACAAACCTTTTCACTGTACATGTGATGATGGCACCCTAAACCTAACCTGTTGAAAAGAAATGTTAATTCAGTTTCTTTCTCCATGAATGCTGCCTGACCTGCTGAGTTTCCAGCATTTAATATTTCCATTCCATTCTTCCCGTTCCTTCCTCATAGGATCCCATTCACCCCCGGCCACAGGAATCACACCAATGAACTTCTCGGCTTTGCCTACAATCCCTTTCTCAGATCAGGACAACAAAACTACAGGGATGCTCTCACAAAAGCCACGTAAAGTCATGGGAAGATATCCTTCCTCCAGCATGCCCAACAACATAGATGGACCAGGAGCCACAGTTTAAGAATAAGGGGTAGGCCATTTAGAACAGAGATGAGGAAAAACTTTTTTAGTCAGAGAGTTGTGAATCTGTGGAATTCTCTGCCTCAGAGGGCAGTGGAGGCCAATTCTCTGAATACATTCAAGAGAGAGCTAGATAGAGCTCTTAAGGATAGCGGAGTCAGGGGGTATGGGGAGAAAGCAGGAACGGGGTACTGATTGAGAATGATCAGCCATGATCACATTGAATGGCGGTGCTGGCTCGAAGGGCCGAATGGCCTACTCCTGCACCTATTGTCTATTGTCTATTGTTTATTGCAAACTGATGTACATGTGCATGATATTACTGGTAGACACAAAGTGCTGGAGTAACTCAGCGGGACAGGCAGCATCTCTGGAGAGAAGGAATGGGTGACGTTCTTCAGACTGAAGTCCAAATCAGTCTAAAGAAGGGTCTCGACCTGAAACGTCACCCAATCCTTCTCTCCGGAGATGCTGCCTGTCCCGCTGAGTTACTCCAGCCTTTTGTGTCCGTCTTCGATTTAACCAGCATTTGCAGTTCCTTCCTACAGATGATATTACTGGTGTTATGATTTGTGTTGCCTTGATGTCCATCTTCAAGATAAAGAACGCAAACAGCACTTTTGTGTCGTAGTTCTCTTTTATTATTAAAATGGCTTCTTCAGGCTTCTCATTCTGTGATTGTTCACGCTACCTAGATCACACTATCTGGATCAACTATGCCATGCACTCAATTTGCATTTTTGCCACCCAGTTCCAACTGTAACAATATAACAACTGGCACTGTAGTTTATTGCTGCTCTTTTTTCTGTCTACTAATCAACCCTCTGCCCATGCCAAATTATTACCCTCAAACTTATGCCCTTATCTTGAGCAGTTAATTTTAATGTGGGTCCTTATCAAATGTGATTTGGAAATCCAAATCTACTGATACCCGCTGGCTCCCTTTTATCTGCCTGCTAAAGAGAAAGGGATCTTACCTCTTCAAAGGAATCTGATGTTTGATAAATATTAAATATCTTTTGTGAAAGACTGTTGGCTTTGCCTAATCATGCTTTCTGTTATCACTGCCTCAACAATGGATTAATAGATAAAGTGTACAGTCACAATCTTTGTCCCAGTGTGGGAGAGTCTTAAACTGAAGGGCACAGGTTTAATGTAAGAGGGGAAACATTTAAAGGCCACCTGAGGTCAACTTTTTAATACAGAGGGTGATCGGAATGTGGAAACAGGGGCCAAAAGAAGTGATAGAGGCTAGTATCCTGAATCTGTACACTGTGGACAGCTTGACTGTAATCATGTATAGTCTAGATGCAGGAAAGATGGTCCCAATATTGGGGGAGTCCAGAACCAGGGGCCACAGTCTTAGAATAAAGGGGAGGCTATTTAAAATTGAGGTGAGAAGGAACTTTTTCACCCAGAGAGTTGTGAATTTGTGGAATTCTCTGCCACGGAAGTCACTGGAAGAATTTAAGAGAGAGTTAGATAGAGCTCTGGGGGCTAGTGGAAACAGGGGATATGGTGAGAAGTTGGGCACAGGTTACTGATTGTGGATGATCAGCCACTATCACAATGAATGGCGGTGCTGCCTCGAAGGGCCAAATGGCCTCCTCCTGCACCTATTTTCAATGTTTCAATGTTTGCTGCTGTCTGGATCGCAAGCAACAAAAAAGCTCTTCACTGTACCTCTAAAATAAACTAAACTAAACTAAACTACAATGTTTTGAAAATACTCGGACAAGTAAATTGAAAGGAAAGATTTACAGGGAGGAAGAAACTGCTGATGCTGGTTTAAACTGAAGATAGACACAAAATGCCGGAGTAACTCAGCGGGTCAGACAGCATCTCTGGAGAAAAAGAATAGGTGGTGTTTTGGGTCGAGACCCTTCTTCAAAAGTCTGAAGTAAGTTCTCAACCCGAAACGTCACCTAAAGGATCTCAACCCTAAACATCACCTGTTCCTTTTCTCCAGAGATACTGCCTGACCCGCTGAGTTCCCCCGGCCTTTTGTGTCCATCCAAGATTTACAGGGACATGAGCCAAAAGCAGGCAAATGAGACTAGCTCGAGTATACAACTCGATTGGCGTGAATGAGTTGGGCCAAAGGGCCTGTTTCCATGCCGTACAACTGTGTAACTCTTCGTACACCAGAGGTGGTCACTTGGCAAAGCATGAGCAGGGTTGGAATCACGTCAAACCTCCGTGTAAATCGCCGTTAAACGCAGACATCAAAATAATGCTGTGTTTTTCTATTTGTCATGCCTTAAAGCCTTACTGATCTGCGCAGTAACACCGCCCTTTCTCCACATTCATTAAACGTTCTGCTCTGTGTTTTGCTCTGAGATATATCAAGGGCATTTATATTTGGAACAAAACAATTATAGACAAAACAAATACTGATAACTTTAGCATGAAAACATACTTGCATTGAGTCAAAGAGTGATACAGAGTGGAAACAGACCCTTCGGCCCAACTTGTCCACACCAGCCAACATGTCACAGCTACACTAGTCCCACCTGCCTGCATTTGGCCCGTATCCTTCCAGGCATGTAATTAGGCTACCAATGGTTAAAACAAATGCAAGTTACTGTTTTTAATCGCGCACTGTGACATTATAACCAAACTGTAGCCGCCTTCTCAAGTGTGAAAGGATATAATTACACTGTGTTCTGGAGACTTTAACTGGGGAATTCTGCCTATTATTTTAAACCAGCGTGAGACTTGCAGATATCACACAAATAATTGTTGACCTCACTGCAAGCTTTGTAAGTTAGTCATAATATAGGCATGAATACTGCCAAATGTTATTAACAGTTATAGAGTCATAGGGAGATACAGCGTGGAAACGGGCCCTTCGGCCCAACTTGCTCACACCGGCCAACATATCCCAGCTACACCAGTCCTACCTCCAAACCTGTCCTATCCATGTACCTGTCTAACTGTTTCTTAAATGTTGGGATAGTCTCAGCCTCAACTACCTCCTCTGGCAGCTTGTTCCATACATCCACCACCCTTTGTGTGAAAAAGTTACACCTTAGATTCCGATTAAATCTTTTCCCCTTCACCTTGAACCTGTGTCCTCTGGTCCTCGATTCACCTACTCTGGGCAAGAGGCTCTGTGCACCTACCCGATCTATTCTTTTCATGACTTTATCCATCTCTATAAGATCACCCCTCATCCTCCTGTGCTCCAAGGAATAGAGTCCCAGCCTACTCAACCTCCCCCTACAGCTCACACCCTCTAGTCTTGGCAACATCCTCGTAAATCTTCTCTGTACCCTCTCCAGCTTAACAACATCTTTCCTGTAACACGGTGCCCAGAACTGAACACAACACTCCAAATGCGGCCTTACCAACGTCTTATACAACTACACCATGACCTCCATTGAGTCCCTGAAGTTGAAAGCAGTGGCCAAAGATTTCATAGAATCAAAAAGTCATTCAGTACGGAAACAAGCGCACCAGCCCAATTTGTCCATGGCAACCAAGATGTCCCATCCAAGTTAGTCCCATTTTCCCACATTTGGTCCATATCCCTCCTCACCGAAAATATTTTGAAAAGGTGCTTTAAAAAGCACTTTCATTTGTTTCACAAAATTGGAGAGGTATCGAGAGAAGTACTTGGATTGCCAAGGCACCATATGCCACGGACCAAGTGTTGGTAAATAGGATTAATATAGATGGGGTACATGATGATTTGACACACCATCAGGGGGCCGGCGGGTTTGTTTCTGTGCTGTGTGAGTCTGTGATTATCTCAGGAGGTATCCATTTGCTTTAAAGCCAGTTAAGTACTTTGAAAGAACGCTAATTGAAGCTGCATTTGGGGTGGTAAACCTTCAGAGATGTAGGCTAATGCCTTAATATGGACCACTCTTCCGTCCTGCTTTCTGCAAGCTCCCAATGCATCAAAGTGATGTTAATATTTTATTGGCAAAAATGGTCAACATTACCTTCATACAAAGATATGAAAACCAACTACTTAACACTCCACCAAGTCCCAATAGATCACACTACCATTAATCAACAAAGAAACGGCACAGTTTCACGCACACACACACCATTCACTTTGTACAAGTCCTTAAAGATCGTATTCACCAAGGAGAATCAAGCACCAAACATGTTGCTGCAGTGTGTTAGTACGAGTACAAAGTTATGTCATGAGTTCATTTTCACACCATTAGCCATTACAGGTTCCTCTGAAGAACTCGAGGTTCAGCCTGAGAATATGACGCGATGTTCAGAACTTTGTTGCAGACATGATCTCTTCATCAAAGCTTTACTCTTTGGTAGTTTTGCGTATTAGTGTTATTCTCTGTTTATGAGCTTCAGTTGTGCAGGCCTCTTTATAGGGCCTCATTTCATCTGAACCAAATCCTGGTATCCACATATTCCACCGCCATTCAAGGTGCATCGAAGTGATGGTGACCAGATAATCTACATCAACAATATTGACTGAGGAGTGACTATTAGTCAGGGTGCCGGGATATTCCCTAGGATTTTCCCTCTTGCACAAGGCTGACAAGCTGAGTATTCCGTTCCACTACATTCCTTCTTTGCTCTATTGAAATGCTTTCCTGTCTTTAACATCTGTCTCTATCTAACCTAAGGCTGCTCCACAAACACTTCCTCAGTGTGGCAACAGTGACAGACAGCCTGGCTGTCCAGGCTTAGTGGTGGCATGGTGGTAGAGTTGCTGCCTTACAGCACCGAGTTTGATCCTGACTACAGGTGCTTGTCTGTACAGAGTTTGTACGTTTGCCCCGTGGGTTTTCTCCAGGATCTCTGCTCTCCTCCCACACTCTAAAGACGTGTAGGTTTGTAAGTTAATTGGCTTGGCATAAATGTAAATTGTCCCTAGTGTATGTAGGATTGTGTTAATGTGCGGGGATCGCTGGTCGATGTGGACTTGGTGGGCCGAAGCGCCTGTTCCCGTGATGTATCTCAAAACTAAATTAGACTAAACTTAGATCTTTGAAGGAGCTCTTGGACGCATGGACTTTATAACACAAACTCACCGGTGTTATCAGTTGCACCTCAACACACTGTGTAGAAGATGGGACAAAAGACTATGTTCGGGCAAGTTAAACATATCAGACTAGGTGGATACAAAGAATGAATTGAATTGTATGAATTGAATAAGTTTATTGGCCAAGTATGTACACATACAAGGATGGGCCTTCGGAAAATAACTGCAGATGGTGGTTCGAATCGAAGGTATCACAAAATGCTGGAGTAACTCAGCGGGTCAGGCAGCAGCTCAGGAGAGAAGGAATGGGTGACGCTTCGGGTCGAGACCCTTCTTCAGACTCAGTCTGAAGAAGGGTCTCGACCCGCAACATCACCCATTCCTTCTCTGCTGAGATGCTGCCTGACCCGCTGAGTTACTCCAGCATTATGTGATACCAGGGGATGTGCCTTGGTGCTCCGCTCGCAAGTAACAACATGAACGTACAGTAAACAATTAAGAATAAAGCATAAAACATTAAAACATTAAGAAAGCCAAACAGATGCTGAAGATAATGTACAAATACCACATTGGCAGGATTGGGGAGTTATTAAATACAACGATTAATAGAAGTGAAAAGCACTTGCCTGAATCACAAGCCGAGTGTCTGTTGCAGTGTGTGCCTTTGGTCCACTCGCGCTGGTAAAACCCTGTTGTACAAGGCTGACAAGCTGAGTATTCCGTTCCACTACATTCACGCACCATGTACGAGCCTGAAAAATATCAAACCCATTTGAGCTCTTCCCGCATTGCACCAGAAGATGAAAGCCTCAGAACAGCAGGATAAGGGTGATAGCGCTGTGAGAATGAAGGGAGCTGCACATTGAATATCGCAGCAAATTATCCCGTGCCCATGAACTACTAGCAGGCAACACATCAGCCTCATGGAACTGTAGGAAATTAACTGCAGGCGCTGGTTTAAACCGAAGATGGACACAAAAAGCTGGAGTAACTCAGCGGAACAGGCAGCATCTCTGGAGAGAAGGAATGGGTGACGTTTCGGGTTGAGACCCTTTTTCAGGCCAGTTCTCTGAGTGCATTCAAGAGAGAGCTAGATAGAGCTCGTAAGGATAGCGGAGTCAGGGGGTATGGGGAGAAGGCAGGAACGGGGTACTGATTGAGAATGATCAGCCATGATCAAATTGAATGGCCTCCTCCTGCATCTATTGTCTATTGAAATCGCCTATACTGAAGTGTAGTACGCAAAGGAGCATAACGTCTGCCATTTTAGTAAGCAAAACCCGCCGTTCGCTATGCCTCTCGCAGTGTAATCAGTGTTGTGGGGGAACAGTATGTGTGATGATACCATTAAAATGCAGAATATATCTCATCTATCAATTCACCGATTTTTGTTATTTTTCTTTTAAAATGTTTCTGCAAGTTTCTGCCTACTAAAATGGTGCCATGACGTACTACGGTTTTTAGGGTCGAGTGGTCTATCTTGCTCCTCTAGTCCCTTTGGTCTAAATAAGGGTCCTGACCCGAAACGCCACCCATTCCTTTGCTCCAGGGATGCTGCCTGTCCCGCTGAGTTACTCCAGATTTTAGTGTCTATCTTCAGCGTACTAGGTGAAGCTTACCTTCTTCACGAGATACTCACAGTGAATACCATGCTGTAGGTACACGGAACTGCAGATGCTGATTTACAAACAAAATGTCAACAGACAAAACCAGGCACCATAGATAGACACAAAAAGCTGGAGTATCTCAGTGGGTCAGACAGCAGCTCTGGAGAAAAGGAATAGGTGACGTTTCCAGTCGAGACCCTTCTTCAGACTGAGAGTCAGGGCAAAGGGAGACGAGAGATACAGACGGTGATGTAGAGAGATACAGAACTAATGAATGAATGATATGCAAAAAAGTGATGATGATAAAAGAAACTTTATGTGTTAGCTGTTTGTTAGGTGAGAATGAGGAGAGAGAGAGAGAGAAGAGAGAGAAGAGAGAGAAGAGAGAGAAGAGAGAGAAGAGAGAGAAGAGAGAGAAGAGAGAGAAGAGAGAGAAGAGAGAGAAGAAGAGAGAGAAGAGAGAGAAGAGAGAGAAGAGAGAGAAGAAGAGAGAAGAAGAGAGAAGAAGAGAGAGAGAGAGAGAGAGAGAGAGAGAGAGAGAGAGAGAGAGAGAGAGAGAGAGAGAGAGAGAGAGAGAGAGAGAGAGAGAGAGAGAGAGAGAGAGAGAGAGAGAGAGAGAGAGAGAGGAGAGAGGAGAGAAGAGAGAAGAGAGAAGAGAGAGAATACAGGGATTACTTGAAGTTCGAGAAATCAATAGTCATACCACTGGGTTGTAAGCTGCCCAAGCAAGATATGAGATGCACGAGTCACCATGTCGTGAGTGGTTCCATTCATCAGAAGGGAGCCCAGTTTAAGACCACGCACAGTTTAAAACCAGCCTTCATCTGTTAAAGGGGAGGTGCATTGGGACTCCCCGGAACTCAGACCCAGGAGATGTTGGGAGTGATGCCTGTGAGGGTCCTTGATCCTCACAGGGCAGTGGGAGGGGACACCACAGTGGCAATCAATGTCAGAAGTCAAACCCTGGGATACCAGGTGCACTGCTGTGCAAAATCCAGTGGCCTGACATAAGCAGTCACAGTCATTCAATGTATCTCCAATACAAATCGCAGGTCCCAACAACCAGCCTCCCAGGCTGCTGAATGCAACACTAATAGCTGGTGACAGATCTTGGAGAAAACCCACGCGGTCACGGGGAGAACATACTAACTCCGTAAAGACAGCAGCCGTAGTCAGGATCGAACTCGGGTCTCTGGCACTGTAAGCCCTGTAAGGCATCGTCTCTACCGCTGTGCCACCGTGCCGCCCAAAGTCTTTTCTTTGACGAGATAGTTGGCAATTAAAAGCTTTACGCTGTATGATGTTTTGGGTTGGGGCCTATTTCACATCTCTGTGTGCTCATTGCTCCAATTCAAGGACAAGATTGACATGGTTCATGGGTCTGCTGTAGATAAAGGCAGGTCTGATCGATGTCCATGACACTTTATGATGACCGTACTATATTCTCACTTGTACCTAGCTGGGCGCAGTGAAATTCTTTGGGGTTTTTTTGTTAAAGTCCTCAGCCATTTTCACATTCCCCATTAAAATTAAATTATCCCATCTTCGTTTGCAAGGAACCCACACTTGCCCTCACTATCTTGTTTCGTTTTAAAATCAACAAGGACATCGACCGCCATGCTGACTTACACGTCAAAGAGAATACAACAAGATCCAGAAGAAGCCACAACAAGCACCTTAGAGTTCCACAACACACATCTACTCCCGACATCCAGTCTTTTTACCCTGAAGCAATTTCCCTCTGGAACGCCCTCTCCCACAATCCTCTGTTGACATGCCCACCTACGCAACCTTCAAGACCTCCATCCAGGCCCACGGACGGCAAAGCCCCAGCTGGACCAGACCCACTCTCGTCAACCTCCAGTGCAGTCCCTGGTGGACTCTTCGGAGGTGATGACTACAAGGTACAAGAAACCTTTATAGCTGCTCTTAAAGCATTGACGGGTGGGTGACGAGGGGGAGGTTGGAGACCCCGGGAGCTGCCAAGAGGGAGAACGATGTCCCATGTAGCAGCCGACAGGAAGGCCCGGTGTGGGAGGAGCAGTTTACTGACTGGCCCACTGCAGCAGAGGTTAACATTGCGCTGCCCACAGCCTTCATAACATCGACATTTCGGCAGAGTCTTGTGATTGACCTCTCTCTGCGTGCCCCATTGACAGGGGGCAACATCCACTATTCGCACAGTTTACTAGGTTAAAACAAGCTTAATCCTGGTTCCGAAAATCAACCTGAGCTGGCTTCAGTTTTGAATATTGACACCCACTTCCCCAAATGGAAAATGTTTTCTACCTCATACAAACACAGGCCTCGTCCTCAGACGTGTACAGTTCATGAGAAAGAAACATAAATTTGGGAAGTGCAACCAGCTCAAGTCTTTACACCTCACTCCTACTTTGCAGTGATGCATACGAGTGGGATCTCGGAGAAAACCTACGCAGGTCACGGGGAGAACGTACGGACTCCGTACAGACAGCACCTGTAGTCAGGATCGAACCCAGCTCTCTGGCGCTGTAAGCCCTGTAAGGCAGCAACTCTATCGCTGTGCCACCGCGCCGACCAAAGTCTTTTCTTTGACTAGATAGTTCGCAATCAATATGCAGTAAATGGCAGAAATTTAAAGGGCTTGAAGGAACAGATGGCCAGCCTTTTGCTGCTCTGTGCACAGATGAAGCTATAGTTCCTATCATAATATACGTAGATGACAGGCGAGAGGTCTGGCTGTATTATCAGAGCAGCGAATAGCAAGGAAGATATGGTAAATCTTAACAGAATATACTTGAGGCCCCAAGTATCCTGTGTGTAATTCCAGGCACCATACTTTAAGATAATTCAGAGGTATTTATTCACAAAATGCTGGAGTAACTCAGCAGGTCAGGCAGCATCTCAGGAGAGAAGGAATGGGTGACGTTTCGGGTCGAGACTCATGACTTGTGCAGTATAGAAAACAAAAACTGTGTAGGAAGGAACTGCAGATGCTGGTTTACACCGGACATAGACACAAAATGCTGGAGTAACTCAGCAGTGGCAGGCAGCATCTCTGGAGAGAAGGAATGGGTGACATATCAGGTCGAGAACCTTCTTCAGTCTCAACCCGAAATGTCACCCATTCCTTCTCTCCAGAGATGCTGCCTGTCCTGCTGAGTTACTCCAGTGTTTTGTATCTACCATAGAAAACAAACTCCCTGGAATGGTACCAGTTTTGGGGGAGAGATCGGAGAAGGGATCACAATTCTCCTCATGGCATTGATTGTTATTTCTTAGAGATATCCAGCACACACAAGGCCATTCAGCCCACCCTGTCCATGCTAACCACCCAGTATCCACCTCAACTAATCCCATTCACCAGCATTGGGCCAAAGCCTTATACACCTTAAATCTTCACCCAGATCCAGCAGAGATAACTCCATCATTTAAGGAAGCAGAGGGGGAGAAAATGAATAGCACAGACCATTGACCCGAGATCAATAGCAAGAAAAATGTAGGGTCTATTATTGAGACAGTGGTGATGGGAAAGTGAAGGTGAGAGGAATGCACAGTGGCGCAGCGGCAGAGTTGCTGCCTTACAGTGAATACAGCGCCGGAGACCCGGGTTCCATCCCGACTACGGGTGCTGTCTGTACGGAGTTTGTACGTTCTCCCCGTGACCTGCGTGGGTTTTCTCCGAGATCTTCGGAGTCCTCCCACACTCCAAAGACGTACAGGTTTGTAGGTTAATTGGCTTGGTAAATGTTTTAAAAAATTGTCCCCAGTGTGTGTAGGATAGTGTTAATGTGCGGGGATCACTGGTCGGCGCGGACCCGGTGGGCCAGTTTCCGCGCTGTATCTCTAAACTAAACCAGAGGGGAAAGAGGTAATAGGAACCTGAGGAGGGTTTTTTTCTCACACATAGGGTGATACGTACATAGAATGACCTGTCAAAGGAAGCTATTGAAGCAGATGCAATAACAGCATTTAAAAGATATTTGGACAGGTACTTGGAGAGGAAAAGTTTGTTGGGATATGTGTCAAACGTGGGCAACTGCCATAATGTAGGGGTTGCCTGTAGTTGTAACTTTCCAGCAGTAATCAAACCAACCCCATTGTCTGTAAATATTGGAGCTGCCAGTTCATGACAAGAGGTCAAAAGAGATTTCCTTTGGAGACTGACAAGGCAATCCCTTCTATGGTACTTTCTAATTAAAACAACAACACTTTCCCTTCTGCCTACATTCATTTTCGACTCCCTGTGAATTGTACAATCTGCTTACCTTAAATATTTGAAATACTGTAGTTGCATTGTTTTAGCTTTCATGAAATTGTTGATTGAGGCTTTTGATGAGAATTTCCGTTTCCGCGCTGTATCACTAAACTAAACATAACATATTAAATTGAACCAATCCAGTGAATTCCTTGTCTGAAGATTACTGTACAGATGGTTCGCTGAGTTTCGCACTCTTCAAAGAGAGGAACATCTGCTTTGTTTCTCCAATGTGACGACATTCCTCCATTCCTCCAATTTGACGACATTGAAAAAATCATCCACGCATTCATTTCCTCCCACCTAGACTACTGCAACTCCCTATACGCTGGAATCAGCCAATCATCCCTGTCCCGCCTGCAATTGGTCCAAAACGCCGCAGCGAGACTCCTGACGGGTACCCGTAAAAGGGACCACATCACCCAGATTCTGGCCTCTCCACTGGCTCCCAGTACAGTCCAGAATCAACTTCAAGCTCCTCCTATTCACATACAAAGCCCTAAACGGGCTTGCCCCCCCATATATCAAAAATCCTCTAACCCACCACTCTATCTCCAGGTCCCTCAGGTCGGCCGTCTTGGGGCTACTGACTATCCCGCGGTCTAGGATTAAGCTCAGGGGTGACCGCGCTTTTGCGGTTGCAGCTCCTAGACTGTGGAACAGCATCCCTCTCCCCATCAGAACTGGCCCTTCCATCGACTCCTTTAAGTCCAGGCTCAAAACCTATTTCTACTCCCTAGCGTTTGAGGCCCTCTGAGGGGGCGCTGTGAACTGTTTATGTATGTGCTGTTATGTTTGTGTGCCATTGTATGTTTGTTTCTTAGTACCTGAACTGATGTACAGCACTTTGGTCAACGTAGGTTGTTTTTAAATGTGCTATACAAATAAAGTTGACTTGATTTGATTTTGTTTCAATACAATGAGACACGGCAAATGTACATTGAAATCAAGGGATATGGGGAGAAGTTGGGCACAGGTTACTGATTGTGGATGATCAGCCATGATCACAATGAATGGCGGTGCTGGCTCGAAGGATCAAATGGCCTCATCCTGCACCTATTTTCTATGTTTCTATGAAATATAACGTTCCCATTCTCTTGGCTGAACTGAATATAAATCATGGCAAGCTCCCTATTTCACAATTTCCTTCCCCATAGTTCACACGTGGAGTCATTGCCATTGAGAGGAAAACATCCTAAAAGAAGGCACTTTCACTTATCACATGGGATTCAATGGGAAATGGGGGGTTATGTTCGGGGAATTTGCGGTACTGACTGTTCCAGAAATATACTCCTCCAGGGTCTACCCGCTCGTGTGATACAGGAAGTGCAGCAAAGGTACAAAATGATGGGTTCCCATAAAGGGAGAGAGCATGTGGGCTATCCTTTGAGAAGAGATTTAGCAAAGAAGCCCGACGCAGTGTCGAGTTTAGAAGAATGAGATATTATTCACAAAATGCTGGAGTAACTCAGCAGGTCAGGCAGCATCTCGGGAGAGAAGGATGAGAAGTGATCTAATTGATACGGGGATGGCAAGTGGAAGAAGATTTAATACTTCTAGCTGAGATGTCTTGTCACCAGAAATAACAGTCTCAGAAAAATAAGTTAGGCATTCAGTTCTGGGTGGGGGTGGGTGGGTGGGTGTGGGGAACTTTTCTCTTCCTCACGGCGCGGGGTGCGGCTCGGCTGCGGGGCCTAACATCCCCCGGTGCGGCTCGGCCGCTGGACTTTACATCCCGGTGCGGCTTGGCCGCTGGACTTTACATCCCGGTGCGGCTTGGCCGCTGGACTTACATCGCCCGGTGCAGCTCGGCTGCGGGGCTTAACACCGCCCGGTGCAACTCGCTTAACACCGCCCGGTGCAGCTCGGCTGCGGGGCTTAACACCGCCCGGTGCAACTCGGCTGCGGGACTTAACACCGCCCGGTGCGGCTCGGCTGCGGGGCTTAACACCGCCCGGTGCAACTCGGCTGCGGGACTTTTCACCGCTGGTGCGGCTCGGCTGCGGGACTTAGCTGCGCAAGGCTTGGTCGCGGGCCTTTCATCGCCCGGTTCGGCCGCGAGACGTTTCAGCGCCCGGTGCGGGGACTGTGCGGGTCGGTCGGGGACGAGCTGTCTGTCCGTGGGCGTGGGGAAGAGAGGGGAAGTTTTGTTGCCTCCATCACAGTGAGGGGGTGTTTGGAGTCACTGTGATGGACGTTTGTGTTGGGGTTATGTGTCTTGTGTTCTTTTTTTTTTTTTTTTTCTATGACTGCTATGTAGTTTCGTTCGGTACTTCGGTACCGAACGACAAATAAAGCTCTGTTATACCTGTTATACCTGTTAAATGTAATGCAGGAGTAGAGAAACTCTTTTCCAGAGGGTTTGGAAGTTGCAGAGTATATTCAAGACAGAAGTCAGATATTATGAGAATGAAAGGAGACAGGGTTTGCACAGAATAATGACAGTGAGGTGAACGATCTCAGTGAATGGTGAGCAGGCCTGATGGGCCAAATGGCCTACTCCTACTTCTGCTCCTTATCTTCTTACATTCAGTTTGTCCTATTCACTTCTATCCTGCTCTCTAACTTAAACCTGTTTGCCTTTTAACTTTGCACAGTACTGATGAAAGGTCATTGACTGAAATATTTTGCCTCTATTGCCCTCTCCACAGACCCACGGAACATTTTTGGCATTTCCTGTTTTGATTTCATATTTGAAGTGGTCTTTGTTCCAAATTTGAATCTACCCTTCTTTCTCACAGTTCTTAAGCCAATCTTACTTTTCTCGTTTGTGTTTTGTTTATCCTGCCAATCTCATTATGTTAAAATTCACATTTTTTTCATTTTAGTTTTATAGATACAGCAAAGAAACAGGCCCTTCAGCCCACCAAGTCCGTGCTGTCCAGTGTTCCCGCACACTCCCCTACACATACTGGGGACAATTTACAATTATGCAAAGCCAATCAACCTACAAACCTGTACGTCCTTGGAGTGTGGGAGGCTCCCGGGGAAAACCCACGCAGGTCACGGGGAGAACGTACAAACTCTATGCAGACAGCACCCGCAGTCAGGATCGATCACGGGTCTCTGGCGCTGTGAGGCGGCAACTCTACCGCTGCGCCATCGTGCCGCACATTAGAGGTACTCACCAGGACCACACTTGAAGCAACATCGGCCTTCCTTTAGGTACTGGGTCTCATTGTCACAGTTGTTGGAGGGAGCACAAAGGCAAAACTGAAAATCAATCACAAACACAAAATGTTCAGAACAAGGAGTTGGGCTTGATTTAGATTTTTTTTTGATTTATAGATACAGCGCGGAAACAGGCCCTTCGGCCCACCAAGTCCGTGTCGCCCAGCGATCCCCGCACATTAACACACTAGGGACAATTTTTTTACATTTACCCAGTCAATTAACCTACATACCTCTACGTCTTTGGAGTGTGGGAGGAAACCGAAGATCTCGGAGAAAACCCACACAGGTCACGGGGAGAACGTACAAACTCCGTACAGACGGCGCCCGTACTCAGGATCGAACCCGAGTCTCCAGCGCTGCATTCGCTGTAAGGCAGCAACTCTACCGCTGCGCCACCGTGCTGCCCTATGCACCCAGGCTTCTTCATGCACCTTGATGAAAATCAGCCCCTGGTGAAAGTCAACCCACTGAAAGCACATGCATTGACGAAAGACTATCACTGAACAAAATTAAGGACATTGTGAGGCAAAGTGAGGCTGTTAAGTGCATCTTGTCTGTCTCAGGTTTTGGATGGGCTTTTAATTTAATCACAAGCACATAGCAGTTCAACTATGTTGGCATTCATAGCGAGGGGATTTGAGTATAGGAGCTGGGAGGTTCTGCTGCAGTTGTACAGGGCATTGGTGAGACCACACCTGGAGTATTGTGTACAGTTTTGATCTCCTAATCTGAGGAAAGACATTCTTGCCATAGAGGGAGTACAGAGAAGGTTCACCAGATTGATTCCTGGGATGGCAGGACTTTCATATGAAGAAAGACTGGATAGACTCGGCTTGTACTCGCTGGAATTTAGAGGATTGTGGGGGGATCTTATAGAATTCTTAAGGGGTTGGACAGGCTAGATGCAGGAAGATTGTTCCCGATGTTGGGGGAGTCCAGAACAAGGGGGCACAGTTTAAGGATAAGGGGGAAGTCTTTTAGGACCGAGATGAGAACGTTTTTTTTCACACAGAGAGTGGTGAATCTGTGGAATTCTCTGCCACAGAACATAGTTGAGGCCAGTTCATTGGCTATATTTAAGAGGGAGTTAGATGTGGCCCTTGTGGCTAAAGGGATCAGGGGGTATGGAGAGAAGGCAGGTACGGGATACTGAGTTGGATGATCAGCCATGATCATATTGAATGGCGGTGCAGGCTCGAAGGGCTGAATGACCTACGCCTGCACCTATTTTCTATGTTTCTATGTTTCTAAGTTATTCCTTTCAAGCGTACATTCAAATCCACTTTCTAGCTTACCAATGCCTGGTTTTACAACTGTATTGCATTGATTCATGGCACCCTTCAGTCTTGTACAGTCCCGAAGAGAACCACAGCCTGTTCATTCTTTCCTGTGATATATAACCTCTTAGTTCTAACGGTATTGCACAAACTAGAGTATTTTGCACGTTTTCTAGTTCCCTATAATGTGGAAAGCAGAACAGTACCGCCTCTCCGATCTGACCAAGGTTCCACACAAGTTTCACATTCCTTCTCGTCATTTCAATTTTATTCCCCTGTGATTGCATTCTGAAAGCTGAAAAAGTGGTATTTCATTCAAAAGCTGAGACAATAAATATTCTTCTTTGGAGAGATTTATGTGTCCGTATACAGTTATCTCTCGTGTAGCTGACATACCACACCGCTCTCTGGTCTAAAGGGTCTCGACCCAAAATGTCACCCATTCCTTTTCGCTATAGATGCTGTCAGACCCGCTGAGTTACTCCAAGTTTTTGTGACTATCTTCGGATTAAACTAAACATTAGGTGGATGTCATAACCATTCTGCCTGTGTCCTCTGTTGTCATTCGGAAATGCCGCGTAGTATTTTTCCAGTGAATGCCACTGGGCACAGTGGCGCAGTGGTAGAGTTGCTGCCTTACAGCAAATGCAGCGCCGGAGACCCGGGTTCGATCCTGACTACGGGCGCCGTCTATACGGAGTTTGTACGTTCTCCCCGTGACCTGCGTGGGTTTTCTCCGAGATCTTCGGTTTCCTCCCACACTCCAAAGACACACAGGTTTGTAGGTTAATAGGCTTGGTAAAATGTAAAAATTGTCCCTTGTGGGTGTAGGATAGTGTTCAAAATTGTCCCTAGTGGGTGTAGGGTACTTCCAGTATAGACCCTGGTGGACTCTTCCGAAGTGATGACCATAGATACAAGATACTTGCACAGTTGGATCAGGAGCGCAGCAAATGACATTGATCCCCGTGCACAGCCTGGAAATTGGACCACGTTTCCATCAGAGGAACTTTAGTATAAGAAAATAACTGCAGATGCTGGTACAAATCGAAGGTATATATTCACAAAATGCTGGAGTAACTCAGCAGGTCAGGCAGCATCTCAGGAGAGAAGGAAAGGGTGGTGTTTCAGGTCAAGACCCTTCTTCATTGCCAAGACAATTCAATCATCCGACCCAATCAATCAATCAATCAATCCGACCCAAAGCACACTCATGTCCCTTTTTTCATTCTTTACCGTACGGAAGTGTTGTTCCCTGCCTCCCTCGACCCCAGGCTGCTTCCACAGTTTTAATGCCTGCAGAAAAGTATTAGCACAATGTGCGGGAAGGAACTGCAGGTGCTGGTTTAAACTGTAGACACCAAAACGCAATGACAGACACAAAGTGCTGGAGTAACTCAGCGGGACAGACAGCATCTCTGGAGAGCTCTCCATAGATGCTGCCCAGCCCACTGAGTTAGTCCAGCACTCTGTGTCTATTTTCAGTTTAAACCAGCATCTGCAGTTCCATCCTCCACAAAAACACAATGTATATATTTTGAAAAGTGACACTGGTGAACTTGCAAGGAGACCACACAAGCTATTTCTATTACTATCTGTGGTGTAGTTACAGACAAAGCAGGCACACTCTGTGATTCTCTGGTCCATTAGGATCATAAACAGAGATAGAGACCAGCTTGCTTACGGATTACTAAAATATTCCCTTTACTTTCATGGAGAAATGTACTCTGTCTATTCCCAACAGTGAGGGAAACACCGATCAGCCAAAACATTATGACCACCTGCCTAATATGCTGATGGTCCTCCGTGTGCAGCCCCATACGCAACAGGATGCGATGCACTGTGTATTGTGACACATTCCTCCCATGACCACCATTAAAATTTTCTGTGACTTGTGCCACAGTCGACCTTCTGTCAGTTCGGACCAGACGGGATAGCCTTCGTTGCCCTCGCGTATCGATGAGCCTTGGGCGCCCAACACCCTGTCGCCGGTTTGTGGTTTGTCCCTCCTCGGACCACTGTCAGTAGGTACTCACCACTGCTGACCGGGAGCACCCCACAAGCCTTGCCGTTTCAGAGATGCTCCGACCCAGTCGTCCGGCCATAACAATTTGGTCCTTATCAAAGTCGCTCAGGTCTTTACTCCTGCCCATTTCTCCTGCATCCAACACATCAACCTCAAGAACTGACTGTTCAGTTGCTGCCTAATATATCCCACCCCTTGACAGGTGCCATTGTAACAAGACAATCAATGTTATTCACTTCGCCTGTCAGTGGTCAGAATGTTTTGGCTGATCGGTATAGAGTTCCAATAAGCCCGCACACTTGGTATAATGGTGGTCCAGACTGGCATAAATTACGGACTATTGGATATTACCATTACACCAACATACTTTTAATCACTTTAAAAATATATTTTACATTGTAGGACAATAATTTTCTTCAGTGAAGCCCCTGAGTTTATCGCGGTGGACCTCTCCTGGTCTGCCAACACTTCAGCGGTGGTAAAAAAAGACCCGGCAGCGATTGCAATTCCTGAGAGTGCTAAAGAAGAACAGTGCATGGGCCACACGGTGTCGCAGCGGTAGAGTTGCTGCCTTACAGCGAATGCAGCGCCGGAGACTCGGGTTCGATCCTGACTACGGGCGCCGTCTGTACGGAGTTTGTACGTTCTCCCCGTGACCTGCGTGGGTTTTCTCCAAGATATTCAGTTTCCTCCCACACTCCAAAGACGTACAGGTTTGTAGGTTAATTGGCTGGGCAAATGTAAAAATTATCCCTAGTGGGTGTAGGATAGTGTTAATGTGCGGGGATCGCTGGGCGGCGCGGACGCGGTGGGCCGAAGGGCCTGTTTCTGCGCTGTATCTCTAAATCTAAACAGTCTAGAGGAGAAGCTGCTGGTGGCTTTCTACCGCTCCATCATCGAGAGTGTGCTGGCATATTGCATCACAGTGTGGTATGCCGGCTGCTCAGCAGCAGACAGGAGAACTCTGCAGAGAGCGATCAGAACTGCCCAAAAAATCATCGGCTGCCCTCTGCCTTCCCTGGAAGACATCTCCAGCTCTCGGTGTTTATTCATAAAATGCTGGAGTAACTCAGCAGGTCAGGCAGCATCTCGGGAGAGAAGGAATTGGTGACGTTTCGGGTCGAGACCCTTCTTCAGACTGATGTCAGGGGGGCGGGACAAAGGAAGGATATAGGTGGAGACAGGAAGATAGAGTGAGATCTGGGAAGGGGGAGGGGAAGAGAGGGACAGAGGAACTATCTAAAGTTGGAGAAGTCGATGTTCATACCGCTGGGCTGCAAGCGGCCCATGCGAAATATGAGGTGCTGTTCCTCCAATTTCCGGTGGGCCTCACTATGGCACTGGAGGAGGCCCATGACAGAAAGGTCAGACTGGGAATGGGAGGGGGAGTTGAAGTGCTCGTCCACCGGGAGATCAGGTTGGTCAATGCGGACCGAGCGCAGGTGTTGAGCGAAGCGATCGCCGAGTCTGCGCTTGGTTTCACCGATGTAAATCTGTGATTCGCCCTCTGTGATTTCTCCTGCCCTCCTGGAAGTTCAACTCCAGCTCTCGGTGCCTCTGCAGAGCCAGGAAAATAATCAAAGACCCTTCCCATCCTGGACAGTTCCTGTTCAACGTCCTGCCCTCTGGTAGGTGGTGCAGGTGCATCAAAAACCGGACAAACAGACTCAAGAACAGTTTCTTTCCCAGGGTCATCAGAACTCTAAATTCCTCAAATATTCACACGACATGAGAAATGCTGTCATCCATTCCACTATAAAAACAGAGCACTCAGCAAATATTTCTTTTTTTAATTTCTTTTAAAGTATTTATTACATTTTAAAGTGCAATATTCTCCCAAGTGCAATATCCTATCTAGGTGTGATAAATATATATTCATTTACTACTTTAAGCATTTAAATGACGTATTGGATGTGTTTTTAACTTGTTTTGGTTGCACTGATCAGGAGTAGCTCTCCTAATTTTGTTGTATCTCTAAGTACAATGACAATACAGGCTTATTATCTATACACTAAAACTCTCGTTTGTTATCTTGTTTGTGACTGAACTTCAGCCGAAACGGTACACGATAGCGCGACAATTTTAGGCCCACCTTACTCACCATTGTCACTTTAGTGATAATGCAAGTAGTTTTATTGAAATCGGTGTTATATTTTTTAAGTTATTCACATTTTAAAGTTTAAAAGGAGGGGAGGGGAGGAGGAAGGAGGGGAAGGGAGAGGGGAGGGGGGGGTTGAGGAGAGAGGGGAGAGGGGAGGGGGGGTTGAGGAGAGAGGGGAGGGGGGAGGAAGGTGCTGCACCAATGCAGGAGAGGTTTGGGCCCAACGGGTCCACTTGGTCTAGTTATTATTATTATTATTTAAACAGAGCACAAGTCAAACCCAGTGTGTTTAAAAGACGTATTGGGAATTAGGCGACAGTGTGTTAAGCGGGACAGTGGTGAAGACATTGATCAGTTTAGGAGGAGAATGGGGAAACGTGTCAAAAGGGTCAGCAGCAAACAGGGAGTGTTTGAAGGGAGCACAGGAAACGGGCCCCAATGAGTTTAAAGAGGAACCAGTGAATCTCAAGGCAAAATGTACAACAGGAGCCTGGTGAGTTTAGAAGTGGGATCCCAGTGATCATTGCACCTGGTCTGCTGTGTACCTGCACACTGCTTCCAGTGATGCCAGTGTGTCTGCCTTGGAATAGGTCTTGTGAACAAATGCCGTGATGTGACTTTGAAGCATCGATGCAGTAAACGTTCTTGCAGTAATGGACAGCCAACAATGGACCATTGTGGGCTCCACCTTTCCTTGATCATCTGGCTGGCTTTGCTTTGTTTTTTTTGCACACCTTTCATTCATTTGTTCTTTGTACCTTTTCATATCTCTAGTTTCCCTCTCCCCTCACTCTCAGTCTGACAAAGAGTCTCGACCCGAAACGTCACCTGTTCCTTTTCTCCAGAGATGCTGCCTCTGACATGCCTGTTGACATGTGTACGAAGGAACTGCAGATGCCGGTTTAATCCGAAGTTGGACACAAAAAGCTGGAGCAACTCAGCAGGACAGGCAGCTTCTCTGGAGAGAAGGAATGGGTGACGTTTCGGGTCGAGTCCCTTCGGACATACCTGTTCATCTGCAAAATCAAACATGGTATGAAATTATTTTTTACAGCGAGTTGAATGATGGACGAGCTTTGATTGAACGCATTCCCTTGAGACAATCTCTCGCTGGCACTGCCCTGGAATATCAACCTGGTCTATGCACACAGGCCTTTAGGTTGTGATTCAAGCTCTGACCTCTTTAACTCAGATGCAAGCGTGCTGACATGGAACCACAGTAAACACTCAGCAGCAAACCCTCAGATTCTTGCTGCATAATGATGCAAGGTCACATATTGGGGAATTACGCAGCCAAGCAGGTCATGGTTAACTTCCTGTCTGCGTGATGTTGGAGGCTCTCAGCTGGGTGGGCAGGGTGAAGGCGACGCTAATTAATTCTCTCGAACGTAGCAGCAGAAGAAAATCTCACCGAGAATGCAGTGGATGCTGCTGGAAGCCTGTGTAGGAAGGAACCGCAGGTGCGGGTTTACACCGAAGATAAGGACACAAAATGCTGGAGTAACTCAGCGGGACAGGCAGAGTCTCTGGGGAGAAGGAATGGGTGACTTTTCAGGCCGAGACCATTCTTCAGACTGAGCGTCAGGGGAGAGGGAGTTACAGGGATAAGGAAGTGTAAGAGATCAAAAGAGATGAATATCAAGGAAAATGTAGAATAGATTATTGTTAGCAAACAGAGATACAATGTAATCAGGGGGACAGTCTGGCTGATTGGAGAACCGGGAAGGGAGAGGGATGGAGAGAGAGGGTAAGCAAGGGTTACTTGAAGTGAGATAATTCAATGTTCATACCGCTGGTGTGTAAGCTGCCCAAGCAAAATATGAGGTGCTGCTCCTCCAATTTGCGCTGGGCCTCTCTCTGACAGTCTAGGAGGCCCAGGACAGAAAGGTCAGTGCGGGAATGGGAGGGGGAGTTAAAATGTTTAGCAACCGGGAGATCAGGTAGGTTTAGGCGGACTAAGCGGAGGTGTTTAGCGAAAGGATCGCCGAGCCTGCGATTGGTTTCACCGATATATAGGAGTCCACATCTGGAGCGGCAGATACAGTGGATGAGGTTAGGATGTGTGACTATTCGATGTGCGATCTGAGGCTCAACTGTGACACAGTCTCGCATCAAAGAGCCTGCCTATCTGTATAGGCTGGTCTCGTGTGATAGTTGCTACATTGAGGCACAGGATGCCCACAAAACTCTCACACCGAGAAGTTGTCGAACAAAACAAGAACTCATTCATGAATATTGGGCAGGAATATTCAAAATCTAGGCCCAAGTGCTACAGAGTAAAGTAGTTCAAAACGTCCTCATCTGAGAGTAGACGATCCAGAACAGGCACCTTTAATGGAAGCTTCCATTCTACAGCATTGAAGCTGATGTGCGGAAATTTGTTATAATATCTCTGCCACTGCGGGATGGCACGGTGGCGCAGCGGTAGAGTTGCTGCCTCGCTGCGTCAGTGACTCGGGTTCGATCCTGACTACTTTTTTTTTTTTTTTAATATATAAAAGTTTTATTCCAAAGAAAAACATACAAACATACTAAGCAAAATGTGATCAAACAAAAGCCGCCTGTATCGGCAGTTTACAAATTAAACAATTATCACATTAAAATCCCGCCATCTCTGTCAACAATACATTCAACCCCCCGCGGCGACCAGCATTCCCGGAAGGCTTCCAGAGTCCCCGTGGACACCACGTGTTCCCTCTCCAGGGACAGGCGGGCACGGACGTAAGCCCGGAACAGGGGTAGGCAGCCGACTTCTGTGAGGCCGTCGACTGCCCGCTGCCTGGACCCGCGGATGGCCATCTTGGCCAGGCCCAGGAGCAGACCGACAGGGAGACCCCCTCCTCCCTCCTGACCCTCCCCCCTCTGTACCGGGTGCCCAAAAATTAAAAGCGTAGGGCTAAAATGGAGCCAGAACTTGAGGAGCAGCCCCTTCAGATATTGGAACGATCCTGACTACGGGTGCTGTCTGTACGGAGCTTGTACGTTCTCCCCGTGACCGCTTGGGTTTTCCCCAGGTGCTCCGGTTTCCTCCCGCACTCCAAAGACGTACAGGTTTGTAGGTTAATTGGCTTGGTGTTGTTGTCCCTAGTGTGCGTTGGATACTGTTAATGTGCGGGGATCGCCGGTCAATAGACAATAGACAATAGGTGCAGGAGGAGGCCATTCGGCCCTTCGAGCCAGCACCATCATTCAATGTGATCATGGCTGATCATTCTCAATCAGTACCCCGTTCCTCCCCATACCCCCTGACTCCGCTATCCTTAAGAGCTCTATCTAGCTCTATCTTGAATGCATTCAGAGAATTGGCCTCCACTGCCTTCTGAGGCAGTGAATTCCACAGATTTACAACTCTCTGACTGAAAAAGTTTTTCCTCATCTCAGTTCTAAATGGCCTACCCCTTATTCTTAAACTGTGGCCCCTTGTTCTGGACTCCCCCAACATTGGGAACATGTTTCCTGCCTGTAACGTGTCCAACCCCTTAATAATCTTATAGGTTTCGATAAGATCTCCTCTCATCCTTCTAAATTCCAGTGTATACAAGCCTAGTCGATCCAGTCTTTCAACATACGATCGGCGCAGTCTCGATGGGCCGAAGGGCCTGTTTCTGCGTTATATCTCTAAACTAAACTAAACTAAACCAAAGTAGTATTCTCTGCCCACTGGGCAGTCGTCTGGAGATTCCATTCTCCTGCCACTGACATCAGCATCTAAACCAGTGCTGCCCCCCCCCCCCCCCCCCAGTCTAAACTGAAGAGGCTCAAATCCCTCCAAACACCAGGATCCTTGCACCAAACAATATCAATCATTTAATTAATGAGTTTAGCAGAAAGAAATAATCTTTGAACATGGAAGAGTGCAGCACAAGAATAAGCCCTTTGGCCCACAATGTCTGTGCCGAACTTGATAATACACATGCTTCCGTTCCCTTCACATCCATATGCCTATCCAAAAGTCTCCGAAACACAACTATGGTATTTGCCTTAACCGTGATCCCCAGCAGCGCCCTCACCCCACACCTCCCCTTTAAACTTTGTCCTGAAGCCTATGCCCTCTTGCATTTGATTTCTTCAATTTGGTAAAAAGGTTCTATCTGTGCCTCTCATAATTTTATATACTTTTGTCAGGGCTCCCCACAACCCTGACATTCCAGAGAAAACAATCTAAATCTGTCCAACAGCTTCCTGTAGCTAATACCGCTAAGCCAGGCATCATCCTGCTAGACTAGACCTCCTCTGCATCCTTTCCAAAGCCTACACATCCTTCCAGCAAAACCCTCTGCTTTCTATCAGTAATCCAGTTCTGAATCCATACGACCAATTCACTTTTAATTCTGTGCATCTTAATCTTCTGGATTAACCTACCATGGGAAACGTTCTGAAATACTAAGAATAAAGGGGACACACAGTCTAATAATAAAGGGGAGGCCATTTAAAACTGAGGTGAGAGAAAACTTTCTTACCCAGAGAGTTGTGAATTTGTGGAATTCTCCGCCACAGAGGGCAGTGGAAGCCAATTCACTGGATGAATTTAAAAGAGAGTTAGATAGAGCTCTAGGGGCTAGGGGAATCAAGGGATATGGGGATATGCTCAAAACTTGCTTTCAGTCTTTGAAACATTTTATATTCTCCTCATTTTCCCAACTTGTTCCGTATCACCAGAAAATCATGCACATATCAAGTTCTGCCTCTTTTTAGGACATGAAAAGCCTCACGTTTGGGTGTGTGAGTCCCAATACAGTCAATGAGGTGCCCCATGCAACTGACGTTAATGGGCAGTTTGATGTTCAGTTTAACGGGCAGGTATGTCAGAGAGGATTCTCTGGAACGTTTACAGGTGTGCAGTGGAGAGCATATTGACTGGTTGCATCACGGCCTGATTCGGCAACTTGAATGCCCAAGACTACAAAAAGTTGTCAACACTGCCCAGACCATCGCGGGTTCTGACCTCCCCGCCATCGGAGGGATTTACAGGGGTCGCTGCCTCAAAAAGGCAGTCAACATCATCAGAGACCCACACCACCCTGGCCACACGCTCATTTCACCCCTGCCATCAGGAGGAAGGTACAGGAGCCTGAAAACTGTCACGTCCAGGTTCAGGAACAGCTTCTTACCCACAACCATTGGGCTATTAAACACTACAACCTCCAATAAGCTCAGAACTACATAGACCCGGGGGCAATGGCTTTGTCTTTTTACACTATTATTGTTTCTGTGTGCATGCGTGTGTGTGTGTGTGTGTGTGTACACATACACTCGCGCTAAACTTTTTTTTCTTTGTATATTATATTGTTTACAGAGTACTACGTTTACATGTTCTGTTGTGCTGCTGCAAGTAAGGACGTCACTGTTCTACCTGGGACACTTGACAATAAAACACTGTTGATTCTTGACGTCCACACTTTGGAACTGGTGCTGGCAATTGGATTCTGGTTCATCCGTCATCTTCCACTGCCGAGCTGGTGGCTGTAATGTCCACAGGCAGCACCTCACAGATCCTGTGTGTGGGCGTGGGAAGGGCTGCCTGCTGCTTCCTGTGGTGGTTGTAGACAGGGGCCTCTGCTATCACGTCACAGAGTAGGTACACATTCCTTACACTGGGTGCAACCGGACTAGGGGTTTATATCTGCAGCAAAGATGTCTCATATCACAGTTCTCAGAATGACTGTTTTTAAGAACCTTTGCAGTGGTTTTGGCAATTTTTTTAATGAAGGGGTAAGTTGGTGTTGTTCATGATTTAATCCATCCCTGAGATTTCTAGTGACACTACCTGCTGCTTTACTGCCTCCCCCTCTATCTCTACCTTGGGCTTGTGTTCACTGGAATTTAGAAGGATGAGAGGGGATCTTATAGAAACGTAACATTTTTAAAAGGACTGGACAAGCTAGATGCAGGAAAAAAATTCCCAATGTTGGGGGAGTCCAGAACCAGGGGCCACACAGTCTAAGAATAAAGGGGAGGCCATTTAAAACTGAGATGCTAGAAAACTTTTTCACCCAGAGAGTTGTGAATTTGTGGAATTCTCTGCCACAGAGGGCAGTGGAGGCCAATTCACTGGATGAATTTAAAAGAGAGTTAGATAGAGCTCGAGTGGCTAGTGGAATCAAGGGATATGGGGAGAAGGCAGGCACGGGTTACTGATTGTAGATGATCACAATGAATGGTGGTGTTAGCTCAAAGGGCCAAATGGCCTCCTCCTGCACCTATTTTCTATGTTATGTCTATGTCTACCCATGATCACAGTTCCCTGAATGGCGTATTGCACACTGATTGTGTAATTTAAGTTGTTCTGGGTCTGATTTTTTCTCAAGTGATTGAAAGAACAATGTCGTTTTGACTCATTTCCTGATTACTAAGTTAAACTACCGCTGTGACCTTTTAGTTCGCTGCCCGCCCGCCACCAGCAACAAGCGCCTGGGAAATAAATCTTCACGTGGCCAGCATGTGAACAAAACATTTGGACGCTTCCGCTTTGCGTTATATTAATGGGCAATCCACTTTGGAGAACCAACAGTTTCACAAGTTAGAAATATCTGGGCATTACTTTAACTGGCCATATTATTTATATTTCTAAAGATTCTATATATGGGAGTAAAAAGTAAACTGACACAATATCTAAACCCGGTTTAACCTTCCTGTTCACAGATGATAAGATGTCACAAGCAGATCACAAGAATAATAACCTCAAAGATCTGTGTCTTTACAACCAATGAATTGAATACTCAGTCTAATTACCTTCTAGTTCATGACTTCCCCCAGATGGACAACTTTTCTTCCCCAACGGACCATTTAGTTTAGTTTAGTTTAGAGATACAGCATGGAAGCAGGCCCTTCGGCCCAACAAGTCCGCAACGACCAACGATCCCCGCACATTAACACTATCCTACACACACTAGGAACAATATTACACATACACCAAGCCAATTAACCTACAAACCTGTACGTCTTTGGAGTGTGGGAGGAAACCAAACATGTCGGAGAAAACCATGCGGTCACGGGGAGAACGTACAAACTCCGTACAGACAGCACCCATAGTCGGGATCGAACCCGGGTCTCCAGCACTACAAGCGCTGTAAGGTAGTGACTCTACCGCTGCACCACCGTGCGCCCCACTCGGGAACAGCATCACAGACACAAATATCCAACTGACTTCTCATGATGGTGGCACAGTGGGTTAACAGTGGGTTAAGATACCAGAGTAGGAACCAAAGGCCGGAACCATCAATTCAGATATCAAAATCTTGTGGGGAACTGGCACAGAAGAGGAGACAAGGCCTGTGAAGGATTATCCATGATTATATGGAATAGGGACAGGAAGTCAGAGTGGTCTATGTCTGCTCCTACCTTGACATGAAACAAGGGGGGGAGGGGGCAACCAATGCTGAGGTAGAGCAGCCATGATCCAATGGCCGAATGGCCTCCTCCTGCACCTATTGTCTATTGTCTATTGTCTAAAATTGGACAAGGGAACTCAACATTGTGCCACCCTTAGACCTTGCCGGGGTGCACAGGTGCAGGCAGTTGTAGGGTCTGTCCGTGCCTCTTCCCGAGGTTATATCCATGCCAGGATATTCCCGGAGAGGAACCAACTGCTGGCTCACTGGAGATAGACAATAGACAATAGATGCAGGAGTAAGCCATTCGGCCCTTCGAGCCAGCACCGCCATTCAATGTGATCATGGCTGATCATTCTCAATCAGTACCCCGTTCCTGCCTTCTCCCCATACCCCCTGACTCCGCTATCCTTAAGAGCTCTATCTAGATCTTCTGGGATCACTAGATCGCATCCTAAACGCAGTGGACAACATTCTAATTTATGTCTTGTAGTTAATGTTACAAATAAACTTATTTTAAAACAAAAAACAAAAATTGATACTTGAGAAGACGGGGATAAAAACCTACAACAGCCTGGGGGGGGTAAAAAAGAGATGAGGTGAAGTAAAAGTGGGGTTAAAAGAGAGAGTAACGATAGGGTTAAAATGTGTTCAACAGAAGTCGAGTTACCTCACACAAAACATGCATTCAAGAGAGAGCTAGATAGAGCTCTTAAGGATAGCAGAGTCAGGGGGTATGGGGAGAAGGCAGGAACGGGGTACTGATTGAGAATGATCAGCCATGATCACATTGAATGGCGGTGCTGGCTCGAAGGGCCGAATGGCCTCCTCCTGCACCTATTGTCTATTGTCTATTGTCTATTGCATTAGAGCAGGGGCAACAGAAGATTTTCCAAAGATCCTGGAGAAGCAACAATCAACTGCAGCAACAAACTTGAATCAACATCTCATTGTGCAGTTGGCATACTTTCGAAACTTGAACTCAGCAAAGATGGACACAAAGACCTGGACAGCTTCTCTGGACTGAAACGTCGTCACTTTATTCCTTTTCTCCAGAGATGCTCTCTGACCGGCTGAGTTACTGCAGCCTTTTGTGTCTATCTTTGGTTTAAAGCAGCATCTGCAGTTCCTTTCTGCACATAAGCTGAGCAGAGCGTGTATGTTCGCCACAACCTCAGCTTAATTGCATGCTCACCTCAGGAAATAATTATACTTCCTGCAGCACGCAACTCTCTGCCAACTGGTAGCACTTACACTGCCAGGTGCTTTATATCCCAAACTGCTCGAGTAGAGGTCTGGAAAGGAGCTACAATACAGCATGTCCCCCCCTCCCGGGTACACATGCAGCAGCAGCCTTTTTGTTTTTTGGCCTCATGGCAAAATAACTCCGGCCTGTGTTTACACAGCTGGCTCTCAGCCTTTCTTTTCTGATTTCGAACTTGGCAGAGAAGTAAGAGCCAGCTCCAAAGGTCCAGCTGCCCAAAGTGACGATCCACCAGTGGAGTAGGAAAGAAAACTGCAGATGCTGGTTTAAATCGAAGGTAGACACAAAATGCTGGAGTAACTCAGCGGGTCAGGCAGCATCTCTGGAGAGAAGGAATGGGCGACGTTTCAGGTCAGGATCCTTCTTCAGACTGATGTCAGGGGAGGGGGCGGGACTTGTCGATCCCGACCACGGGTGCTGTCTGTACAGAGTTTGTACGTTCTCCCCGTGACCTGCGTGGTTTTTCTCCGAGATCTTCGGTTTCCCCCCACACTCCAAAGACGTACAGGTTTGCAGGTTAATTGGCTTGGTAAATGTAAAAGTTGTCCCCAGTGGGTGTAGGATAGTGTTACCGTGTGCGCTGATCGCTGGTCGGCGTGGACCCATTGAGCCGAAGGGCCTGTTTCCACGCTGTATCTCTAAACTATACTAAACCAGCGAATTGCTGCTTGTGGGGAACTGGCACAGAAGAGGAGACAAGGCCTGTGAAGGATTATCCATGATTATATGGAATAGGGACAGGCAGTCAGAGTGGTCTATGTCTGCTCCTACCTTGACATGAAACAAAGGGGGGGAGGGGGCAACCAATGCTGAGGTAGAGCAGCCATGATACAAACAAAAGTTAGAACTGGCTTGAGGGCTGCAAACCTCCTTGTGTTGCCAAGACCGTGGTGTCCTTTTTTTAGAGATACAGCGCGGAAACGGGCCCTTCGGCCCACCTGGTCCGCGCCGCCCAGCGATCCCCGCACATTAACACTATCCTACACACACTAGGGACGATTTTTAAAAAAAAACATTTACCCAGTCAATTAACCTACAAACCTATACGTCTTTGGAGTGTGGGAGGAAACCAAAGATCTCGGAGAAAACCCACGCAGGTCACGGGGAGAACATACAAACTCCGTACAGACGGCGCCCGTAGTCAGGATCGAACCCGAGTCTCCGGCGCTGCATTTGCTGTAAGGCAGCAACTCTACCGCTGCGCCACCGTGCCACCGTCCTAGCTGCCATTTCAATGTACTGTGGTGCCAATTGTAATGGCCAGCCACACCAACCAAGGAATTGTGGTTTATGGTTAGGAAGAAACTGCAGATGCTGGTTAACACTGAAGATCGACACAAAATGCTGGAGTAACTCAGTGGGACGGGCAGCATCTCTGGAGGGAAGGACCATTTGGGCACGTAGAAAAAGGAGAACAGAGGTTTAGCTTGGTCGAAAGACAAGGACGAGCAAAAGGCAAGATAGAACCAAATCAAAAGCAAAAGGTTTCTGCAAAATAGAAAGTGAAATTTCGATTGAAATAGGGAGTTGTGGGATGATGTAAACAAGGCATAGATGCTTTCCAAAGTGTGTATCAGATGTTTTGCGTAGTTTCCTCGAGTGCTGTGGTTTTGCAGGTGAGATGGTGTTAAAGTTTGGAGGAAATGATTACCTATTGAACTTCTGAGCAAAAATGCAGGTTCCACCTTGATGTGTGGCATCTTGGAATGCCCTGTGTTTAATCACACATCCTGCAATGGCATCATGACTGTGGAGTCGTGACTTGCGGTTTCTTGGACCGTTTGTGATCTGCCAGACAGTGAGCCTGATTTTCTTCCCGGTATTTTTCAGACAACCACCTTCATACCAGGTACACTGGCTAGACACAAAATTCTGGAGAAACTCAGCGGGTCAGGCAGCATCTCGCGAAGAGAAGGAGACTGAAGAAGGGTCTCGACCCGAAACGTCACCCATTCCTTCTCTCCCGAGATGCTGCCTGACCCGCTGAGTTACTCCAGCACTTTGTGACTACCTTCGATTTAAACCAGCATCTGCAGTTTAGGTTTTTTTCCTACAGAAAACTGGCTGTCCTGCATTCCAAAAGGATTACTTTTAGACACTCGTATATATGAATAAGCTCTCATTATATTATTAAATTCTGAAGCCCAACAGAGGGTGGTGAATCTGTGGAATTCATTGCCACAGACCGCTGTGGCGGCCAAGTTAATGGACATTTTTAAGGCGGAGATTGACAGATTCTTGATTATAGACAATAGGTGCAGGAGGAGGCCATTCGGCCCTTCGAGCCAGCACCACCATTCCATGTGATCATGGATGATCATTCTCAATCAGTATCCCGTTCCTGCTTTCTCCCCATACCCCCTGACTCCGCTATCTGTCTGGCAGATCACAGACGGTCCAAGAGTGCTATCTAGCTCTCTCTTGAACGCATTCAGAGAATTGGCCTCCACTGCCTTCTGAGGCAGAGAATTCCACAGATTTACAACTCTCTGACTGAAAAAGTAGTACGGGTGTCAGGGGTTATGGGGAGAAGGCTGGCGAATGGGTTTCAGAGGGAAAGATAGATCAGCCATGATTGAATGGCGGAGTGGGCTTGATGGGCGGACCAGCGATATGCATTCTGCAGCAGGTGAACAGGCCTTTCGACAGGCACATCAACATCACTGTTATACTGACCATCTACACGCATCTATTCTGATCCCTTTTATTGGGTCACTTGATCTGTAGTCTTCTACTCCTCTGTGAAACTGAGCCAGGCCTGCCGGGCACAGGAATGGAAACACCAGGCACAGTCAACTGATGTTCCCAGCCCGCAGACTGTGTCACATTCCCATCTAAAATGACAGTCGCAATGCCTTCAAAACAGGCAGACTTACTTTACTTTGGCCACACAATGTTAATGACCAAAAATAATGGTCCTGACTGCAACCAAACATACAAAGTAATTCTAACTCTAAATGTACAACAGGAAAGCCCTGCCAAATTGTTGGAATTCAATACAAAACATGACTGTGGCTGAAGAGAGACACACAAAGCTGGAGTAACTCAGCGGGTCAGACCGCATCTCTGACTGACTCTCAGTCTGAAGAAGGGTCTCACGCCCAAACGTCGCCTGTTCCTTTTCACCAGAGATGATGCTGTCTGTCCCGCTGAGATACTCCAGCATTTTGTGCCTATCCTTGGTTTAAACCAGCATCTGCAGTTCCTTCCTATACATACTTGTGGCTGTCCTGGCTGAGAGGAACCTAGCAGTGTCATACCAAAGACACCAGGCACTCCGCTAATATTACAACGGTCGACTTTACGCCACTTGTTCCATGTAGTGTCCTGCACCTCTGTGCTGAGCACCTCTTTGAACAAACCTGATATTATGCTGGGAGAAAACATTTGGATCAGCCACACACAAGACTTCAACTGAGGACATGAAGCAGTTGGAAAAATGTAGCAAATTGATTTACTTACTAGACTAATAGTGCAAACATTAAAAAAGTGATGTTGACTCTAAATATAGATCAGGGATGCCCAGCCAAATTGTTGGAATTCAATAAAAAGCGTGCTAAAGGCAGGCCTGGTTACGAAAACTGTGGGAGGGAATAACAGGCCTTGAACTAATCATCTGAAGACCTGAATCGAAATCCCACCATGGCAGCGACGACAAGACTGTAGACTGACTGGCTTTATACCAAGGTATTAAACTCTTTCTGAATTGCAAGGCTTCTCAGGGAAGTCTAGGATGATCAATGAACACTGCTTGTCCTGGTAAAAGAAAGCCTTGCAGGTCAGGAGAAGGGTCTCGACTTGAAACGTCGCCCATTCCTTCTCTCCAGAGATGCTGCCTGACCCGCTGGGTTACTCCAGCATTT
Organism: Rhinoraja longicauda; assembly: GCF_053455715.1. Classification (NCBI taxonomy): domain Eukaryota; kingdom Metazoa; phylum Chordata; class Chondrichthyes; order Rajiformes; family Arhynchobatidae; genus Rhinoraja; species Rhinoraja longicauda. The sequence goes on from NC_135974.1 coordinate 4,179,216, forward strand.
TGTGTCTATCGTGCAGGATTGAGTTGGAATTTCCTGGATGACGAATATCCTCCTGGCTTCTGCTGTGGACTGTACAGAGGAAACGCTATGGATCCATTAAAAAATGTTTTTATTTACTCTGATGTGAAACTTGATAGAAACATTGCCAATTGCAGAAACCAGGGGGATTGGCTCGGTGAGACAGCTGGAAGAGTTCAGTTCAGTTGCGGTACGAGGAATATTTCCAACTATAGCTGCAAAAGCTTGCGAATGAAAGCACAACAATAAACAACTGCGTGAGCCTTCGTACATCCCGTTGGGCGACCACTCTTGCTTGCATTCCCTGCAAAAAGCGATATCTCAACCAAATCCTGGTTTTTAATGTGATGATCCTACTTTTCCTCATCAAATTCTGGCCAACCAGTCTGCCTGGATGTTATATGTCAGCAGACACGACCACAGGATCATAATTCAGCTCAACTGTGATGTCCTCTGTGATTGATTAGTTATTATGCCAACACTTTTTTTAATGATGGTAAGCTGGTCTGAGGCATTGCAGGGATCAATTCACCTGAAGGACGGCACAGTGGTGGAGCTGCTGCCACACAGCACCAGATACCCGGGCTTGATCCTGGTCTCGGCTTCTGTCTGTGTGGAGTTTGCACGTTCTCTCTGTGACTACGTTGATTTCCTCTGCGTACTCCAGTTTCCTCCCACAACCCAGGGTCGTCACGGTGGCGCAGCGGTAGAGTTGCTGCCTTACAGCGAATGCAGCCCGAGAGACCCGGGTTCCATCCCGACCACGGGTGCTGTCTGTACGGAGTTTGTACGTTCTCCCCGTGACCTGCGTGGATTTTCTCCGACATCTTCGGTTTCCTCCCACACTCCAAAGACGTGCAGGTTTGTAGGTTAATTGGCTTGGTAAATGTAAAAAAAATTGTCCCCAGTGGGTGTAGGATAGTGTTAATGTGTGGGGATCGGTGGTTGGCGCAGACCCGGTGGGCCGAAACAGCTGTTTCTGCACTGTATCTCTAAACTAAACTAAACTAAACCCAAAACATGTGGGTTTATTGGTTAACTGAGCACTGTAAATTGTCCCTAGTGTGGACTCGGTCGGCCAAAGGGCCTGTTTCCATGCCGTATCTAACAACGCTAATTTAAACGTTGACCTGATAATGCACCTGCAAGATTTACATCTTAAATGCAACCGCTGTTACTCTTCTCAGGAATACACTTGAACCCAATTTTGCTTTCAAGGTTTAAATCTCGTGAAACTTGTGAAAAGCAGAGCTGGAGTTTGAGAAGATCACAGCAACTTCACAGAGAGTCCAAGGGAAATTCCAGCTCCCGTTGTCAGAGGCAGCCACAGCTCAGTTGTTAGCTCTGAGTCAGAGCCCGAATCACAAGATTACAACTCCAATATCTCACTCCAGAGACTAACACAAGGCAGAACAGGAAGAGTACGGCACTCACACATGACCTGAAACGTCACCCATTCCTTCTCTCCAGAGATGCTGCCTGTCCCGCTGAGTTACTCCAGCATTTTGTGTCTACCTTCGATTTAAACCAGCATCTGCAGTTCTTTCCGACACACTCACACATATGCTGTCTTTCAGATAATTGGGAAGTCGGAGACCCTGGCTGCTGTCTCAAGTGGACACTAATCAGATCAGCACATCTAGCAGACATACACGCAGTACTTAGTGCTCAATCAAAATGATTGAAACATCTCCACCCCCTTTCCACTGAGACTGTTCCCTTCGCAACTCCCTAGTTAACATCCCTTCCCACCCAAACCACCCCCTCCCCGGGTACTTTCCCCTGCAACCGCAAGAGATGCAACACCCGTCCCTTTACCTCCTCCCTTGACTCTGTCCAAGGACCCAACAAGTCTTTTCAAGTGAGGCAGAGGTTCACCTGCACCTCCTCCAACCTCATCTACTATATCCGCTGTTCCAGGTGTGGACTCCTTTATATCGGTGAGACCAAGCGCAGACTCAGCTAGCGATCATTTCGCTGAACACATCCACTCAGTCTGCCTCGGCCTACGAGATCCCCCGGTTGCAACTTCAACTCCCCGTCCCATTCCCACACTGATCTTTCTGTCCTGAGATGCTCCACTGCCACGCAGAGTGAGGCCAAATGCAAATCGGAGGAACAGGACTTCATATTTCGCTTGGGCAGCTGACAACCCAGTGATTGATTTCTCCAACTTCAAGTCACCCTTGCATTTTGTGTCTACCTTAATGAAACTGAAAATAGTCTTCTTGACAGCCCGTTACTGTTTGTGTGAGGCAGCCATGTGAAACCTGCAACGCAGAGTCATGGAGTGACGCTGCAGCAACTGAGACCGCACCACTCTTCCCAACACTCTCCATTTTCAGCATCTGCAGTTTGATGGGTTTTCACATCCAGGATGAAGTATAGCTGGTTGATTCCTATATTACAGCAATGATCTCACAGTACTTCACTGACATGAGGACCCTTTGAGCTCAGGGGACCCTTTGAGCTCCAAAGACCATACAGGTATGTAGGTTAATTGGCTGGGCAAATGTAAAAATTGTCCCTAGTGGGTGTAGGATAGTGTTAGTGTGCGGGGATCGCTGGGCGGCGCGGACCCGGTGGGCCGAAGGGCCTGTTTCTGCGCTGTATTTCTAAATCTAAAATCTAAATTGCAACTCCTAGACTGTGGAACAGCATCCCTCTCCCCATCAGAACTGCCCCCTCCATCGACTCCTTTAAGTCCAGGCTCAAAACCTATTTCTACTCCCTAGCGTTTGAGGCCCTCTGAGCCTATGTGCTGTTATGTTTGTGCGCCATTGTATGTTGGTTCTTAGTACCTGAACCGGTGTACAGCACTTTGATCAACGTGAGTTGTTTTTAAATTGTGCTATATAAATAAAATTGACTTGACTTGACTTGACTTGAGAAATGCAATGAGGTCAGCTTTTGTAAAATAATAAATCAGAGCTATTCCTTGCAGCAAGTATTCTATTATTCTTCAAGAGAGATTCTTTCAAATACTTTCGGACATCTTCCATCACCTATGGAATGTTACCACCTGGATATGTCACGAAACCTGTGTGGTGTTTGCATGTTCTCCCTGTGACTGTATGGGTATCATTTGGTTAACTTGACACTGTGAATTGTGTAGATGAGTGATAGAATGTTTGGGGGGAAGAGGGAATGGGCACTGGGAGAGTTAATGGGAATTTGGGGATAATAGAATGACCTCGGGTCGGATTGGGGTAGGGTAGGATTTCTACCTTCTCGGAGAGAAACAGGAGCATGAAAGCTCAGATATCCGTATTTAACAACAGCTTCTTTCCCACTGCTTTCGGACTCTTGACCCAACACCTGTTTCACACCCCTTTCCACAGGCCCTTCGGTCCACTGAGTCCACGCCGACCAGCGATCATCCCTTGCACTAACACTATCCTACACGCTAAGGTCAATTTACAATTTTTTTTTAAATATTTATTTTTAATGAAGGAAAGATACAATACGAATGACATAATGCATTACATTCCCCTCCATTTTGTTTTTTATATATAACAACAAAAATAACCCTCAGCCACCCTCCCTGGACACCCCTTTGCAGCTGATGTGTTCACAATACATCATATCACAAATACAAATGCACAATTTGACAGCAAAACCTCTACATTCTTCCAAGGCGCAGGCCCATACATATCTACAACATGTCAGATGGTTCAGGATACATTCATTCATTATGCATCAGCCATCCTGTGAGGTAATCGGCAATTGTGTAAACAAAAATAAGTAAATAAATAAAAGTCAAACATGGCATTGCGGACATTTCACCGTCCGGCGCAGCCTGGAACATGGCAACGACAACAGCCTGACCGCAGGAGAAGACGGCAGGGGAAGAGAAAAAGACATTCTGGCCTTCCATCACAGTGAGGAGGGGACTGGAGGAGACTCACTGTGATGGATGTTTCTTTTTGGGGGGTTTTGTGTTGGTTGGGGTTGTGTAATTTGCTTATTTTATTGCTCTTATTGTTGGACTGTGGGTGACGAAATTTCGTCCAAAAAACTTGTTTTTTGGATGACAAATAAAGATATCTTGATCTATCTTGATCTTGATCTTGATCTTGATCTTGATGATTAAAGGCAGATCCCCAAGTACAATCAAGTGCCCTCAGTCAGTGGGTAGTTCTTTTAGGTTCTCAAAGTATGACAGAAAAGGTTCCCATTTTGAATAAAACTTTTTCACAGACCCCCTCAGTGTAAATTTGATCTTTTCTAGTTTTAGAAAAAAACATTACGTCCTCTAGCCAAGCGGCAGCTGATGAAGGAGTTGTAGATTTCCAGACCAGCAAAATTCTCCTACGGGCCAAAAGTGATGTGAATGCAACGATGTCAGACTGGTTTGCATTTAAACCCAATGTTCCATCTGTTACGCCGAATACAGCTACAAGTGGGCAAAGCCTCACTGTCACCCCAAGGACTTCACTGATGGTTTTAAAAACTACTGTCCAGTAGTCGACAAGTTTGGGGCGTCAATTTACAATTTTTGACCAAAGTCAATTGTAGGAGCCATTTATGCTTAATTCAGTTATTGTCATTGTGTTATGGCTATGTTTTAATATTTCTAGTTTATGTATTTTTTGCCTGCTTGTGGGTGTGACTTAATGCGTAATTGGGAGTGTCTAAATGGGAGGAGGCTAGTGTGTGTCGACAGAGGTTGTGGGTCAGTTTAGACTCGGAGGATGGTGAGCATACAGTTCTTTACCCCACGCGCTCGTACCATGCGCTCGCACCAGCTATATTTGTAAGAACCACACGGTAATAACTGCAAGAATTCTAGATATTGTTTGAAGAAGAAAGTTGATAAAGTACGGAAACTGATGAATTACTCTATGATTTGTGCTATTTTAATAAAACCAATTAATGAAGAAAAGAAGTTTGGAAGATTCGTTTTGTCATATCAGGGTGCGACGTGTGCGTAAGCTATAACTACATTTCATCCCCGAGAAGTAAAGGCTATCGAAGTGGGATTTCGAGATGGTATAGAAACTGCCAATACACCAATTAACCGACAAACCTGTACGTCTTTCGAGTGTGGAAGGAATCCAGAGCACCCGGAGAAAATCCGTGCAGTCACAGGAAGAACTTACAAACTCCAGACACAGAGCACCCTGTGTAGTCAGGATTGAACCTGTGCTGGAAGGCAGTAACTCTACTACTGCACCATCGTGCCACCCAGCACTTCAATATTCTTATATTTGTACTACTTCAGATTGCACTACAATCTTCACCATTCCACTGCTTTGCAATTGTTTTTGCATGTACACTGTGAGCTTCATGTGTACATGGAATTTGATTGCACACTGCTGTGTACAATAAACTAATCTGAATAATGTTTAAAAAAATGGGGACATGAAGGTCAGCACAGACTCAGACTCAGTGGGTTGGAGGCCCTGGTGCCGGGCTACATCAGAGGTGAATCTGTGCAATTCATCGCCACAGACGGCTGTGGAGGCCGACAATGGATATTTTTTAAGGTGGAGATTGCCAGATTCTTGATTAGTGTGGGTGTCAGGGATTATGGGGAGAAGGCAGGAGAATGGAGTTGGGAGGGAGAGATAGATCAGCCACTATTCAATGGCGGAGTAGACAATGGGCCGAATGGCCTCCTTCTGCTCCTATCACTGATGAACTTACGACCTTTCCATAACTACGCGGATGGTCGGTGCAGGAGGTTCTGACCTTACATACAACATGTTACATGGAAACATTGGCGGCACGGTGGCGCAGCGGTAGAGTTGCTGCCTTAAAGAGATTGCAGCGCCGGAGACTCAGGTTCGATCCCGACTACGGGTGCTGTCTGTATCATATCATATCATATATATACAGCCGGAAACAAGCCTTTTCGGCCCTCCAAGTCCGTGCCGCCCAGTGATCCCCGTACATTAACACTATCCTACACCCACTAGGGACAATTTTTACCAATTTTTACCTACATACAGCCAATTAACCTACATACCTGTACGTCTTTGGAGTGTGGGAGGAAACCGAAGATCTCGGAGAAAACCCACGCAGGTCACGGGGAGAACGTACAAACTCCTTACAGTGCAGCACCCGTAGTCAGGATCGAACCTGAGTCTCCGGCGCTGCATTCGCTGTAAAGCAGCAACTCTACCGCTGCGCTACCGTGCCGCCCTTACGGAGTTTGTACATTCTCCCCGTGACCTGCGTGGGTTTTCTCCGAGATCTTCGGTTTCCTCCCACACTCCAAAGAGGTACAGGTGAGTAGGTTAATTGGCTGGGTAAATGTAAACATTGTCCCTAGTGGGTTTAGGATAGTGTTAATGTGCGGGGATCACTGGTCGGCACAGATCCGGTGGGCCGAAGGGCCTGTTTCCACGCTGTACCTCCAAAATAAAAATAAATAAATAAAATGAAGGTTTGGTAAATGGCCATCTGCCTCTCAATCTGCTTGCCATTCAACTATATTGTTGCTGAACAGCTTCGTGACTCCTTTAAACCCTCATCCAACACCAGCAGTCCTGAAAGTTCCAATGGACTCAAGAGTCATTGACTTGCGGGAGAGAAAGATCAACATCGCTCACAGCTCGAGTCAGAAAGTGTTTCAGGTCTTGTTGCCTCTCCATTCACAGGAACTGTATTGCAATTGTTTTTTTAACATTTACCAAGCCAATTAACCTACAAAACCCGCATGTCTTTGGAGTGTGGGAAGAAACCGAAGATCTCAGAGAAAACCCACGCAGCTCACGGGGAGAACGTACAAACTCCGTACACACAGCACCCGTAGTCGGGATCGACCCGGGTGCAATTTTGCTTTTGCTTTTACCTCCTCTAACTAGAGCGGAAGTAGGTTTTCTCTAACCACGCTACTCTTCACCTTATAAACACCCCCAAGCAGGTCAGCATCAAAAACAACATACGGCAGAAAAACCGTGGTTTGCACTCATTATTTAGCCTTGCAAAGCCAGAGTCATCGCGGTGTGCCCTCCAGCTCTCCAATATATCCATCCTGCAGAAGCAGTACCCAGAACTAAACACAATATCCGAAGATAGACACAAAAAGCTGGAGTAACTCAGCGGGTCAGACAGCATCTCTGGAGAGAACGAATGGGCGACGTTTTGGATCGAGACCCTCCTTCAGACTGAGAGACAGGGGAAAGGGAAACGAGAGATGTAGACAGTGATGCAGAGATATGGAACAAATTAATGAAAGATATGCAAAAAAGTAACGATGATAAAGGAAACAGGCCATTGCTAGGTATTAGGTGAGAACAAGTTACAGACAATGAGACTGTCATTGTCTCATTGACAATGACACAATCATTGTCATCGACAATGGAGTCATAACCCACATTCAATATATTATAATTCCTGCTATTCTAAGCGTCAACTGCAGGATCTCAGGAAGAACCCTTTGAGGGCCATCCCTCTCTAGCCAAAACCGAGCGCTAGAGAGACGAGGATATTGGGTGGGAAGGATGTGGAAAGAGCCTTTTGTGTTATGAACACAAAGACGACTTTGAAGCTGGTACGACTTGGGTAGGGGAGGGATGGAGAGAGAGGGAATGCTGGGGTGACCTGAAGTTAGAAAATTCAATATCCAGGGTCATCAGGGGCCGGGATGGCCTGTGAAGGTACATCATTTTTCTCCGTTTGGAAGCAAGCACAGAGCTCCTCCAGGAGTGATTTATTCACAAAATGCTGGAGTAACTCAGCAGGTCAGGCAGCATCTCAGGAGAGAAGGAATGGGTGACGTTTCGGATTTATACACCTCCAAGATGCTGCCTGGCCTGCTGAGTTACTCCAGCATTTTGTGAATAAATACCTTCGATTTGTACCAGCATCTGCAGTTATTGTCTTATATTCCTCCAGGAGTGAGACGTCACTGCCACATGAATTACTCGGTCTCACTCTGCACGAAGAGTTGGTGTGCAAGCCCGCCCACAATTGCCGAGTGTCCGTCTGAGCTTTGAGTTTAGTCCATACGTGCCTCTCTATATTCGTGATGGCCTTCTGGAGGTCATACCTGGACTTCTTTTGTATGACCTTGGATCACCTCCCTTGTGCGCTGTAGATTTGGTCCTCGCTACATTGCAGATCACTTACAGGTTCATCCAGGGCTTTGCTTTTGCCTGCGTAGATGGTTGTGGTTATAAACTCCCCCACACATTCCCTTATGACGTGCAACCATGACGTGTTTGTTCAAGTCTGTTGCCAAGTTCATGACCATCGTGCAGTCTCCCATCCAGGCATCGCACGGTCATTCTTTTTTCTTTTTAAGAGATACAGCGCGGAAACAGGCCCTTCGGCCCACCGGGTCCGCGCCGCCCAGCGATCCCCGCACATTAACACTATCCTACACACACTAGGGACAATTTTTACATTTACCCAGTCAATTAGCCTACATACATGTACGTCTTTGGAGTGTGGGAGGAAACCGAAGATATCGGAGAAAACCCACACAGGTCGCGGGGAGAACGTACAAACTCCGTACAGACGGCGCCCGTAGCCAGGATCGAACCTGAGTCTCCGGCGCTGCATTCGCTGTAAGGCAGCAACTCTACCACTGCGCCACCGTGCCACAGAATTCTTCTGCCTCTCCTGGCCAGCCCTGTACAATCCTCTTCACCAGACCTGAACTCTTCAATCACTGCCTATGTGCAGGAAAAAGGAGCAGAGCCAGGTGGTCTGACTTTCCTTAATGGAGGCGAAGGAAGGAAGTATAGGTGTCTCCACTTGTGGATCAACAATGGCTGGGAGTGTTCGATCTTCTGGAACTGCAGGAAACATGCTGATGATAGTTTGGAGGTGTATAAATCCTCTGGTGCTAGCCGAACATCTGCTTGGGGCAGGATTTAGACTGTGGTTATGACGATGAAGAAGGGTCTCGACCAGAAACGTCACCCATTCCTTCTCTCCTGAGATGCTGCCTGACCTGCTGAGTTACTCTAACATTTTGTGAATAAATACCTTCGATTTGTACCAGCATCTGCAGTTATTTTCTTATACTAAGATGAATAGGCTTTTGTATGTAAAAGGGTGGCACTTCACTGCTAGATGCTCCAGGTGTGGAGAACAGGAGCTGGACAAGGCCATCACATTTAAGCCTCACAAAGAGTTTGCTAAGAGGCCGATCCCATCTCCTCTCTCTTGTGTCAATGATACCTTCTAGTTCATGCAATGGATTCAGAAACCTTTAGGATGGATGGCTGAAACTGGAGACTGGGGTGAGCCATATCTCAGTGAAACAGAGCGCACAGCAGTCCCCGTGTCCCTTTGGTAAAGCAATCTTGCCCGTGAGCCCTTAATCTTATTTTCTAGGGACGGGCCAAGAGTATGCTAGGAATGGAGGGGTTGTTCTCAGGCACAGATGTTTTATTCTTACTTGGGGGCCACTCCGGCAACCAGGTATTCAGGCACAAGGTAGGTACTGTACTCACTGTGCCTGCGTGTCCCATTCCCACACTGACCTTTCTGTCCTGGGCCTCCTCCACTGTCAGAGTGAGGCCCAACACAAATTGGAGGAACAGCACCTCATATTTCGCTCGGGCAGTTTACAACCCAGCGGTATGAGTATTGATTTCTCTAACTTCAAGTAACCCTTGCTTTCCCTCTCTCTCTGTTCCTCCCCCACCCAAGTTCTCTGACTAATTTCACTGCCCTCCTGATTAGTTTTATTGCCTCGTTGTCACCTTCTCCACAGCCAACGATGAACCATTCTACATTTCTTCGATCATCGTCTGCTTTGATCTGTCGCTTTCACACTTTACCCCCTCCATATCTCTTGTCCCGCTCTCCCCGACTCTCCGTCTGAAGAAGGATCTTGAGCCAAAACATCAGCCATTCCTTCTCTCCAGAGATGCTGCCTGTCCTGCTGAGTTACTCCAGCATTTTGTGTCTATCTTCGGTGTCAGGATCTGTGTGTCCATAGGATCATAAATGATAGGAGTAGAATTAGGCCATTCAGCCAATCAAGTCTACTCCGCCATTCTATCTCTCCCTCTCAACCCCATTCTCCTGCCTTCTCCCCATAACCTCTGACACCTGTACTAATCAAGAAGTTATCTATCTCTGCCTTAAATATATCCACTGACTTGGCCTCCACAACCTTCTGTGGCAAAGAATTCTACAGATTCACCACCCTCTGACTAAAGAAATTCCACATCATCTCCTTCCTAAAAGAACGCCCTTTAATTCTGAGGCTATGACCTCTAGTCCTAGATTCTCCCACTAGTAGAAACATCCATATCCACTCTATCCAGGCCTTTCACTATTCTGTACGTTTCAATTAGGTCCCCCCTCATTCTTCTAAACTCCAACGAGTACAGGCCCAGTGCCGACAAACGCTCATCATATGTTAACCTACTCATTCCTGGGATCATTCTTGTAAACCTCCTCTGGATCCTCTCCACAGCCTTCCTCAAGATGTGGTGCCCAAAATTGTAAGATTTAGTAAGATCGTAATTCATTTAAGGTTGTTAGTTACTGGACTAATTTCTGCCATTTCTCTTAGGGTTAAGAGTTTAAAATGGGAATATTTGTGATTATTCCATCCAGCTGCTGATAAACTGTCGCCATTCTCAAAAAAAATCCTAGTTCAGCAGTGAATCACTGCGGACTTTGCGTTGGTAAGGCTGCTCTAAGTACTTTAGGTTATGCACAATCGTGGTTCGATTTACTAAGAACAACTGAATATTTATTGTATATTTTTGTTGTTCGGGCATCTTATACGCCTGTAAATATGTGGCAAGTAAGAATTTAATTGTTCCAGTTAGTGTAAGAAAATAACTGCAGATGCTGGAACAATTAAGGTATTTATTCACAAAATGCTGGAGTAACTCAGCAGGTCAGGCAGCATCTCGGGAGAGAAGGAATGGGTGACGTTTCGGGTCGTCTTGAATGTGATCATGGCTGATCATTCTCAATCAGTACCCCGTTCCTGCCTTCTCCCCCATACCCCCTGACTCCGCTATCCTTAAGAGCTCTATCTAGCTCTCTCTTGAATGCATTCAGAGAATTGGCCTCCACTGCCTTCTGAGGCAGAGAATTCCACAGATTCACAACTCTATGACTGAAAAAGTTTTTCCTCATCACCGTTCTAAATGGCCTACCTCTTATTCTTAAACTGTGGCCCCTTGTTCTGGACTCCCCCAACATTGGGAACATGTTTCCTGCCTCTAACGTGTCCAACCCTTTAATAATCTTATACGTTTCGATATCTTGAATCTTGAATCTTGAATCTTGAAGATCTCCTCTCATCCTTCTAAATTCCAGTGCATACAAGCCTAGTCGCTCCCGTCTTTCAACGTACGACAGTTCCGCCATTCCGGGAATTAACCTAAATGCCACTATCGTATCTGCCTCCACCTTTCCCGCCTTTCCTGGCAGAACATTCCAGGCACTCCCAGGATAAAACGTTGCCCCTCTCACCTGAGATCTAGTCTTTGACATTTCCACCCAGTAAAACAAAATGTTCTGGCTGTCTAACCAATCTATGGTATCTTCAACGTCAGAATTTTCTCATCGTTTGACAATTATTTTCTTTCGTGGGTGTTTTCTTTATGAAGTTTAAACATGTCGGGACTTGTCTTCTATTTCTAATAGGAGAGTAGTCTCTGTTTAGAGTTTAAAGCAAGGCCCAGCTCTCTCCACTGTGAAGCCACAATTTCCTGTACAAGACTTGCACCAAACAAAGACTTTGATCCAAACAAAGGATATGGTTGTACAAATAATGATCACAGCATCAAGGCGTTTTATTATATTGCAAGTTATACGACACGGTGCTACATTTTAGCAAAT